>NC_042621.1:274040880-274391653 GCF_901001135.1 Rhinatrema bivittatum | reverse complement strand
TAATGCCAAAGGGTGTTTCCACATTTAAGGGCTTATAAATTAACATCAAGATATTAACTTTAATGCGCCACTACACTGGAAACCAGTGCAGGGCATGAAAAACTAGAGATTTATGATCGTTTCGCCATTGCTGCAGTCTTTTATTTTGCCTATAAAGCTTTCACTGTAGACAGAATTACAATAGCCTAGAGAAGAAATAACCAAAGCCTGCAGCTCCATATGAAACTTTGGATGATAAGAATGCCTTACTTGTGCCTTATTTGGCTATTAACCCTATTATATTCTAAAATGGATGTATCTAGTTGTAGCTCCCTGAGTTCTATAATTGGAAAAGCGAGTAATAAATAAATGATGATGTTAAAGAAAAGAAAGACAGTATGAGTGCATCAGCCTTCTTGGATGGCACTGGGGCAAGCTGCATGGAGCAGCGGTTACAAACCTAACTGCAATGACACAGCTGCATCAGCCTTCCAAGGAGGCTGGAAGAGCATGGCGAAAACGCAGCTATCAGCAACAGTGGAAAAGCCAGATTTTTTGAACAACAGCCTCACTAATTTTGGTGGCTATTTCAAAACATGGCACTAAGATATGGAAGGAGGCCTTGGTGTTGGATTAAGTTTTGATCTTGTAAGAATTAAAGGGGAAAACAAGGCCAGAAATAACCTACCAATGGAAATGGTGGAAGTCAATATTATAATAGATTTTGGACTTTCTTGGAACAGATATGTGTAATGGGTGGCACAGTTGAGGCAACCTAGTAGGCAGACCTAGGTGGCCTACACCAACCTCTGGCGAATGTGCCCTGTAGCGGTAAAGGCTGGAGCTTCACCTATTCCAGCCACCTCCCCCACAGGTCAAGTCACGCTGAGGGTCCAAGTGTCAGGAGAGTGAGTGATGCCAGTTGCGAACAAGTCTTGCGACTGGCAGTTGTAAGCAGTTGTACAGAGAGAGAGAGAGAGAGAGAGAGAGATGCTGTTTTGAAAGCTGGGAGATAGAGGAGTAGCAAGGTCAAGTTGTCCCTGCCAGACCTGCAAGATCCTGAATTATCTATGGAAGCAAGAGTAACCTTCTGTGGAGAGTCAAGAGGTTGTACCAGGAACATTTTTCTACTAGAAGCAAGTGGGAGGATGTTCTGTGGGCCAACTTACTGACTGTGAATACTGTGAACAAGTTAAACAAGAATTCTGTGAGAGAAGGAGCAGGGGTACTGTGCTTGAATGCCTTAGAATTTTGAGTGTGGAAATAACTTTTTTTTTTTTAACATCTGTACTTTGTTTTTGGACTGTATTTTATTTGTACATGCTGAAACTTGGCTTTTTAGTTCATGTCTCCTGTTTGGAGCACAGTTTTGTGTGGACTGTGCTTTTATTTGGAGGTAACTTCTTCTCGGTGGCCTTGCAGGAATGTCCTGTCCCCATTCTAGAACGTTTCCCCCACCCTTGTTGAGTGGTCCAGTGCCCTCCAGGGCTGGGAAGGTGGGCTCTTTCCCAGAGGGGATTGCATATAGTAAAGGGAGCTGATGTTGGTTGGCATAGGGCAATTTATATACTCGACTACCCAAAGTGGTACAGAACCAGAGAAAGAATCTCAGCTGGACAGAATGAATGGGCCACTTATTCTCAATCTGCTGTCACTTGCCCTGTTACCATGGCAGAAGATGACAAGTGGGTGGGGGAAAACCAACAGGGTTTTGGGAAGAAAGTTGAGAAGAGAGAAGGGAAGAAAGACCAGAAAAATGAAGGTGAGAAGAAAGGAAAGACAGAAAAATAAAGACAAGTGGTATCATGCAGGAGACTGAGGTTCGATTTCCAAGCCCGTCTTCTGCATATCAGGCTGACTTGGGCTGGGGATGCAGTGTTCACAGCTCCCAAAGATAGGGAATCCCAGCCATCACACAACAGTGACACCTTCTGGCCGTCTATGAGCACATTTATGCTAAGTTCTGGAAGGAACCGTGGTCTGTGACTTTTAGACCAGAGGGCAGTTTCTGTGATGACTGAGCTAGGGGAAGGGAGATTAAAAATTGGGGGGGGAGGGGAGACATCTGAGTAGCTGCCATGTGAAGACTATCGGTGCTGTAGCTCTATTACGAGGTTGAACAGGATGTTGCGTACGTAGACTCTTGGGCCGAGGCAGGATTGGTGCTACCTACAGGGAGGAGCCCTGCAGGTTCCCACCATCAGCAAGCAGACACAGGTGATGCAAAGGCCTGACAGGAGCTTTGCCTATGCCAGCCCTTGTTCCCCACGAGTTGAGCCTTTGGGTGCTGGTGCCGGCAGGACTTAGGTGGAGTCTTTGCAGATGGCAGAAGGGGAGGTCCTAGGGTTGCTTGGATCACAGGCAGGTGGAAGTCAAGCATATCCGTGATCAGGCAGCGGTCAGGTGTATCCGTGATCAGGCAGCGGTCAGGTGTATCCGTGATCAGGCAGCGGTCAGGTGTATCCGTGATCAGGCAGTGGTCAGAGGCAGGCAGCGGTCAGGTGTATCCGTGATCAGGCAGTGGTCAGAGGCAGGCAGCGGTCAGGTGTATCCGTGATCAGGCAGTGGTCAGAGGCAGGCAGCGGTCAGGTGTATCCGTGATCAGGCAGTGGTCAGAGGCAGGCAGCGGTCAGGTGTATCCGTGATCAGGCAGTGGTCAGAGGCAGGCAGCGGTCAGGTGTATCCGTGATCAGGCAGAGTTCAAAACCAGGGAATCGTCCGAAAGGAGAGGAGGGACGGATAAGCAGGGCAGGTAGGCGAGGAGAAGAACGGGTGGGCAACAAGGAAGGAGCTGAAGAACTGAAGACGAGGACGCTGGAACTTGAAAACAGGACGCTGGTAGCAACACAGTCTACAGAGGAGTAGGTGGACCCGTTGCTGAGGCGTTGAAGGCAGGAGAGAGTGAGATCTGTATGTAGGCAGAGGTCCGGCGTGCGTGCCTAAAGAGAGATGCATCAGCTGAAGCTGGCGGAGTCCGGCTGCGTGGAGAGTCGGTGGCGTCTTGCTGCATTGGAGTGCGACGGGCTGCCACCTGAAGCACGGGCAGCGCATCGGAAGTCAGCAGGGAGCTCTCAGCCGAGGAGTTGAGTGCGGCGGTTTGTGGGAGCAGCCCGCGGACCGCCAAACGTAACACTGGAAGCCCAGAGGAGCAGGAAGAAGCTCCCATGCCATAAAAAGAAATTCTATTTGTGCTCTCTGCCCCACTCTCCTAATCTCATCTTTTCCTTTCCATCAGAGACCTGCTAGGGAAATCCAATCTACGTCCATAGATGGAGTGAGACAAATCCAGGACTGGATCAAACCTTCCTGGAAAAATATGGAGCAAGTTGTTAACCCTAATTGCCATAAAAAACATTTCCTTTCTACCAGAGCCCCGAGTTTTGCATATATTTTCTATTTAAATAATGCATTTTTTTTTTACTTTATGAATATAAAGTTGTTTTCCGACATTTCTGTGTCCAGTTAATTAGGTTCTTTATTAGAGAAAGAAGGGATTTTAGAGATTGTGGCTGGGAGGAAGGAGGAGAAGGAATCTGGGAATGAAAAGAGAGGAGATTGCAGAGCAGGGAAATGGAGAATAAATCTCAGACAGGAGTGGTAGAGAGAGGGAGAGGAAGGAGAGAATGGGGAATGGAGGAAGAATAAGGAAAGGGAATGGAAGGAGAAGAGGGGGTCAGGAGTGGGACAGAGGAGGATCAGGGATGAGAAGATGGGAAGCAAGGGAGTATTGGGGATGAAGAAGAGAAGGGGAATGAGGGAGGATTAGGGATGGGGTGGAGGAGGAAGGAAACTACAGCCCCCGTCCCCCCCCCCATCACACCTCCACCTCCTTTCCCTTATCCCCCCTTTCAAAGCCCCTTAGATCTCTCCCTCTTTCTCCCCCACCCTGATCTCCTCACTCATTCTGGTTCCTTCCCCCTCACAAACCCTGATTCACATCCTCCCCCCCCCCCCAACCCTAGTTCAATTCCCTCCCCTCACAATCGCCAGTTCACTCCATCTCTCCCTCCCTCCCCTGCCTCATCCCCAGTTCACTTCATCTCTCCCTCCCTCCCCTGCCTCATCCCCAGTTCACTCTGTCCCTCCATTCCTCCCAATCTGTTCACTCCCTCTTCAGTTCATTCTTTCCCTCACTCCCCTTGCAATTCCCAGTTCACGCCCTCCTCCCTTTCCTCCTCCCGTTCCTCACCCCATTCCCAGTTTACTCCATCCCTACCATCCTTCTCCCCATCCCCAATCCACTGTTTCCCTTCCTCCCTTCCCCATCCCTACTTCATTCTGTCCCTCTTTCCTTCTTGATCCCCGGTAGGATCAGTCCTTTCTCTATTCCTGTCATGATCACCGAGTTACTCCCTCTGCACCCCCCCCCCCCCCGATCCTCTCACTCACCCACACATTAAGTTAAGAGAATGTGGAGTTGGGTGGCCTTGCAGCACTTTCAGCGCCTCCTCATCCCCTGCTGGGCCCCAGCGTCTCGCTTTGAACCACAGTTACTTCCCTTTACAGAAGGCTTGGGGGTAACTTGCATGGAGCAGCAGTTATTACCCTCAACAGAAGGCATGGGGGTAACCTGCACGGAGCAGCAGTTATTACCCTCAACAGAACACTTGGGGGTAACCTGCACAGATTAGCAGTTACTACCCTTAGCAGAAGGCATAGGGGTAACCTGCATGGAGCAGCAGTTATTACCCTTAACAGACATTTGGGGGTAACCTGCATGGAGCAGCAGTTACTACCCTTAACAGAACACTAGGGGGTAACCTGCACGGAGCAGCAATTATTACCCTTAACAGAAGGCATGGGGGTAACCTGCATAGAGTGGCAGTTACCACCCTTAACAGAACACTTGGGGGTAACCTGCACGGAGCAGCAGTTATTACCCTTAACAGAAGGCATGGGGGTAACCTGCATAGAGTGGCAGTTACCACCCTTAACAGAACACTTGGGGGTAACCTGCACGGAGCAGCAGTTATTACCCTTAACAGAAGGCATGGGGGTAACCTGCACGGAGCAGCAGTTACTACCCTTAACAGAACACTAGGGGGTAACCTGCATGAAGCAGCAGTTACTACCCTTAACAGAACACATGGGGGTAACCTACACGGAGCAGCAGTTACTACCCTTAATAGAACACTTGGTGGTAACCTGCACAGAGCAGCAGTTACTTCCCTTAACAGAACACTTGGGGGTAACCTGCACGGAGCAGCAGTTATTACCCTTAACAGAAGGCATGGGGGTAACCTGCACGGAGCAGCAGCTACTACCCTTAACAGAACACTAGGGGGTAACCTGCACGGAGCAGCAGTTACTACCCTTAACAGAACACATGGGGGTAACCTACATGGAGCAGCAGTTACTACCCTTAATAGAACACTTGGTGGTAACCTGCACGGAGCAGCAGTTACTTCCCTTAACAGAACACTTGGGGGTAACCTGCACGGAGCAGCAGTTATTACCCTTAACAGAAGGCATGGGGGTAACCTGCACGGAGCAGCAGTTACTACCCTTAACAGAACACTAGGGGGTAACCTGCACGGAGCAGCAGTTACTACCCTTAACAGAACACATGGGGGTAACCTACACGGAGCAGCAGTTACTACCCTTAATAGAACACTTGGTGGTAACCTGCACGGAGCAGCAGTTACTTCCCTTAACAGAACACTTGGGGGTAACCTGCACGGAGCAGCAGTTATTACCCTTAACAGAAGGCATGGGGGTAACCTGCACGGAGCAGCAGTTACTACCCTTAACAGAACACTAGGGGGTAACCTGCACGGAGCAGCAGTTACTACCCTTAATAGAACACTTGGTGGTAACCTGCACAGAGCAGCAGTTATTACCCTTAACAGAAGGCATGGGGGTAACCTGCACGGAGCAGCAGTTACTTCCCTTAACAGAACACTTTGGGGTAACCTGTATGGAGCAGCAGTTATTACCCTTAACAGAACACTTGGGGGTAACCTGCACAGAGCAGCAGTTACTACCCTTAACAGAACACTTGGGGGTAACCTGCACAGAGCAGCAGTTACTACCCTTAACAGACACTTGGGGGTAACCTGCACGGAGCAGCAGTTATTACCCTCAACAGAACACTTGGGGGTAACCTGCACGGATTAGCAGTTACTACCCTTAGCAGAAGGCATAGGGGTAACCTGCATGGAGCAGCAGTTACTACCCTTAATAGAACACTTGGGGGTAACCTGCACGGAGCAGCAGTTGCTACCCTTAACAGAACACATGGGGGTAACCTACACGGAGCAGCAGTTACTACCCTTAATAGAACACTTGGTGGTAACCTGCACAGAGCAGCAGTTATTACCCTTAACAGAAGGCATGGGGGTAACCTGCACGGAGCAGCAGTTACTTCCCTTAACAGAACACTTGGGGGTAACCTGCACGGAGCAGCAGTTACTACCCTTAACAGACACTTGGGGATAACCTGCACGGAGCAGCAGTTATTACCCTCAACAGAACACTTGGGGGTAACCTGCACGGATTAGCAGTTACTACCTTTAGCAGAAGGCATAGGGGTAACCTGCATGGAGCAGCAGTTATTACCCTTATCAGAAGGTGTGGGGTAACCTGCACGAAGCAGCAGTTACTACCCTTAACAGAACACTTGGAGGTAACCTGCACGGAGCAGCAGTTATTACCCTTATTTATTTATTTATTAAGGCTTTTATATACCGAATTTCTTGATACAAATCAAATCAATTCGGTTTACAATGAACTAAGTAGAATATACAATTAACCCAAATTAACCTTAACAGAAGGCATGGGGGTAACCTGCATGGAACAGCAGTTATTATCCTTAACAGAACACTAGGGGGTAATCTGCACGGAGCAGCAGATATTTATTTATTTATTTATTTATTTATGTATTTGAAGATTTTTATATACCGACATACACTTTGAGTATCACATCGGTTTACATAAAACATGAACTTGGCATAGTAGCGCTTTACAGGGAACTAGTCATATAAACAGGTAACTTGCAAAAGAATAAATACGAACAAAGAAACTTAAAGCAATTAACAGAACACTTGGGGGTAACCTGCATGAAGCTGCAGTTACTACCCTTATCAGATCACTTGGGGGCAACCTGCACAGAGCAGCTGTTACTACCCTTAACAGAAGGCATAGGGCTAACCTGCACAGAGCAGCAGTTACTACCATAAGCAACTTGCTGGGCAGAATGTATAGACCATTTGGCATTTAGCTACCATCATTACTATGTTATGTTTGCCTTATCCACTGAAGCCAGTAAAAGACCTAAAGACTCTTCCCCCATCGAGATCTCAAAAATAATATTTTTCCTAGCAACAATTTCAGCTTTTCCAATTCTAGTTGGCAAATAATATACAGAAACCAAAGGAGGCAAAGTTGCTTCAGGGATTTCCCAAACCTCTTCATACCTTTTAAGTAAATCAGTTTCCGAGAAATTTGCCACACATGGAGAATGTATGAAATGCAAATTTTTCTTTTTGAAAACATTCTCGGCATTTTCCAATTTGCAGCAAAGTGCTACATTTTCTGTCATTATATTAACACGAGTATACTGAATAAATAAGACTTCAGATTCCACAGAAAATATTTTTTTGACTAAACTTGTTCACAATTTCTTTGCACTGAACAATCTGTTGTTCGAATTTCACCACCAGATCATGTTAGAGCTCAGTTTTTCCAATAGCTTCCAATCTAGAAAAAGCATGCAATAATTTGTCCGGAGTTTTCCCATAGGATGGTGAATTAGAGTAGTCCTTGATTACTTCTAAAATTAAAGTTTGCTTACCAAGTTACACTGAAGAATAATCCACAGTAATACATAAGAAGTTCCAGGCTGGCTCAGACAAAAGGTCCATCGAGCCCAGCACCCTGTCTCCGACAATGACCAATCCCTAAAAGCACATTGAATTTCTTGCTGCTCATTCCCTATGACAAGTGGTGGGTCTCCCTGAGTCACCTGGTTAATAACTATTTATGAACTTTTCTTTCAGGAATTTGTCCAAACTCTTTTTAAACCCAGCTATGCTAGTTGCCTTGACCACATCCTCGAGCAATGAATTCCATAACTTGATTGTGCAGTGAGTGAAAAATACTTTCTCCAGTTTGTTTTATATCTGGTACCTGTTAGCTTAAAGGAGTTTCCCCTAATGTTATTTGAAAGGGTAAATAGCTGTTCCCTATTTACCTGTTCTACTTCACTCATATTTCCTAGACCTTAATCCTATTCCCCTCCCCTCAATCGTCTCATCTCCAAACTGAAGAGCACTAACCTGTTTAATTTTTTTTTCATAAAGGAGCTGTTCCAATCCTTTAACCATTTTTGTTGCCCCTCTCTGTACCTTTTCTTAACTTCACACTATCCTTTTTGAGCTGAGATAACCAGAACTGCACATAATACTCAAGGTGCAGACACACCATTGAATCTATACAGAGGTATTGTTATAGATGGGAACACTAGGAGAGCGATCCCAACTTGAGGGGAAAGTGTGTCCTTGGACCTCAGCACGATCCCAGATGAATCCAAGACAGCACCAAGGATTGGCGAGGCGTGTCCCAACATGGGAGAAGACAAAATCTGACCCTCTGCCGGACCTGCATGCTTCTGGAAGCCAACAACATTATATTGGTATATGAACAGTCCTCTGACCATTCCCAGCCCTTTCGGACCTGCCGCTGAGTATCGGCAAGAAGCAGCAGGCCGGACTGAGGATGAGGGCAGATGGAGGCCTTTTGACACAAAAGACTCAAGATGAGACGAGAAGACTCTGGAAGTGGATGAGGATCTTGGAAGACTCTCGACGAGACGAGGAACTTGGAAGACTCTTGGACGAGACGAGAAGCTGGGAAGGTTAGACATTGGCACTGTGTCTCAGGGCACCCTACACAGGCCACCCACGGGACTGGTCGTGGACTACTCTGTCCCACTGTGCACCCTACACAACCTGAAGAGGCTGGTCACGGACCATGCGGAGAGCGGGACAAGAGGAGGAAGGGAATCCAGCTGAGACGAAACTCCAATGACGAAGCCGGTGTCATCTGGAGAACCACAGGAGCTGGAAGGTCAAGAGGACTAGGAAACACAGGAAGAAATCCAGCTGAGACGAGACTCCAATGACAAAGCAAGGTGTCATCTGGAGAACCACAGGAGCTGGTGGATCCGAAGAACTCGAAAAGCACAGGAAATGGAACATCAGGAAACCTGGAACATCAGGAAGTGAAACATCAGGAAGCCTGGACTAGGAACCTCAAAACATGAAGACATGGAACATCAGGAAGTCACAGGAAGCACGACGAGACATGGAGCTCCAACGAAGAACGAAGACCTGATGGAGCGCTGGAAGACGAGACTTCCAGAGACAAGTAACTCCAATGCAAGGCAAAGCTGAAGTGCAGGAGAAGCCCTTTTATAGGGCTGAAACAGGAAACAGTCCTTAGGTGGGGCCCAGGGCATATCCGGCCGTGGGCCCTTTAAATCTGGTAAGGAGGCACAGCCACGCACCTAGAGCAGGAAACAAGAAACTGTGCAGGACCATGGTCAGCGGCCCTGTACAGACGCCGACGAGGAAGAAGCAGAGCTGGGCCGAGAAGCAGGCCCTGATGTCAGCAGTGGCTCCTGCCGCTGCCGGAGAGATCAAAGGCAGCTCCGGCCACCAGGAAAGACTGGGGACTGTGGCCTCCGGCCACGAAGATGGCGCTGAAGTCAGCGGCGGCCCGAGCCACATGGAAGCACGGCGGCAGGCCTGCCATGCTGGAGAGGCAGCCCGAAGTCCGCGGCTCCTGCCACGGTGAAGATGACAAGTTGACTGCAGCTCTTGCTGCGAAGAACGTCGGCGGCTCCGTGCCGTGTTGGGGAAGGCAGCATGGGAGGTAAGAGGCCTGCTTGCGGGGAAAACTCCGCGGGCAGGATTCATAACAGGTATTATCAAGTTCTCCATCTTATTCTTCTTTCCTTTCCAAATAATTCCTGGCATTCTGTTTGCTTAGTTTTCGCCACTGCCACACACTAAGCTGAGGATTTCAATGTACTGTCCACACTGTTTGTCAGTATCCTCATTGAGCCGGAAAATTGTAAAGCATAGGGAGCTGGTGGGGAGAGGGAATTCCTATGTAGTTCATAACTGCACCTCAGAAACTGCAAGTCCGAAGAAGTTTGGACTTCCGACCCCCTCCACTGGGTCCATTATCATCAGATATGGTGATCACGAGACTCCAAAGGGACAATTTGCTTGCATTCAGGAGAAGCCACAGCAACAGAGAAAACCGCTCTATTGTTCATCCGCACCACAGCAACATGCCTGCAGTCATTTCCTGCCTCTCTACCTGCAAGCGCCATACACTTGGATGCCAGTACTTCCAGGACTACTCCAATTCTTTTGCTGCAATATCACTTTCCATCTTTGGCATACTCCTTCCTTCCTCCCATACCATCTGCTTTGCCTCAGAGAACACCTCCAAAGCTGCAGCCAAGTCTTCATCTCAGAAGGGAGAAGTTGCCGCTCCTGGGAGATGGACGTTACCTACAAAGACTCCAGGGAGATCTTGGGTAAGTCAGAGAAAGACGGAGAGTTTTGCCTTGGCCACTTAAAAGGCAGGAGATCAGGTGTATAGCAGGGGAAAAGCCGTGATCCCACAGATCCCTGGATACTGATCCCAGAGAACTCCACAAGAAAGGGGAGGATAGAAAGCTCATAGGTCTCAGTCAAAGGAGAAGAAGAAGAATTCGCTTTCTTTTTAGCCACAATGTAAAATAATTTAGGGAAAAAGAAATTGAAGAAATGTGAGAAAGACACCCTGCACAATCACTTAGGCAGCAGCAATCTTGGATCTCCCCTGGCTGCAAAAGTTGTGCCTTTCATTGTTGTGACTTAAGAATATCTTTTATTGGGCTGGCCCAGTGGCGTAGCGCCATGCAAAAGACCCGAGTTTGATTCCCAGGCCAAACTGGCGCTGATGATACTGAAGAGGCAGTATTCTCAGCTGCTAGAGGGGAAAGAGAGTCTCAGCCATCATTCAATACTGACACCTAATAGCCAGACTCAGGGTGCACATTAGCCAGGTTCTGGAGGGAACAGCAGCGAGTGGCCTATGGCTGAGGACTGTCGCTGTAAATAGTTGTGAGATGGATATAAGAATAGGGGATAAAATTCTGGGTCATTGTGATTGAAGGTATGGGATAGTCAAGTAACTTTCATAGGCTGGAGGCAGGAACCACACTGACTCTAGCCTTTCTTCTTACAACTTTCAGCTTTATTCTTTATAACACACAGCAAATATACATGTAGACTGCTTGCCTCCAGCAGTGTACTCACAACATAATCTTATAACAGGGAAGACGCAGCAGCTCCTCCTGGAGACGTGGGGCCTCCTGATCCCAGCTGGGCCCTGCCTCTTATCCTGCCCAGCAGGATCCCACCCACAGAGCTCTCTCTATGGGGTTTAAGGTAGGCCATGCATCTAGCCTTTGCCTAGTGTCTGCCCCCAGCCCTTCAAAGGAGTTCTTTTGTTTCTCCAGGTTCCAGTATTTCACTGGCTGGACTCTCTGGACTTCATTTGGGTGTCCTTGTGGTGGCTTCAACTCTTTTTCCATGACATCTTGTGATGCCTCTGCACAGTCTTCATAAGCAGCGCCATTTTCTGGCCATTCTGCAGTGGTTACATCTGGGTAGTCTGCAGTGCTTCTTTCGGGCCTCTCCATGCTATATTCCTCAGGCCTGTCTGTGCTGCTTCTATTAGGTCATTCTATACTGCCTTCTTCTGGGCAGTCTGTGTTGCCTCTGTCAGGCCAGGATGTAAAGCTCCACCACAAGCTCTCTTGTATATCAGTCACAGTCATTGCAAGTTCATTCACCTGAGTTCCTTTCTCTTTTCTTGCACTATGCTGTGTCTGTCCTTGCATCTCAGGCTTTTCTTCTGTCACTTGTTCCAGCAGTGTGTTCCGTGGTTCTATGCGAAGTTTCCTATCACCCCGTTCACAGGCTCCTCTCTGATTCCAGCACATTTGCTGCTCTTACCTTCCTCTGCAGTTTTGTCCCTTTGGAGAGTAAAGCACAAGTTATGTGATGCAAATAGCTACTGAGCTTCCTCTGCTTTCAGGTGTAGTGAGCTCTTCCCTGGTCATATTTCAGTTAGGTGCACAAGCTGGTTTCCAACTCTTTCAAAGCACACACCCAGACAATCTGGTTTCTTATGGCCCACTCTTGAAATTGCCTCTGTCCTTCCAGGAGGCTTGGAAACACAGCTTACATTTTTAGCTCAGTCATGCTTTCCCACAAACAAGGCTGGCTTCCTTGAGCTCTAGTGCAGAGCAACTTGCTTGCTGCTGGAGGGTCACATCCTGTTCCAACATAGCAACGCTGGCAGCTTCACTTTCTTGAGGGCCATGCCCTATTCAAACACTCTGCAACACTTTTTTTTTCTCTAAGAGAAAGAAAAAAGACTCTATTTATCCAGCAAATAACTCACTTTTTCCCTCACTAAGCAAGCAGAGCTTCTCTCCTTACTTGCAGACTTTTACAGTTAATCATTTCTTCTTCAGGCCCAAAGATACAGCTCTTTATATTTAAAAAAAAAAAATTAAATTTCAAGCTGCTTGCTTTGGTTCTCCTCTCCGAGGCATAGTCCTTTAAACTCTTCAGCGATTTGTGCATTCTTAGCAGCACTGCTTCTTTGACATGCACCACATAACAATTACACACTGTCTTTTTCTTGTCTCCTTCTTTGTTTCCTCCCCTGGAGACTTGGGTTTCTCTCGGTGCAGTTGCATAGAGCAGAAATCCCCAAACTGATACCATATGTGGGATAGCTGAGTAACGTTCGTAGGCTGGAGGCAGGAACCACACTGATTACAGCCTCGCTTCTTACAACTTTCAGCTTTATTTTTTATGACACACAGCAAATAAACATGTAGACAGCAGTGTACTCACACCATAACTTTATGACTGAGAGGACTCAGAAGCTCCTCCTGGAGATGCGGAGCCTCCTGTTCCCCCAGCTGGGCTCCTGCCCGTATCCTGCCAAGTAAGGTCCCGCCCACAGAAATCTCTCTCTCTCTTTCTATGGGTTTTAAGAGGGACCAGGCAGGTTAAAGAGGGGTAGTAGCACCACTCCTTTACAGAAGACTTATGGCATTGCAGCCCAAAGAGACCAGTTCCAATTGAACTGGAAACCTAAAGGAACAAAAGTTCAAAGAAGAAAAAAAGACTATTTTAATGAGTTGACAGAAAACACTTTTGTTCATCAATGTTATTGTATATTATCTTGAGACAATTGAGTATATAGTCTGCATTCTTGGTTGGCCATTTGAAGAAGGGACTTGTGACACCAGAAAAGCTAATGTAGATCAATGCTTTAATTAGCTACTTTGTAGGCTAAGAGATACATGAAATATAAGTGGGGAATGCTTTGTAGAAGGGGGTGCTGGAGTTCTAACCTTGTTTGACATTTCACTTAGAAGTTTAATTAATATCAATTAATTTGCTAAGTGGTCTCTGTTATTTGATGAAAGGATCTGCATCCCAAGAGAATAGTTTTTCCACAAAAGAAGCAAAAGATTTGTGGGAATATTGATCAGGTGCATTTGCATTGACAAGAATTACTTTTGCCCCATATAGAGTTCCGATAAGAATAATAAAACGATCTTTTAAATCCTTAATCTGTTGATCTAAGGTAAAGGGGACATTCTTATGTAGCAAAATAGAAACTCCTCTCTGTCTGGATGAGTCTGAGGAGAAATAACATTGCCCCACCCATTCTCTGTAAAGCTTGATGTGCTCAACATCATCTAAATGCATTTCTTGGAAGAACACGATGTCAGACTTATGTTTTTTTAAATTCTGTTAATACTTATTCTCTTTAGACATATAATGTAATATTTATCCAGCTGAATGACTTATCCGGCTATATTTTAGCCCTTATCCAGCTAAATTCTAGCTGGGTAACTAGAATGTATCCAGATAAGAAGGGGGCATTCCATGGGCAGACAAGAGGAGTTCCGAGGAGGGGCAGAGTTAGCCGCATAAGTTAAGCAGCTAACTTGGATATTCAGAGATAGCCACTTAACTTATGCGGCTAACTCTGGTCAGGCCATAGGGCTGTCCTAAAATTAGCCAATTAGACATAACTAGCTAACTTTAAGATAGCCGGATATATTCTAACATGTTATACTCTGCTGCTGCCGAGATGTTATACCTATGTTTATATTGTGTTATAATTTATAACCTGTTCATTGTATGAAGTTGTTACACTGTAATCCGGGGTGAAGGCACTCAGCTATACTTTGGTATAAAAAAAGAATATAAATAAATAAATAAATAAATATTCAGCAGTATGATTGTACTGCTGAATATATCCTGATATGTTTATCTGTTTAACCATCTGAGCCACGCAGTGGCTAAAAATGGATCCCATAATGGCATTTGGTCATCCACTCACTTATCCAGGCAAACCAATCATACAACCTTATCCAACCCCTCCCCTTGACACACAAGCACACTCATACACAAGCACACCAACACTCACACACAGAAGCCAGATATACGATATTTCCTCCCCATCCATCCCTCAAATTCCCCTGTAATAAGACAAAAACCAGTCCCTAATCTCAAAGATGAGCAAGCCAGACCAAGACTCCAACACCAAGGTGGTTCATGTCTTCTGTGTCCAGCACTGCACCTTGCTCAAATCTCAGGATCTCCCGAAGTCAGCAGTGAACAACTAGAATGCAGGATTTTCAATAAACATTCACCAAAAAGCAACAAAACTTGTGACTGTAGAGCCATAAACCCTCCCACAAAAACAGAGACAAAAGAGTCCAGTATTCTTCTTACTCCAGACCATCAAATAGACATGCATCAATCAGAGGTCCCTCTTGGTATTGAGTAACCAAGGTAAAGCTTAAAAAGCAAACACCAACATTGGAATCTATTGCACTTGGGATTCGCTTTGCATCATGGTAAGCCCGGGTTAGCCAAAGAAAACCCCAAAAACTCTGCAGATTTCTAAAGTAGTTTACCTTTTCACATAACAGCAGAGATATACATAATTTGTAAATAATAAAAGGCTTTGTGGCAATTGCCAATAATAAAATTTGCTCACGGTGTTCCAATATCACCAAAGAGGAATGGAACTTGCAACTGTGTAACCAAATAAAACAGATAAGTCCAGCCACAGATTACTCTTCCTGGTCGGAGCCATCAAACATACATGCAGCAGTCAGGCCCCTCCTGGCACAGGACTGCAACATAACCTTTGGTCCATGCAAGGTCAACTAATAAAGTAATGTGTCAAAATCAGAAATCCATGTTAAGAACTGCATTTGGAATCTGCCTTGCAACATGGTAAGCCCATTTTGGCCCCAAAAAATCCGCAAATTGCCAATGGGTCTCGTCCAAACCGCTTGGAGACAGTGATATACATAACTCATAATTGATAGAAGGCAAATGCTGATCATAAAGCTTGCCGACATCATTCCAATTGGGCTACAAATGTTTTAGTCTCTTTTCCAGTGGCAAGCACATGTGTTTCTCCTTTGTAGAACACTTTCAAGCAGGCAGGGAAGTGTAGCGAGAATTTAATGCCTTTGCAAAATAATTGTGTACAATATTGAGTAAACTCTTTCCAAGATGCAAGGACCTTGGTCAAGAAGTCTGGAAAGACCAGCAACTTGGAATTTTCATAATTCAACTTATTAGACAAGGTAGGCCATGGGGATTTTGGATTTATCTGTATAACTGAGATATGTAACTATTACTTGGTGTGGCCTATCTCAATCTGGGCCTCCCTTCCCACTCGGATTTCCTGCTCTGCCAAAATCACTCTATCTGCTGTATTTACATACAGCACCTCGGGAAGCCACTTTTCACAAAAAGCAATCATATGTCTCACCTTGAATAGATTCGGTAATCCCGAGAATACACAGATTATTATGCCTACTGTGATTCGAGATCATTGAGCTTGTCCTCAAGTTGCTTATTTTTTTTGTAGAAGCTCCATGGTCATGTTATCAGGTTACTCCAAACAAACGTCATGGTCCTACATTTTATTTTGGACTCCAGTAAGTGCAGAATTGTACACCTCGACTCTGTCTCGGAGCTCATCCACTGAGAACTGAATTTTCTGTATCTGGTCCATGAGTGCCGCCAAGACAGCCTGAGAAAGTTTCTTTAGCTCAGCTTTGGGCAGACCCTCCAAAGCGAGGCCCAAATCCTGTGCCATCTTGTCATCGGAGGTAGTATTTTATCGGCCCCCAGTCACTTCGATTGTCCCACCATCTGTCCAGATTTTCGCACAACAAAATTGTCCATGAATTCACCTGCCTGTAAAATCTTTTATTTTTTTTAGAAGAAACCACAATTTTATATGCAGATTGATTAAAACACCGCTGACTCCTAGGGAGCGAGACTCAGGAGCGACTGCTAAGGATGATGTCATTACCACGCCCGCCCAATGAAAGGATCTCAACTACTTAAGGACTTTATCAGAACCGAGGCTACTCAGAATGTTTCCAGCGTGAAGTCTGGGTCTGTACTGGCAAGCACTCCGTTTCAAAACAACACCTCTCACCCCGCCCCCCCCTAACTTATCCCGCTGTTCCCCCAACAGGAAATGTGGACAGCTGGAAAACGTACAGCTCCCTCCAAGTTCCCTAACCCAACCCTCTGAACATGGGAAAGGGGCATCCTAAAATTCCTCGCCTTCCCTCACAGAATTTAGTACCACACAGGCAAGACTTCATTTGGAAAGCATTTCCAAAGCCATAGTTCTGTGTGCTTTTCCCACCTTTTTTTTTTTTTTCCCCATTTGTTTTTTTTCAAATGGATTTTAGGGGGCCTCTTCCTACAAGTAGCATTTAAATACTAGGAGATTGCATTAAGAAGAGAAAGTTCTTGGATATCAATTATATCCTGTAATTTCTGCGGGTAACTTCTTTATTATCAATGCCTCTGCATTATGGATTTGCCTCCAATATTTAATTTTTTTAACAGATGTTATTGTTGTGACATGATACAAATACTGCAGTATGAGTTTGTGTGGGGAGGCTGTGTGTGCAGGGTGCGTGTATGTGGGAGGGGTATTATGTGGGTTTGTGTGGGGTTGGCTATGTATGTTGGGGATAAATGTAGGTAGGGGTGGGCGTGGAGTGAGCGTGTGTGTGTGGGGGGGGGGGGGGGGGGGATGGATTCCATGTGTTGAAAAGCATGCAGAAGCTTGACTTCAGGAATGCTTTGCAAGACAGATTTGTAGAGGGAGGAACAGGGTTCTTATAACATATTCTGATGCTAGATTTTTCACGTTGCAACAGTTTGCTCATTGTAATCATGTTGTAAGGGCAGGGGAGAGGAGTTTGGAAGATAGCTATGTTTACGTGTGGCCTTAGGTGAGGTTGTGGTGCTTATGGGAGGCAGTTAGAGACAGAGAAATGTTGCAAGTTCTCCATTCCAAAAGTCCGCCTTCTCCAATAAGCGTGGCCCCAGAGCATTATCCCGACTTTCTCAGTCACCACAAAACATTTTGCTGTAAATTCAAACTTTAGAAAGCAAGCAATAAAAAGTGGGCTGTATTCACAGAGAAACGCAGACACATAAAAGATGCACTTTGCATGCATCCAGACACATATTTATTTTTATTTTATTTATTTAAATTCTTTTTTATACCAAAGTATAGCATATTGCCTTCACTCCGGTTTACATGAAACAAAACCTCTTAGTACATATAACATTTCCGTATGTTAACATATTAATAAATTTACAAAAAACTAGATACATTTCAGTCTCAGATATAGATTATTAACAGGTATACAAGAAGAATGACGTAAGTCAGTTATCAAGAGAGACTCTTGGAGGTTGTTATGACATGAGATGTAATATAGAGATGTTAATTTTACATTGAAAGAGATAGTTAATGTTCCTTTTCAAAATTGAAATGAGTTAAATGGATATACTTAAAAAATAGATATACTTGAAAAAAAGAAAGGGTGGGGAGGAAAGATGGGACAGAAAGGTAATATCAGGAGAGAGTAGAAAAGAAAGGGGATTGGAGGGGATGTGGAACTGGATATGTGATAGACATAGACAGTGATAAATCTCATGTTACGTGTTCATGCACATGGGTGGCACTGACAGTGTGTGTGTGTGTGTATCTGGGTGTGAGCTGGAGAGGTGAGGTATAAGGGATGGAGATGTGTTTGTGTTGGAGAGACAGAGGTAGTATATGTGTGAGTGGTTGTGGGGAGGGGGTTTAGGGGGGGTGTGTGCATGTGGGGGCAGGTGAGGGTGTGGGGTATAATTCAGTTTGTGGGTGGGGATGTTTGGTAACGTGCGTGTGTGGAGAGATGCTGGTGTGTATGGAGCGGTGTGTGTTTTGAAAGACTGATTGTAGTGTGTGTGTGTCTGTGTGTGGAGGGGGGGGGGGGGGGATGTGAGAATGCCCTTTGCCGGCTGCTTCAGCTTTCTCTTCCTGCCTGTCTGTCTGTCTCTGCCTTTCTCGCTCTGTGCCAGACTGCCCGAGGGGGTGGCTTTTGGAATGGAGTGGTCACCAGCATTCCGCATCACCCAAATGCTTTCCATAGTAAAATAATGGGCATTTTTTGGGAGACTTCATTCTCCAAATATACTGATCCAGTGTTTCTGATCATCAAGTCATCCAAAATATTCCAATTTTCTTCCAGTAAGCTAAATTTGGCAATATTCTGTCCCTCCTGTAGAGAGTTATTTCGCCTCCAGAAAGCAAACTTGGTTAGTTTCTAACATTAGAAGTAGTTTCAGAAAATATTGTGGTTAACAGATCTTGCTTGCAACTTTGCTCTGCTTATTCCGATTATCCTTTATTATCTAGGAATTTCCAGGAGAAACAGTGATTAATGTCACCCATGACCAACTCTCATGCATTGTCTAGCTTAAATGTTACAGTAATTTGACTCATTTATAATCTATTTTTTTTAGCTTTTTTTCCCCACACGTTTTTCTTCCTCTTGGACTTCCAGCTCAAAAGGTCTCAACCTTAACTGAGCAAAGGTACCGAAAACCTACATTCACAACTACCCCACTTTTAACTCCCTCTCCCTGCTTCCATCTAGCTCAGTTATGCAGCGACAATCCTCAGGCAGAAGCCACAAGCTGCGGCTCTCTCCAGAACACATTACATGTGGATCCTGAGACTGGCCACTAGGTGTTGCCACTATACAATGGATGAGAAACACCAGCTCTGCCTCCCCTGCAAATGCTGCCTTTACAGCATTCCCAGCCTTGGCTGGCCTGAGGCACAGAAGCCAGACTCAGGAATCAAACCCAGGCATCCTACATTTACAGTTAGCACCTGGATAATCCAATCCTGGTTTTTACCATAGGCCATGCATGTTTCTTATGATGTGGAGCCATGTTGTAATCATACCTGCACAGCAGTGCCACTGAACGCCATGCTAATAGTTGTTTAATAACAATTCTAAAATATGTTTTTGCTTACTTGATTGGGACACATTCTGAAGGATAAATTTAAGCACACTGTACTGATGTTTATTTCACATTGTTTCTTAGACTAGGAGAATATATTTGGTATGATGTTAATGAATTTAAAAGACAAAAAAATAAGTGAGCAAAACATCTTCAGGATCAATTCAAAACCATGCAACATAATACTTGCAAAAAATCGTTAATCTCAACTAAATGTGTTTACAAGTTCCAAAAACAAATCAGCCTTATACATATACATATATATATTTCACTATAGGGTACTTTGGAAGGGACAAGATACTCTTAAAAAAACAAATAAACTTGAAAAACAACATCATGAACCAGGATAAAATATATAATGCAAAAGCATACCGAACAGAGTCTCACCACTTCATGAAAAATAAAGAAAGAAGCAAAAATGACTTCTAATGTTCCGAAAGGATGCAATACCATGGTTTTTTTAACTCCAGAAAATATCTTTTAAAAAGTGCCAAAAAACATGTGGGTACATGCAACCAATAGCAGTAGAGGAGGATTTTTGTGAACGAAGTCACATGATGCCACTCAATACAGTATAAAACATTGTGGAGGTAATTTTCAAAAGGATTTACGCAGGTAAAACTGAGGTTTTGAAAACTGCTACCTTTATGTGTGTAACTTCATTGAAAATTCACTGAGGAGCCTCAGTGTGTTTCATGGACCTCATGCTTGCCCAGCAATATAAGGCTCCATTACAAGGAAAAGGAATGAAAATGGCAATGGAGACTAATGATGGCTGCCCCTTATCATGAGGTCCATTGACTTAAAATGGAAATATGACAGAAGAGAAAGGCCAGCCTATCTAGTCTGCCCATCCATACAACTACTCGGTTCTACAAGCTTTACCATTCCCTCAGATCTCCTGTGCTTGTCCCATGCTTTCTTAAATTCAGATACCATCCTTGTCTTCACCACTTTCACTGGGAGGCTGTTCCATGCATTCACTACCTTTTCTTTAAAGAAATACTTCCTTAGATTACCCCCTTTCACCCTCATCCCATGACCCCTCTTTCCAGAGTATCCTTTCCATTGAAAGAGACACACCTCTTGTGCAATGATACCTTTGAGGTATTTAAATATCTCTCTCATATTTATTTATTTAGTGATTTTTTATATACCGCGGCACGTTAAAAACATCACCTCGGTTTACAATAAACAATAATTCAGCAACAGGCTTTACAGACAAATTGAAATAAAGTGGACATGATATATATCAAAATAACAACAAAATAAAAACAAATACAATAATCCAATGGAGATCAAATTCCCTAGTTAATGGCAAGTCTAATAATAAATGGTAGTTCAGAGACCAATAAAGTCAAAATTAGCAGTGAGAATGATAAAATCGGCATGTAGCAATGATTCAGGGAGAACAGGAAAAGAAATCGGCATTTCAGAAGAGGAGAGGATCATTGAGTGTCCCCTCACTCACCTTTCCTCTAGGGTTTACATGTTTAGATCTTCAAGTCTTTCATTATATGCTTTATAACAAAGATCATTGACCATTTCAGTAGCCACCCTCTGGACTGACTCCATCCTCTTTATATCCTTTTGAAGGTGCGATCTCCAGAACTGTACACAGTATTCCAAATGAGGTCTCACCAGGGACTTATACGGGGTAATATCATCTAGGGATGTGCAAAATCCGAACCTTTTGGTTTGGGCTTCATTTTCGGCCCGCTGAAGGAAATATCGTATTTCCCGTGGTTCGGGCCTTTGAAATTCGGGGGGACCCAAATTTTGGGTTAGCGCGCACTAACCCGAAACTGAATTTTTCCTGAAATTTCGGGAAAAGTTTGTTTGGGTTTTGGGGTCCCTGAACCAGGACGAATACACATCCCTAGTATCATCTCCCTTTTTTCTGATGACCATTCCTCTTCCCTAAGCATCCAGACACCTTTCTGGTTTTTACCATTTCCTTATCCACTTGTTTGCCACTTTGAGATCATCAGATATGATCACCGCCAGATCCCATTCTTGTTTCATTTATCAAAGATTTTCACCTCCTAGAAGATGTTACTGCTCCCTTGGATTTTTCAATTTTTGCAGCCCAAATTCCTGACTCTGCATTTTTTAGCACTAAATCTTAGATGCAGATCATAGACCATTCCTCAGGCTTCACTAGATCCCTCCTCATGTTTTCCACAACTTCCTGGCTGTCTGCCCTGTTTCAGATTTCGGTATCATCCACAAAAAGACAAACCTTGTGCAATATCACTTACGACAATGTTGAAAAGAACCAGTTCAAGGACCAACCCCTGTGGTACACCACTAGTAACACTCCTTTCCTGCGAGTGAGCTCCATTTACCACTATCCTTTGTCACATCCCACCCAACCAGTTTCGAACCCGATGTTATGGCCCACACTAAGGGCGCTCAGTTTATTTATAAGTCACTTTTGTGGAACCATGTCAAAAGCCTTACTGAAATACAAATATGCTATATCTAATGCTCTTCTCTGATCTAACTTTCTGGCCACCCAGTCAAAGAAACTGATCAAATTTGTCTGACAAGACCTAACTCTTTTAAAACCATGCTGCCTCAATCTTGTAAACTGCTGGATTCCAGAAAATGAACTCTCTTCTGTTTTAGCAGCGATTCCATTAATTTACTCACCACAGACTAACTGGCCTACAATTCCTAGCCTCTTCCTTCCTTACACTTTATGATGAAGAACCATATCTGCCTGTCTTCAGTCCTCTGGAACTACTCCCAACTCTAAGGAAGCATTGAAAATATCAGCCAGTGGAACTGCCAGAATATATCCTATTGGCCCCATTGTTTTATCTACTATAAATTTAGCTAGTTCCTCATGAACATACTTTTTGGAAAATTGTTTGAAATTTGCCCCATTGCTAGTCGTATTTGTGTCCATTTTCTGTGGTCCTACAAGAGACTGAATTATTGATAATGATGACTCGTGACATCCAGGAGGTAATATGTCTGATTTCATCCATACCCTATACTTTGTAATCATCTTGGCATTACCATGGCTGGAATATTATGATCTTCATGTTCAGTGGAAGATGCATCAAATGACTTTTGCCTTCTTCTTCTGCCAACAGAATTGCCTTTCCAATTTAGAACAGAAGGACAATGAGCCAGTAGAAAGCATGCAGGTATTATATGGTTACCAATATGCCATGGGAAAGCTCACAAGGACTCTTGGTGCCAGAGGTGCTGATGAAAGAACTTTTGTTTTGAGTCAGCTTGGCTCCAATTCCTGAACCTCCAGAGACTTTCTCTTAAGGGAGGAGGGAAAAGGTTGGGGGGGGGGGGGCTGTCTTCAGGGACTTTCCTTCAGGAAATGGGCCCAGAAGCAGATTCTGGACTCAAAGAATATCAAGAGCAGATTCTGGACTCAAAGAACATCAAGATTTTCTAGTAGATTGGAAAGGAGTATAATCTAGAAGACCATAGCTGGGAGCCATTTCCAAACATACATATATGACAATAGCCTAGTCAGAGGCTTCCTCCAAGAACATCTGGATAAACCAGGCCTGAGCAATTCAAGGAGAGCAAGAGCGGCACACCTTTGCTGGAACAACAGATGCATGGGATACATCCTCTGGAACCTCAGCTTGTCTGGCCTTGTGCCTGTGCTACTTTCAGCTCTGCAGTCTTGCTGCAGTGTTTCTGATCTGCATCCAGCCCTGCAATGCTGTTCCATACCTCTCTCCTGGCCTGCTCCAGTGTCACAGCTGCATGCCGAAGCGAATTGCCTCCCAAGCTAGGCCTGGTTTCACTGGTCTTGGTTCAACGTTCATCCAGTCATCCAGCCTCTTCAGATACACCTCTTTCTAATATGTCATTTGCTAGCGCCCAGATGTAGCCTGACGGAAGGATAAACAAAGTAGGACTCTTCAGTTTGGGGGTTATGTTAGAGGTTTATACAGTCATGATTGGGGTGGAACAAGTTAATAGGGGACAGTTATTTACTATTTCAAACAGTACCAAAAGCAGGGGACACTCCATGAAACTAACAGCAGATTTCAAACAAATGGGAGAACATTTTTGTTTTTTCAGTCAACACACATTGAAGCTGTGGAATTTGATACTGGAGGATGTGGTCAATATACCTAGCATAGCTGGATTTAAAAGGGGTTTGGACAAGTTCCAGCAGGAAAAGTCCATTAATAGTTATTAGCTAGGTAGACCTGAGAAAGCCATCACTTATCCCTGGGTGTGAGCACAAGGAATGGATCTACTCTTTGGGATCTGCTGGGCATTCATGACCCGGCTTGGCCACTGTCGGAAACAAGATGCTGGGCTCAATGGACTCTTAATCAGACTCAGCTTGGTATATTTTAAGTTCATGATTCTCTGTCGTTAGTTTCTTGAAGAATTGCAGTTCCTTCATATCATAGGAAAGGAAGTTTGGTTTCTTTCTTTTCCAGTACCCATTTTCCATGGAGATGGAGAGTCCTGTTTGGACCTTGTGACATAGCAAAGGCCACGTCTGTTTTACCCGATTTATCACTGGCTATTACAGCTATCTCTTGGCATATGCATTTGGAAGAGACAGCAGTTTTACTTGCAGGCTTTACTGATTTTAGATTTGCTTTTGAGATAGCTGATTTCTCACATGTCCATATGTCAGCAAGCTCACTAGCCCTCCCTTGCTTCGTAGCTCTAATTAAGGATGAGCATGGAAAAAAATGCAATGATTGTTTCAGTAAATGACTTTGGATTCTTTTCAGGTTGTGATACTTTTTATTGGACCACTATAAGAATTCTCCAGAGATGATGAGGTCCTTGCGTGTTCTAAAATCACATAGACCTCTTATTCAGTTAGAACGTCACTAGTACTCTGCATACAGTGATTCATATTGGAGATTATAAGATTGAAATTAATTTAAATAAGACTTTGATATATATGATAATTTATTATTGCTGTGTCAGAAAATACATTTTTCTTTGTTGGGAGACTCAGCCTGAAGTGCTTATACCTGGGAACTCTCTGGGTTTCACCGAGAGAATCAGGAGGGTCTCTGGGTATGGAAAGGGGAAATAAGGGGATGTGATGAAGTGACCTTGTTTTCCCCCTTTTTGTATGTGCAGGACCAGGCTAGATGCCTGGTCCACCTTAAATCCCACAGAGGGAAAGAGCTGTTGCATCGGAGGTGGACCCTTGGTCTGAGGTGGGGTTGACGCAACCCATAGGTAAGGACCTATGGGTCCCCACCGATGGCAGGTGGAGTGGGCTGAAGGCAGAGGCCGCTGGAGCTTCACCTATACCAGCCCTCGTTCCCCACGGGTTTAGCCTTTGGGTGCCGGGGTCGGCAGGACTTAGGTGGGCCTCTGTGTATAGTCGTAGGAAAAGAGGATTCAGCCCACTTTGGACTGGATAGTGTCCTGGAAACACGGGAGCCAATGGAACGAAGGCAGGCAGAGGGCGCTCGAGCAAAGGTAGGCCGAAGCCTGATGAACCCACATCCAGGAAGTAGACAGAAGAGGTATCCAATGGTAGGCTTGAGTCAGGGCTGGCGGCAATCCAGAGGCAATGGCAAGCAAGGCTGAGGTCTGATCACGAGATAGTCAATAGCGTAGTTAATTGAAGCTGAGGTCTGATCACGGAGATAGTCAATAGCGTGGTCAATTGAAGCTGAAGTCTGATCACGGAGATAGTCAATAGCGTGGTCAATTGAAGCTGAGGTCTGATCACGGAGATAGTCAATAGCGTAGTCAATTGAAGCTGAGGTCTGATCACGGAGATAGTCAATAGCGTAGTTAATTGAAGCTGAGGTCTGATCCGGAGATAGTCAATAGCGTGGTCAATTGAAGCTGAAGTCTGATCACGGAGATAGTCAATAGCCTGGTCAACTGAAGCTGAGGTCTGATCACGGAGATAGTCAATAGCGTAGTCAATTGAAGCTGAGGTCTGATCACGGAGATAGTCAATAGCGTAGTCAATTGAAGCTGAGGTCTGATCACGGAGATAGTCAATAGCGTAGTCAATTGAAGCTGAGGTCTGATCACGGAGATAGTCAATAGCGTAGTCAATTGAAGCTGAGGTCTGATCACGGAGATAGTCAATAGCGTAGTCGGACGAAGCGAAGGTCTGGGCTGGAGATAGGCTGTATCGTAGTCAAGCAAAGCAGAGGTCTGGATCTGGAGATAGGCTGTATCATAGTCAAGCAAAGCAGAGGTCTGGATCTGGAGATAGGCTGTAGCGTAGTCAGGCAATACAGAAGTCAGAGTCTGGAGATAGGCTGGAACGTAGTTAGGCGAAGCAAAGTCAAAGTTCTTGTAGTCAGTCCGAAGCATAAGCTGAGCAGGAACAAGGAAACAGGAACAACAAGGAATCAGGAACGCAGGGAAGAGACGAATCTCTAGTAGCAATGAGTACTCGACTAGCGAGGAGACCTTTTGCAAAGGCAATGCTATGGAGCAGACCCTGAGCTTAAATACTATGAATAGTTTGACGTCATCATCTGGGGCTGCGACTAGGTTCCCGCTGCAGTCCCTTTGTAAGGACCAATGATGCGCACATGCTTCTAGGGAGGAGCGCAGCGCGAGTGGTGGCGTCTCTCTGCGGGCCACATGGAGAGGCCCGACGAGTAGTGGCATCAGGACCGGTAACGCTGGAGACTGTAGCAGGGCCGGAGGCACCGGGGGAGGCCCGAGGACGGAGCTAGCGTCCCACCGCCGCAGCGAGGAGGAACCAGCGGCTGGAGTCCTTGTGGAAAGGTGAGAGGGCCGTGCTGCGGGTCTGCCGTGGACAGCACGCATAACAAGAGCTCTGTGGGCGGAGCCTTGCTAGGCAAGGAAAGTCCTGAGGGAAGGGCCAGCTGGGGCAGGATAAGATTGTAAGCCTAGCTGGGTTCAGGAGCATTTCTCCAGGAGCAAGGAGCTCCTGATCCTCTCTGAAGGTTCTAAGTACACTCTACTGAGATAAGGCAGTCTACCATTTTGTGAAAGCACTGAGCACAGTGTATGAAAATAAAACTTGAAAATTGCATTTGAAAAGGCTGGAGTCAGTTTGGTTTTCTGCTATAGCCTAAGTGATTTGCTTGGTCACCCTCACAGGGGAACACTGGAAATCCCTTGACAGGGGGCCTTGCTATTTACTGCTCCAGCCCCTCCCCTTCAGTCACCATGCAGGCAAAGGGGGGGGGGGGGGGGGCAGGGGGAAGTGGGACTGGAGAAGGAAGCCGAGCAATTTATTTCTGCTCTGCAGTGTTTACTCCTGCCTAACACACTCCCCTCTCCTGTGCCCATAGTATCTGTGTCACTAGACAGCATTTGGGGAGAAAGAAAATGGGAGGGACTGGAGAATGGAACGGAGCAATTGTTTTCTGCTCTGCTAGGTCCAAACCAGCCTCACCCACTTCCTCCTATCCTGTGGATACAGGCAGCACGAGGGGAGAAACAGGAGGACAGGGTTGGAGCAGACACAGCTTAGCCTGAAGCTCTTTGTGATCCCAGAACTCTACTGAGAGCAGAGTGAGGGAGGAAGAAGGAGACACCCCAGTGTACAAGTCAGGGAGCTAGGAATGATTTATAGGGACGGGGTAGGGGAAGGAGAGTGCTGAGGTCAGGCTTTGGATTTTTTAGATTTAGATACTTGACTTTCCAAAGCTATGCTCAAGATGAGTCAACTATTCAGGAACAGTATGTAGGTTCCTGCCTCAAATGGCTTAACATCTAACTTGGTATCTGAAGCAATGGAGAGTGAAGTGACTTGCCCAAGATCACAAGAAGCAGCAGTTGGAGAAACAGGATTTGAACCCTGGCTCAACTGGTTCTCAGGCTACTGCTCTAACCACTAGGCCACTTCTCTGCTCCAAGAGAGTGCTGGGGGTCATCCATGGAGGGATGGGAGAGAGAGTGTGTATGAGAGTGTGGATTAGTGAGAGGGGAGGGGGAAGAGAGAAAGTTACACATTCTTCACCCTTTCCCTCTCCCCATCTCCTTCCTCTCTCCCTGCTAATCAACACAAGTCTCAGGGTGGCCACAATTGAAAAGTTCCCGTGTAGAAATGCCTGAATGCACAGAGGTTACACAGAATACAGAAACATAGAAGATAATGTCAGATAACTGGAAGGCCCACCTAGTTTGTCTAATTTCCTTCCACTTGATCTCTTTCTCTTTCTATTCCAAGCTTTCTTGAATTCTGTTACTATTTTGGCCTCCTCCATCTCCACTTGGAGGTCATCCCATGCACCCACCACCCTATCTGTGAAGAAACATTTCCTAAGGTCATGCCCGAGTCTACTCTTTTTGAGCCTCATACTATGACCTCCAAACGTCATATCTAAAGAAGAGGCCTGAGGGGAGGTAGCAACCCTAGTTGATACAACCTCAACATGATATGTTTAGATTCATAATGGCGAAAATGAAAGCGCATGGCCAACACTATCTTTAAAACATAGAAACATAGAAATGACGGCAGAAGACGACCAAATGGCCCATTCATTGGATAATTTTTATGCTAGACCAATAAAAAAATGTCACAACTTACAAAGAAAACACACACACACACACACACATGCTATTACGAGTAATTTATCAGTTCCTCTGCAATGCACTTTCCCATAATGCTTCCTCATGCACTACTGCATTATCTTCCCTCATACACACACACACACTCTCTCTCTCTTTGCTCTCTCCAAGGATGACCCCAACACTCTCCCCCTTCCCCTTGGAGTAGAAAAGTGGCCTAGCAGTTAGAACAGTACACTTTATACTAAGCATTACTGTCACTTTCGGTCTGTACAAAATTAGTTGTTTTGCAAAGCCAATCCTTAGAGATTTATGGACTAAACTCCAAGTGATAATGTGCACTGCCATACACCCATCGCTGCAGTCAGGTCTGAAAAGCCTCAGAACAGGGTTGTTCACTAGGAAGAAGAGTTTCTTCTATAGAGCCCTTCGTACCATGTAGAAATTAATCCACACTGCGGTCTTATGTAATAAAACCTGATTTCAGTTTGTCACACTCCCATAAAAGTAGTCTGACATAAAGTCTCTAGATCAATCAGCTTCTGAAGCAGTTGCCGAGCAACCAGGCAACCATACTACCTAGCCAATGGCTCCAACATAGAACGTGATGGCAGATAAAGACCATACAGCCCATCCTGTCTATCCATCTACATCTCCTGCTCAGCTTTCTAGTCCCTTCCTCTCCCTCAAAGGTCCCGTGTTTATCCCTTGCTCTCTTGAATTCCACTACTGTACTTGTCTCCACCACCTCCACCACCCTTTCTATAAAGAATTATTTCCTTCGATTACACCAGAGTATAACCCCCTTTTACCCTCATCCCATGACCCCTCATTTCCTTTCCAATGGAAGAGGCTCACCTCCTATGCATTTATTCCTTTGAGGTATTTAAATGTCTCTCTCACACATTTCCCCTTTCCCTCCCTTCTTCCAGGTTATACATGTTTAGATCTTTAAGTCTGTCTCCATAAGTTTTATGATGGAGACCATTGACTATTTTAGAAGTTGCTCTCTGGACCAACTCTCTTCAGTTTATATCTTTGAGTTGATGAGAGGAGCTTCCCCCTCTCCACCACACACTTACAGGGGAATGGCGGGTGGGGTTTTGTGAGAGTAAAATTAAGACTGGGTGGGGGGGGGGAGCTGTTAAGGCTGAGGGAAGGATTGAGGCTGGGGGATACTGTTGACCCATTCTCCTGAGAGAAGGGAATTAGCCTCTGAAGGGGTAGATAGATTGATATGGGACATGGGGACGAAACTGAGGTTGAGGAAGGGATGACTGAAGCAAAAGGGAGTGCTGGGGAGGCACTGAGGGGGATAACTGAAGTTGATGGGAGGGCCCTGAAGGAGGCATGGATCAAACAGAGGGGAGAGAAAGGACTGAGGATTCAATAGGGTGAAGCAGGAGAGGAAGAATTAAAGATTGAGCAGACACATACAACACTGAAATGCCCCTTACGTTCAAGCATCTCCAGCAAAATACTCTGAATAATGCTGCACCCAAGGGTCCTGTCTAAAACTTCCTGCACTCCTGAGCTCCTTTTATAGGTCCTGCAGCCGGGACTTCCTGTGCAATGGCTGATGACATCACTTCCTGACTAGGTATAAAAGAAAACCCTGTGCAAATAGCTAGCACCTCAGCAACAGGACATACAGTATTCTTAGTTGGTGCTTTGTTGCTTCTCTGTGCCCCTGCCTGTCCTGCTGTTTTCCCTGACCATTCCTACCTGACCTGCCTTTCCTCTACCTTCAATTGTCTTCCTGGTACTGACCATTGCCTATTCCATAACTCTGCTTGAACTCCACCAGCCCCGACCCTTGCCTGCTCCACAACTCTGTCTGAACTCTGCCAGCCTTGACTCCTGCCTGTTTTATGACCCTGCTTTCCCTCTGCCAGCCCGGACCTTAGCCTGTTCCATGATACTGCTGGCACTCCGCCTGCCCTGGCCTCTGCCTGTCCTGGCTCTGCCCATGACAAGTCAGCTGCTGCCTGTCAGGACCAAGTCTGGGCTTGCCCTGGCTTGATTGTGCTAACCTGACCGAGGTCCTTGGGCTCACTCCCTGAAACTTGACAGGTACACATATACACAATGTAAAGAACACCTTTGGAAATTGTGTGTACTCCATGGAATACTGCTTTCCAGCCTTGAAAGGAAATGGACAGCATAGAGACTACACCCTAAAATCTTCAAACTCTCAATTCCCAACATGCATGTTGGGCATTCTTCAAGTTTATTAGAAAGCAAACAGACTCATGGGTGCAAAATAGTGACTTGCAAGGGGCACAAAAAATGCCTTCTCTTAATAGGGTGGGTCCCTAGCTTCAAATAACTCCCTAATATTAACACTCCTGAAATCAGCTAGTGATTGGTCCCTATACAAAAATGCAGCAACACTTACTCCACTAGCTTCAATCACTTCAGCTGTAAGAGCCCTCTGTACCGTTTCCTGAAGCTTTTTTTTTTTTTTTTTTTTTAATGCACTTCAAATTTAATTCACTGAGAAGCAAGAAAGTGGCCATCAGTCCCTCAGCCTCCTCCTCTTGCGTTTTCATTCTGGTGCCCTGTACCCTAGGTCGGGTGCCTTCCTCCCAAGCATACAAACAGTCTTCAGAGAGAAGATGAAAGGAGATGAGGAGACAAGGGGCCTACCAGCTGTTCTCAGCTCCCATTTAATTACATCTCAACTTTTTTTTTTTTTTTAAATGACAGTTTAAAAACAACGGTTCCTGCAATCCTCCTCCTATACTGCAGTGAAAGTTATTAAAAATGCAATTTTGCATGAGTAGGAGGCGCCGCTTTCAAGGCACCTGAATCTCTGTTCAGCAGATTTTGTCGCGAGAGAAAACTCAAATCCAGCAATGCTAAAGCAAAAGGCCTGAGCGTGAAATCGGAGCACTCCATTAAGAAGTTGGAAGGCAGAGGCCCAGATCTTTTTCCCTTTGGGTCAGACCCGATTTGGTCCTTGCTCTGTTTGTCTTTCCTCCCTCTCAGACACCTAGCTGTGTACAGTGCCAGCTCTGTTTCAGTCTGATAACGAAGCCGTAGCTGCCGTGAGTTATCTGAGTCCTGGGAGCTGTAATGTTGTCAGTGCAGAGGACGCGCTGCTGTCTGGGCGAGGTCACACAAAGATCGATGGGCCTTGCATACAGTCTGCACAGGGACGGGTTACACCTTTTCCTCAACGATAGAGGAATCTGCCTTTTCCCAGATACAAACCGGGCTGCATTTCTTTTGTTCTCACCAAAGTTCTTTAACAGTTAATTCTGAGAACAAAAAGGTAGAATTATGATTTTTAATTAAAGCAACAGAGGGCATTTTTACAGCCTGGATGCATGCAGAAACCTATAAATATTTGCATGGGTAACTTTCAATATAAAACCGTGTGTGTGTGTGTGTGTTAGTACCCTGAGGGCCCTATGCATAGGGGAAGTAATCAAACCAGTATTGACTTTCTGTAAATACCACTTCCACTAAGCCCTTCCCAACACACACACAGTTTTATATTGAAAGTTAGCAGTTACCCATATAAATTATTATAGCTTGCTGTGTGTGTGTGTGTGTGTGTGTGTGTGTGTGTGTGTGTGTGTGTGTGTGTGTGTGTGTGTGTAAGGGGTTTAGTGCTGCCTGAGGTGAGGAATGAGATAGCCCCTATCCCCCCCCCCCCCCCAAGGTGCAGCAGAGGTAAAATTAGTGGAGGGTCCAGGGGACGGGTCCCCTTTGGAACATGGCCCTTTCAGCCATTTGATGTGCTGGGGAAGGCAGGGGTCAGGGTTCTCATAGGAGTGGCACACAGAGTGTCAGGGAGAGTTTTTCTATGGAGCTGGCAACCCTACCACACCCTTGGGAACCCTATCACCTGCTTTCCATCCTTCCCCAACATCTGCCCCCTGGGGATTTGGGAGAGGGGTGAATAGTGGGAGTCTGTGTGTAGCAGACTCTCTCAGGGCCGGTGCAAGGGTATTAGGTGTCCTAGGCAAACCTTACAACCTTGCACCTGGTCTTCTCCATACACAATAAAACATGTTTTGTTTTTTGTATATAGTATTTAATTTGTATATTGTTTAACTGTTACTAATCTATCCTCTCTTTTCCTCCTTCTCCCAGTTCTGCTACCCTTGTTAAATGTAACTGCACCTTCGGTCACCACAGTTCCAGTTTGATGTATCTACTGCACTCCTGTTTTATGTAAACCAGCAAGATATGTTTTTCATGATTGCCGGTATATAAAAACCTTAAATAAATAAATTATATCTTTCTTGCTGTTTGAGGGCCTGGTGTAATATTTGCAGTGCTGCCTTTTCACAGGTAGGGGAGTTGTTACTGTTTGAGCACTGGCAGTTAGTGCTGTTTGGTATGGGAGCTTTACTATATTGTAATTGCCTTTACTTAACGGCTTTCTGAGGACCAAGTCTACACCCAACCTGCTTTACAATAGGCCTAATTTATATGGATTTCAAGTGTCTTTTTTGCAGGGTTTTCTGCTTGGCCTCAGCAGTACATGTAAATATATTATACGTGTTGTTGTAAGTGATATTTTTATCTCCGAAGACTACTTTGAATGCATTTTTTCATGTAAAATATCCCTTTTTGGGTTGGAGAAGTGGTTAATAAGAAATTTCCTATTAGGAAAACAGAACAAGTGAGGCTGCTATTGCTACTTACACAGAAACTAAATGTTAGCAGAATGCTTCACCTCAGTCACAAATGCAGAACACGAATAGACCCTCACCAAATAAGAATAAAAAGACCATAAAGTATAAATAGAAAGGTGCAGACTAAAACTGAATGTTGTGTTTGTGGCATTGTGTGGACCCTTAGTGGCTGTGGAGATGACTCCTCCCATGGGGAGTGGCCCCGTGGGGAACCACAGCGATAGGCTAAACTCAGGTAGGAGACATGTAGTAGGTGGAAAGCTTTATTGTACTGCTGTAGATAGATGGGATGAAGCAGGAAGGCAAGGCACTGAATTCCGCAAAGTGCCAATACGTTCAGACAGTCTCAGATGTAGAAGTCTCACCCAGTTGTTCAAGAAAGGTGGGAACTTGCAGAGCGGGTAAGGCTGAGCCTGGTGGGTAGAGTTGGATCACCGGATCATAGAGGTAAGGCCCTCGAGGAGCGAGTACCTGATAGTCCAGATGATCCTGAAATAAAAATAGAAAGAGAGAGACCCCCAAGGAGCTGTTGTCTAGTTAGTAGAAACCCCGAAGGGTGGTTGGAAGCGAGAGGCCCCTGAGGAGCGGGTACCTAGAGCTTCTTAAGGAACGGGATCCCCGAAGGGTAGCGAGGCGTCTAAGTGTGCAGCTTAGAGCAGTCAGAGTAGCTTAAACGAAGTTCTTGCTAACTCAATGATGGTAGCGAAGTGAAGGCTTTAAATACCCGGAGGTATTGACGTCATGTGGTGGAGATGCCTCCAAGGTTCCCGCCATGACATGTATTTGAGCATATGCAACGTGCACGTGCGCACCCTAGGAGGCCACGGGAAGGTGCATGGCAGACTGGGATGCTCATGCTGAGCTGGAGATGCTGAGGCACTCGGCACCGGAGGCAGCCATCTTGCCCAAGGAGGAGGAAAAGGGAAGAAAAGAGGTACGGCAGAGCGGTCGCAACCATCTGCGACCGATGGACCCAACAGTACCCCCCTTCAAAGGGCCCCCTCCAAGACCTCTTCCAGGTGGTCTGGGTTTTTGTGGGTGTGCCAGATGGAATTGACGTACCATCTCTTTATCTGTGATGTTGGCCAGAGGTTCCCAGGAGTTCTCTTCTGGTCCATAGTTCTTCCATGAGATGAGATTCTCCCATGTCTTGCCTCTTTTACAAACATCCAGGTTGCCGTCCACGGCATATTCGATGTCGTCCTCAGTGTCCAGACTAGTAGGTTCTGGGGTCTTTTGGGAGAACTCGGAGAGCATCACGGGTTTTAACAGAGAGACATGAAATGCATTGTGTATCTTCATTGATGAAGGTAGTTTTAGACTCTCCGTCAGGTTCCCTAATCGCCGAAGGATAGCAAAGAGTCCAACATAGCGAGGTGCAAATCGTGCTGAAGGAAGTTTTAGGCGAAGATACTTGGTACTTAACCAGACTTTGTCTCCAGGCTGAAACTGTGGTGCCTTTCGATGATGAGCATCGTAGGTTCTTTTTGCCTTCTATCCTGCTTTGAGTAGAAGCTCCTTTGCTTGCTTCCAAAGTTGGGATAACTCTGCTGCAGTAGTCTGTGCGGCAGGAGAAGCCACTGATAATGGAATTGGCAGAGGAGGCAGCGGTTGTTGTCCGTAGACGAGCTGGAAGGGAGAAGACCCCGCTGAGGTAGCAGGATGCGAGTTGAAAGCAAATTCTGCCCAAGGCAGTAATTCAGCCCAGTCATTCTGTCTAGAATTGACATAGGATCGCAGAAATTGTTTCAGCATTCTATTCATTCTTTCAATCTGACCGTTAAACTGAGGATGGTAGGCAGAGATTAAGTCCAAGGCGATGTCAAATTTTTACATAAGGCTCTCCAAAACTTTGCAGTAAATTGCACTCCTCTGTCGGATAGGATATGCTTAGGCATCCCATGAAGGCAGAAGATGTGTTTAATAAAGAGTTTTGCTAACTCCGTAGCAGAGGGTAATCCTGGTAATGCTACAAAATGTGCCATTTTGGAGAAGCGGTCAACAGTGACCCAAATGGTGTTGTTTCCGTTGGATGATGGCAGGTCTACCACAAAATTGGTTGCTATATGTGTCCAGGGTTCATCCAGCGATGGTAGAGGCTGAAACAGACCCCAATGACGCCCGGGTGGAGGTTTTTGCTTGGCACAGACAGCACAGGAACCCACACAAGCTTGTATGTCCTTTTTCATGGTTGGCCACCAATAGTACCTTTGTAACATAGCTAGGGTACGACTCTGTCCCGGATGGCCTGCCAGACGGGAATCGTGCGCCCACTTCAACAGCTTCTTCCTTAGATTTCTGGCCACCACCGTCTTCCCGGCGGGTATCACATGAGTGGCTGCGAGGACCACTCTTTTGGGATCAATGATATGATGGGGTTCATCTGGCACATCCTGAGGGGAGAAGGATCATGACAGGGCATCAGCCCGAGTGTTCTTCTCTCCCAGACGATACTTCAGAAGGAAGTCAAATCTGTTAAAGAACAGAGACCATCTTGCTTGACAGTGATTGAGTCGTTAAGCATGTTTGAGGTACTCCAAATTCTTGTGATCGCTGTACATTACTATTTGGTGTAGTGCGCCTTCCAGCCAAGGACACCACTCTTCAAAAGCCAGCTTGATTGCGAGTAGCTCTTTGTCTCCGATTCCATAATTTCTTTCAGCAGGCAAGAATTGCCTTGAGAAGAAGGAGCAAGGATGGAGCACATTCGATTCACTATACTGACTTAAAATCGCCCCCACACCAACATCTGATGCGTCGACCTCGACGATGAATGGAAGATGTGGGTCAGGATGGCGGAGGCATGGCTTCTTTTGAAAAGCCTCTTTGAGCGTCAGAAAGACTGATATGGCTTCTGGAGACCAATTGGTAGGATTGGCTCCCTTCTTGGTCATAGCAATTAGAGGGACTGTCAATGATGAGCAGTTTTTAATAAAGGATCGATAATAATTGGTGAAGCCCAAGAAGCGACGTGGTGCCTTCAGGCCTGTAGGTTGAGGCCAGTCCCGGATACTTTCTAATTTCTTGGGGTCCATCTGAAATCCATTCTTAGAAACAATGTATCCCAGGAAGGGTACAGACTCCTTGTGGAATTCGCACTTTTCAAGCTTTGCGTATAGGTGGTTGTTGCGTCTGTCAGTCGTAGATGGCTGCGACTGCTCTGCCTTTCCTCTTTTCTTCCCTTTTCTCCCTCCTTGGGCAAGATAGCTGCCTCCGGTGCAGAGTGCCAAGGGCCTCGGCATCTCCAACCTAGCATGGGCATTCCAGTCCACCATGCTTACTCCCATGGCCTCCTAGAGGGCGCGCACGCGCACATCTATGCTCAAATACACGTCATGGCGGGAACCTCAGGGGTGTCCCCACCACATGACGTCAATAACTCCGGGTATTTGAAGCCTCCGCTTCGCTACCACCTTTGAGTTAGCAAGGACTTCGGTTTAGCTACTCTGACTGCTCTAAGGTGCACGCTTAGATGCCGCTCTCACTCCAAGGGCCTCGCTCTTCTAGAAGCTCTACACACCCGCTCCTCCGGGGTCTCTCGCTTCCAACTACCTTCGGGCCTCTACTAAGACAACCACTCCTCGGGGGTCTTTCTCTCTCTTCTTCATTTCAAGATCTCCGGACTATCAGGTACTCGCTCCTCAAGGGCCTACCAGTCTATGTATCCTGTACCACGGACCTTCGGTCCTACCATCTCATTACCAGGAAGACACCTACACTCCTGTGAGTACCTCTACGATCCGGTGCTCCAACTCAATCCACCAGGCATGGCGTTGCCCGCATCGCGGGTTCCCACCTATCTTGAATATCTGGTTGAGATTCTACATCCGAGCCTGTTGAACGTATTGGCACCTCGCGGATCTCAGTGCCTTACCTTCCTGCTTTACAACAACTATCTACAGCAGTACAATAAAGACTTCCATCCATTCTGTGTCTGCTGAGTTCAACCTATCGCTGTGGTTCCCCATGGGGCCCCTCCCTGTAGGTGGAGTCATCTCCACAGCGACCAAGGGTCCACAATGCCACAAATACAAAAGTGGTACTCACGCAGGCGTCTTAGGACTTTCTTGACATCCTCCTGATGAGTTTGCAGATCTTGAGAGAAGATCAATATATCATCGAGATATACTACTACGCATTGATAAAGTAAGTCCCGTAAGATGTCGTTCATCATTTTTTGAAAGTCTGCAGGTGCGTTACTCAAACCGAAGGGCATGACGAGATATTCGAAGTGTCCATCGCTGGTGTTAAAAGCAGTCTTCCATTCGTCTCCTTCACGAATACGCACCAAGTTGTAAGCTCCTTTAAGGTCCAATTTGGAGAATATCTTGGCTCCTTGGAGCCTGTTGAACAGTTCAGAAATTAAGGGCAGGTGGTACCTGTCCTTGATGGTAATCTCTTTCAGACCCCTGTAATCGATGCAGGGGCGTAAGGTGCCATTTTTCTTTCTTACGAAAAAGAAGCCTGCACCAGCAGGGGATTTGGAGGGTCTGATGAATCCCTTTTGTAGGTTTTCATGTATGTGGGTAGACATAGCTTTAGTCTCAGCTACTGAAAGAGGGTAAACTCTTCCTTTGGGAGGTTCAGAATTAGGCTTCAGATTTATGGCGCAGTCAAATACTCTGTGCGGTGGAAGTAAATCAGCTGCTTGCTTTGAGAAAACATCCTGAAGGAGGCATATTGTGGAGGTAAGCCAGGTAATAATGGTGTAGTGAGCATGCACATGAGTGGTGAAACCTCCGCGAGGCACCGACCATGACAGTCAGGCCCCCACTGGGACAGTTCCAACATGGCCCAATTAAATTGTGGCATATGATCTTGAAGCCAAGGCAGCCCCAGTACCACCAGATGCATGGCTTTTTCCAATACTAGAAATCAGATGGATTCAGAGTGTAAAGCTCCAGCGCGCAGGCCAATGGCCTGGGTAGTCAATGAAACTTCTCCAGGAAGTGGTTCTCCATGGATAGAGGACAATAGCAGTAGCTTAGCTATTGGTAGGAATCCTAAGTGCTTCAAAATAAAATTACCTCCGACACCGGAGTCAATGAGAGCGAGAGTCTGAAATTCAAGGTCTCCACAGAGCAGAGATACTGGTAAGGATAGTGGAGGAGTAGGAGAGGTGAGGCCCAGGAGAAGTGCTCCTGCATATCCTAGGCCCATCAGTTTCCCAGACAGATAGGACAAGTTTGGACTGCATGGCCTGATTGGCCACAATACATGCATAACCCCATGCGTTTGCGAAAACGTCTCTCCTTGGAAGTTAAATGGCTTCAGCCTAGTTGCATAGGCTCTTCCTCCTCTAAGGATGCAGACAGTAAGCTGGAGGCAATAGGCACAGGTTTAGGATGGTTAGCCCCCACCGTAGACTTTCATGGACTCTTAGCCTCCTGAGTCTGGTCTCGGATGCGGTGGTCAATTCTCCCAGCCAGTTCCATCAGGGACTCAAGGGTATCAGGCAAATCACGAGCCACTAATTCGTCATTTAAGCGAGAGTTGAGGCTCTCCATGAATATGGCACGTAGGCATCCAGTGTCCCAATGTAGTTCAGATGCTAAACTCTTGAATTCGATTGCAAAGTCTGTAAGCGGCTTGTTACCTTGCTGGAGATTGAGCAAAGCAGATCCAGCGACAGTCTGGCTAGCCGGGTCATCAAAAACAGACTTAAAAAGTTTTAGAAATCCTGGTAGGTCATTCAGGATAGGATCTTCATGCTCCCATAATGATGAAGCCCAAGCCAAGGCTCGTCCCTCTAGAAATGATAGGATGTAGGTGGTCTTGGAAGATTCAGTGAGAAAGATGGTAGGCTGTAATGTTATATGTAACTGCGCTTCGACCTTCCTGTTATATGGTTATGTTTAGTTAGTCCCTAAGTTCCATGTAAACCGGTCTGATATGAATCTTGTCATGAAGTTCGGTATAGAAAAATGTTAATAAAATAAATAAATAATGAAAAATGCATGCTGCATTGATTAACAAACCCTCTATATATCTTGGCTTCACCCGTAAAGCGGGTAGGTGTGGATAAAGGTACAGTGGTCTTGAGAGTTACCACTGGAGACAGCAATTCCTTCACAGGAGTAGCTGAAGAGTTAAGTTGAGCATGTAACTGATTGAAGGCAGTAGCTAGGCTCTCCAAAGACTTTTGTTGTTATGTGATCCGCTGGGGTAGGCCAGGGATGGCCTGCAGGGCCGCGAGCTGAGCCGAGTCCATGGAGTTAGCAATCTGTTGTGTTTGTGGCATCGTATGGACCCTTAGTCGCTGTAGAGATGACTCCTCCGACAGGGAGGGGCCCATGGGGAACCACAGCGATAGACTAAACTCAGGTAGCAGACACATAGTAGATGGAAAGCTTTATTGTACTGCTGTAGATAGATGGTATGAAGCAGGAAGGCAAGGTACTGAAGTCCGCAAGGTACTAATACGTTCAGACAGGTGGGAACCCGCAGTGCGGGTAAGGCCGAGCCTGGTGGGTGGAGTTGGAGCACCAGATCATAGAGGTACTCACAGGAACGTAGTGCGGATGTCTTCTTGGCAATAGAGATGGTGGGAACGAAGGTCCGAGGTGCAGGATACACAGACTAGTAGGCCCTCGAGGAGCAAGTACCTGATAGTCCAGATGATCCTGAAATAAAAATAGAAAGAGAGAGACCCCCGAGGAGCGGTTGTTTAGTTAGTAGAAACCTCGAAGGGTAGTTGAAAGCGAGAGGCTCCCGAGGAGCGGGTACCTAGAGCTATGTAAGGAGTGAGATCCCCGAAGGGTAGCGAGGCGTCTAAGCGTGCAGCTTAGAGCAGTCAGAGTAGCTTAAACCAAAGTCCTTGCTAACTCAATCATGGTAGCGAAGTGGATGCTTTAAATACCTCGAAGTATTGACGTCATGCAGTGGGGATGCCCCCGAGGTTCCCGCCATGACGTGTATTTGAGCGTATGCAATGTGCACGCCCTAGGAGGCCATGGGAAGGTGCATGGCGGACTGGGACGCCCATGCTGAGCTGGAGACGCCAAGGCACTCGGCACTGGAGGTAGCCATCTTGCCCAAGGAGGAGGAAAAGGGAAGAAAAGAGGTAAGGCAGAGCAGTCGCAACCGCCTGCGACAGACAGATGCAACACTGAACTGGAAACCACTACAAACCAGTCTCGTATGCCCTGCAATAGTGCAAAAACAGAAACATCACCATTCCTCATAAAACAACTCACAGAGATTCCAAATAAGAAGTAGTTCATAATTCAATAAATCCCAAACTGCTGAGGCACAAAAAAATGTTATGTCTGTCTGATGCAATTTTATCTTGAAACATCAGGCATGATTTGATCCATGCCTCAGTAAGAGAAGTCCAATTAAATTTGTTGGCATAGTCCTCTCTGGAGCTTTTGAATGCTCTATAAGGAGCCCAGTCCTCTAAGGTTGCATGTTAGAGACAGACATCTTGCCTGATCCTGAGCTCTCCAAAGAGTGACTCTACTTAAAATGGACAAAAATATAAAAAGTCTGGCTGGAATTGTAAATGGATTGTATATGTGTGAACTGGGGAAACCTCATAAAGCGCCAATTTTAGGCTATATGGATATGCCTAATGGCTACTTATAAGACTCTAGCTCCAACTTCGTGGTTGTTAGAGAAAAGTTATAATCATTGGTAACCCCAGAATATACAAGTTGCTCAGTCCACAATTCTGATGGCTAACTTGATAGTCCAGTGTAAATTAGCTGTGATGGTATACAAAATCAAATGTTATACCAATCAAGACTCACAGTTGTGACGCCAAGTTGCTGCATACAAAACTTCATGCGATAAGTATTGTGATCAGTGCCAAAGCAGCGGTACAAATTGATCATTATTGCGCATCCCGAGAGAGGAAAAAGCACTCTGACTAAGAAGAAATAATCATTGCTACAGTTTCAGCGTTAGCACAGCGCTCAAGTGAAGGAGCGAATTTTGCCATCACCCAATGAGCACAGTTTCACAGCTGAGACATACAGGTATATTCCATGCTTAAGAGTTACTCCCTGATGAAGAGGATTTACTCGAAACACTACACTGTCGGGATCACAATACTTATCGCATGAAGTTTTGTATGCAGCTACTTGGCATCACAACTGTGAGTCTTGATTGGTATAACATTTGATTTTGTATACCATCACAGCTAATTTACACTGGACTATCAAGTTAGCCATCAGAATTGTGGACTGAGCAACTTGTATATTCTGGGGTTACCAATGATTATAACTTTTCTCTAACAACCACGAAGTTGGAGCTAGAGTCTTATAAGTAGCCATTAGGCATATCCATATAGCCTAAAATTGGCGCTTTATGAGGTTTCCCCAGTTCACACATATACAATCCATTTACAATTCCAGCCAGACTTTTTATATTTTTGTTGATTACATAAGTGTTTGGCACTATCTGGATCAGTTTTTTGAGTATTGATCTACTTAAAATGGTGCATGCGTAGATAAACAATAACAAAACATTAACAACCCTACAAAGGGGGCTAGAGTACTAGTTTAATTAGTAACCATGTATACATATGCATGGTGGGAAGTAACCAAACCAGTACTGACTTTCAGTAAATACCACTTACACTAGCTCAGGGGCGGTTCTATAATGAAGCTGGCTGTTGCAGATGAGATATCCAAAAAATTATTATATCATCATTATATTATTACTAAATTATTACCCGTCATAAATATTGCACTGAGATCTTGGAATTCTAAGAAGTAGAAGAGGATTTAAAGGCTTTAAAAAAATAAATTATTTCAATACCCCTGTTTTAAGTTCTCTTGCATAAAGACACAGAAATGTAGAACTTTGTAATAGATGAATTGTACCAGGCCCATCTACTCTGCTTATTGTCCCTTTTTGTTGCAGTTCTACAGATCCTTCTTCACCCTGGCTTTATCCTTCCGTCCCCACTATTAAGGATCCTCTGTTATTTAGTTATACTTTCTTGACTTCTATTATCATTTCTCCCCCTCCCTCTGCCTTCATCCGTCTCCACTGGAAAGTTGTTCATGCATTGCATCCACTACCCTTTCTGTGAAGAAATGCTTCCTTGTGAGTAGGGCTGTTTTTAGACACACTGGGGCCCTTAATCCCAAATTCCATTCTCAAATCCTCTTCCTCCTCTCCACCTCCTTCTTACACATGACCCTCCAAGGTCCTTTCCTGGCTCCTCCTCTTCTTCCCCACCATGATCTCTTCCTGGTTTCTCTCCCTTTTATACCCAGCTTGCTTCATGGTCTTTTCCCAGCTTCTCTACATCCCCCCCATAGTCCTGTTTCCAGTTCTTTTCCCTCCCTTCCTCCATGGCTCCTTCCTGGCTTCTCTCTCTGCTCCCAAGGCCCCTTCCTGACTCTTCTCTCTCCTAACTCCCCCTCCTCATGGCCTCCTTTCAGCTCTTCTCCCTCATTCCCTCCCCATGGCTCCTTCCAAGCTCATCAACCTCCCATTACCCCTTCCAAGCTTCTTTCCCTCCTACCTCCTAGTCCCCTACCCCCCCCCCCCCCCCACACCCAATAACCCCTTCCCAACTCATCTTCCTTTTCCCTCCTCCCTATACAGCCCTTTCTCAGTTCCCCTCCCCATTTTTTGTCCCTTCCCAGTTCCCGTTTAGCTCTCTCCACGCCTCATTTGGTGGCTCAGCAATAAAAGGGAACATCAGTGTATGACTTGTGAGCTGGCACATGATCACAGGCCCCTCACATGGGTTTTCTTAGTAACAGGAAATCTTATGGGAGGAGGGGGGAATGGCCACCACAGGGCCTGTAAGTGTGCACTGGCTCACAGGACCCATGATAATCTTTCTTCTTACTGATGCCCACTGAAGACTACGAGCAGTGGGCCAGACCAGAACCGGGCTGTGGTTTTCTTCACATCTGGGTAGGCCCGCAGGGCCCCCTGTGGTGTGGGGGTCCCGGTAGGTGCCCTGGTTGCCTACATCTTTCCCCCGCCACCAACCCCAGTCCTGCTACTGTTTCTCCTGAGGTTTTTATCCCCCCCAACAGCCTTGCAGCCTTAGACCTATGCAAGCTGGGGGTCTCCCAGCCTGTCCTTACTGATAACATTCTTGGAATTTCCTGCAATTCTTATCCACTACCCTGGATCTAATTAGCAAACCACTGGCCCCCTTTTTAACTGCATAGCTCTCACAAGTTGCATTCAGGCTTTTATTTTCATCTGATTATGAAATTCAAAATATATTTGCAGTAGATTCAGTATGAGTCTAGGCAAAACATTTTGTTAAGGAACCCCAGCAGCCCCTGGGGGGGGACAAAGAAACGGTTTTAAAGCTGAACTCTGCTGACAAAAGCGACCTCTTTTCCTTCCCATATTTTTCGTTTCACATTCTGTATAATCCTGCTGGGAAAATGAACCGGGATTAAATATACGAGCATCAGAAAACAGTCTCATAAAAACAGCTGCTTACATAGTTTAACTATTCACTTGTGACTTCAAGCCGAGACTTTAGATGATATTAATTGAATGATGGAATGTATTCAATGCAGTAACAGTGGGAGACAGGTAAAAAAAAACCACCCCAAAAAAACTAATCCGCAAGTCACATGACCATTTTACAGCAGTCCACGACATAGGCACCTGGATGGCTCTATCATTTGAATGAGTGCTCCATATTGGACCAAATGTAGTGGTTTTCAGATTTGTTACTGCTAAGCTGAGGACTCCCCAGAACAATAGCTCTGTTTTGATTTATTTTTTTTCTAATAAGTTCATAAATTTAAGGTTCTGTCCTGGGCTCTAGGACCAAAAACTTGCCCCACTGTTATGAGGCTGCTGCCGACTAGTATGAGCCACCAGGAGATCTCCGCATCCTACTGCCTGGTTTTTCATCTTCTAGTGTCAAACTAGCCATGACTTGTAGTATGGAAGGAGCTTGTGGTTGCTTCAGCTGGTTTACCTTCTTCCTGGAAGTGAGAACTGATGGCTGTGTGTCAGCTGATGATTTAGTAAGAGCCTATATCTTTTTTTTTTTCCAAAAGCCTATGGTTTATGCAAAGAGGAATTGACACATTGCAATGTAGAAATGATAAAATAGTGTTCTCAAATGCTTTTATATATCATTGACCTGGATCAAAATGCCCAATACTATGGAATGAATTTTTTTTTGCATCAGCTGAGCACTAAAATTTTAAGTCACTGGGTAAGTCAAACTGGGTTGAATTTTTTATTTCATTCTTAACATTGAGGAGAGCTCGGACCCATCTGCATAATTGTTCAAGACACCCTATATGTGTAGTTTTAAATCTTCAAAAATTATGTATAAAGCTTCCTTTAAAAGATGGCACATTAAGGGTGTCTATTTACTTCCAGTGAATGGATCTTCATTTACGTGTGTTCTTTTCCTGTTCTCTCGGAGCTTGTCAGCATATTTCAATGGATGGTGAAACGGGAGCACGAGTAAGTTACAAACTGATATTATGCTTGGATGGTCTCATACAGTGTCAACAAAAAGGATAGATGCCGGACATCTTTTAAATCATTTATTGTAGTGGAGACACACAAATTGCCCCACTCAGGCCGAGTTTCGCCACTACTCAGGCTGGAAAAAACTAATCAAAGAATTCCTCGTTCACCACTCCCAAATATCAATGGGATAAAGCCCCTGAAGTAGCTCGGTCACATGAGTGAAACTCGGCCTGAGTCGGGCTTTACCGGTTACCACATATTGTATTAATAAAGAATCCCTTTTACCGATCAACTTCTTTCAGTTGCCACTTCGCTACGTTGTATTGGCTTCCGTTTTGTTTTCTGGGTTCAAGGCTACGGGGCCATCATCTTGCAGCATTTGTGGGGCAACTAACTCAGCGTATTTTCCCCCCACGCTATTATACCACTAGAGAAAATACCACTTAGTTTTCTAAGCTGCAATACTGAGTACCACAACTTGGTAAACTCCATCGTATTTTCCTTCTCCGTGGGAAAATACCATGGCTTAGTAAACAGACCCCTAAGTTTGTATCTGAGGCAATGGAGAATGAAGAATTGTCCAAGACCACAAGGTGCACCAGTGAAAGAGGTAGGATTTTAACCCTGGTTTCCCTGGTCCTCAACCTACGGCTCTAGCTGCTCAGCTACTATTCTTCCACTCATATTGAGTATCTATCATGCATTTGTTTCATATCAGCAGAATCCTTCTTAAGAAAAGCACGATCACAAGCCCCTGCATGCAATAAGCTAAAGCCAGGACCGGAGAAGAATCCATTTCCTGTTCCCATAGAGTTTCCCAAAGCCTTATGACCACACCAAACCAATTAGGGTTGCCAAATGGCTCCAGATTTGCCAGACAGGATGGATCCAGTTCTGGATTTACCGTATTGCATGCAGAGACTTGTAGTTCAGATTTCCCTATTGCCGTCCCTAAGAAAAGTAAGACTACAAGTCCCTGCATGCAATGGGGTAAACAGAGGACTTGATAAACCCTGCCACTTGGCAGCTCTAATCCACAATAAATATGCAAATTAATTTCATGCATGTCCATTATGGATATCCTAAAAAACAGATCAATTTATGGCCCCTTCCCCCAAGAATGGAATTGTTCATTATTGCTTTAAACATTAGTCATGTTATAGCAGCCAATGCCTGTGCTGTTGCAAATGTGAGTGCGTAACTTTGCATTTGTTGCCCTCTATTCCTCTTTGTAGGACTGTCTCAGAAGTGCCTCTCCCCTAGCACTCAGTCTATGTGGAGCATCCGCCATTGTGATGTTGCCGCTTTCTGCCTTGCAGTCCTAGTGCCGTTCTGTTGGATTTACCACAAAGTATGCATGTCCCTGGTTCTACCCATCAAACACTGGAACAATGGAAGGAGGGAATGTGGGCCACACACTCTAAACTCTGCCCCCATCTCTCCTTGTTTGATTTTTAAAGTTGCCATTTTATTGTATTTCGGAAAGCTAATCTACAGCAGTACAAGTAAGATAGAAACCAAACATTGTTAAATACCGAGATGCCAGACCTTCCAAAATTCAACTTATGTTGCTGTTAGTATGAAGGTTTGTTGCATTCTTAGGTGATAATTTCAGAACTCGTGTGCACCCATTTAAACGCGTTTATGGGTGCATGCAAAGTTGCTACTGTATTTTATAACCTGCACAAAAATTATATGCACAGGTTATAAAAATACGAGTACATATGTGTGTACAAGCCCTTGGCTGTGGTATGGCTGATGCAGTCTAGCAGGTGAACCTACTAGGCCCATGCCAACAGTAGGTGGACTCGCTCAGACTAGGACTGGATATGGGGTTTCACCTGTACCAGCCCCATTCTCTACAGGTTAAGCCCTTGGATTCTAGGGTCCGGCAGGACTTGGACGAGAGCCTGTAAGGAGCGGTCAGACATAGTCAAATCTTGGGCAATAGGCAGCAAGCAAACAGTATCCAGGTCCAGGCCAAGTACAGGGCAGGCAGCCAGCAAGCAGGTCGAGGTCCAAGCCGGTGTCAGGGCAGATGGCATTTCAGAGGAGTAATCAGTGTCCCTACCAAGGGTCAGAACCAGGAGTCAGATAGAGATGGACAGACAAGACAAAGACAAGGCACTGGGGACCAAGATACAATCAGGAAAAGACAGGGCAAGGTAACAACGAGACACGACAAAGCAAGGTAACAATGAGGCAAGGAAACAAGGCACACGGAAGCAACATGTATTACAAGGTAGCAGCATTTATTTTATTTATGTATTTAGTTCTTTTTTATACTGACATTCATGATACAGATCATATCATATTGGTTTACATAGAACAAGGGGTTATAAAATTAACATAGAAGAAGAGGCAAAGTTACAATAAAACAGGGGCAAGGAAACTAGGGAGATGAAGAAGCCAGAAGCAGAAGATAAACTTGGTAATTATAACAAATAATATATAGGATCAGAAATGGAGTGCGCTGATTAGGAGGCACTAGTATATGAATTGTGGAATAACTGAGATGGGCCTGGGTTAGGGGAAGGCTTGTTGAAACAGCCAAGTCTTGAGTTTTTTTCCTGAAAGTCAACAGGCAGGGTTCCTGTCTGAGATCTGGGGGGATAGCATTCCAGATGGCTGGTCCCACTGTCGAGAGGGCTCGTTCTCTAGTGGCTGTATGATGGGTGGATTTGGTTGAAGGGGCGTGCAGAGATCCTTTGTAAGCTTCTCTGATAGGTCTTGAAGAGGTGTGGAGTCTGAGTGGGAATTGAAATTCGATAGGGACCGGGTTGTGAATGGTTTTGTGAATGATGGTGAGGGACTTGTGTAGGATTCTAAAACTTATTGGTAGCCAGTGCAGATTTCTGAGGATGGGAGTGATGTGGTGGTCTCTTCTGTTGGTATTTGTCAAGATTCTAGCGGCCGCGTTTTGGAGCATCTGAAGAGGTTTGGTGGTAGCGGCGGGGAGACCCAGCAGAAGGGAGTTACAGTAGTCTATCTTGGAAAATAGAATGGCTTGGAGGACAGTCCTGAGGTCGTGAAAATGTAGAAGAGGTTTAAGTCTTTTTAGTACCTGTAATTTATAGAAGCAGTCCTTGGTTGTGTGATTGATGAACTTCTTTAAGTTCAGATGGTTGTCAATTATCACTCCAAGATCTCTTGCTTGGGTGACCAAGGTGTTGGGGTGGGTCTGCTGAGGGATATCGCTGTAGTCAGGAGATATGTGAGGAGTTCCGTCTTGGCTGAGTTAAGTACAAGATTTAGGCTGGTGAGGAGGAGGTTGATAGCTTGGAGGCAATTGTCCCAGAACAAATGTTTTCATTAGGGATTCAGTTATAGGGATCAGGATTTGTACGTCATCGGCGTAAAGATAGTGATTTAGTTTTAGGCTTGTTAGCAGCTGGCAGAGGGGTAGGAGGTAGATATTGAAGAGGGTGGGGGACAGAGAAGAGCCCTGGGGTACTCCTAGTGAAGAATTGATGCGCGGGGACTCTTTGTTGATTTTGACTTTATAGCTTCTATTTCTGAGAAAAGAATCAAACCATCTGAAGGCCGTTCCTGCTATCCCAATGTCTGATAGTCGATTTAGGAGGATGGAGTGGTTCATCGTGTCGAACGCCGCCGAGATGTCGAGAAGCACTAGCAGGAAGGAGTGTCCTTTGTCTAGGCCCATGATGATGGGCACTTAGCCAGATAAATTCGAAATGCACTACTTAGACAGTCAAGTAACACTTTTCAGACTTATCTGGCTAAATACTGCCTGCTGCTAATTAACTGGATAAAATGGAATATAGCTGGGTAAATGCCGTTACTTATCTGGATAGGTTCAAATTTGTCTGTCTAAATAGTGGCAAAGGTGCCATGTGGTCGGATACATTGGAATTTAGCTAGATAAGTGTGTACAGATGATATACCGCATATTTGTACTTAAAATTTTAAAAGGATACTTTTACTCGCATTAATTAGAATGCTTTACCCCCCATAAGTCTGCTTTTATACATATGTCAGGAGATTTTAGATCACACACACTGCAATTAAATTACCAGTGTTACCAATTAGTCTACCAGTTCACCCAGTTCATATGCAACTCGTGAAGACCCCCCTGGCTCTTCAGCTTGAAGGCCTGCCATTTCACCCAGACCCTCCACACAGTCAGTTTTTCACTTCTAAGATGTCACAATCAATCTCTTAATACTCTCAAATCTACAGCAACTCTTATAGTTAAAACAGAACATCCAACTCATTCACCAGACATCCCTACTCTTCATTTGCAACACATCCCTCACATGCACGATTTTTCAAAACTTCACTGTTAAAAAGCAAGGAAGCATCATTCCAAAATACCTTTAAATTTCCTGGATGGAAAGATGAGAGATAATGTAGCAACATTGGTTCTAATCTGATTACCTGGATGGAATGATGCTTCGCGGAGATAATGCAGCAACATTCGACTTTGATTTGACGGTTTAGATGGAATTATACTGTGATTCAATAGAATCGGGATTACCATTCATCTGGAGGTTGAAAAGGTGACATTAAATAAAGAGGAATTTAACAACGTTTTTTTCAAAGCACCTTTATAAAAAAACATTTTCTTACCTGATGGATTTTTTAATATTCTGGTGGGATATTGAATACCCGATTGGAACAATATAAGTTAAGGCAATATGCTGAACTTGTCTTACCTGTTAAAAGTGAACAGAAGGTCTGATACTTTTTATGAAGAAATTTAAAAGTATTCTGGAATGATGCTTCCTTGCTTTTTAACAGTGAAGCTTTGAAAAATCATGGTATTGCAGCGATAATTAGAGATTGATATTAATTAGAGGTTATTTGATGTGAGGTGCATGTGAGTGAATGTGAGGGATGTGTTGCAACATGAGTAGTAGGGATGTGTGGTGAATGAGTTGGATGTTCTGTGTAGATTTGAGAGTATTAAGATATTGATTGTGACATAATAGTGGTAAAAAATGTTTTTTGCTAAATAAATTATGAAGATGAAAAGTCTTTTGATAAATAAACTATGAAGATAGTATGACATCAGTTATTTTTTTACACAGGGTCTTTCTAAGACTTACTGTTCTACATTGGTTCGTTGTCTCTTGACATTAGATAGAACAGTGGTAGCGGTCCTTTACTTTGTAGTAGTGAGACTTTTAAGATGTTTACAATCACTTAACAGTAGATATTGAGCAGGAGTAATTATAAGCAAGTAACAGACTTAACGTGCTGCGCTTTGGCAGGCTGTAAAACAGTAACTTATTAGCTTAAATGTTGCCCCCCTCCTGGGATTGCCTCTGGTCCATTCCCGTTTCACACGCAGTCCCTGATTTACGTGTGTATGCTTTATCAAGCATACACACGTAAATCAGGGACTGCGTGTGAAACTGCATGTGAAAAGCATACACACAAGCTTGCATGTGAAATCATTACGTTGGCAGGCCTAGTAGAGGCGTCGCCACTACACAGCAGGGCTGGTGGGCTTCCTCTCGAAGGGGGCGCAGTCTGCACAGAGTTTACATTTGTTCCCCCTTACCTTGGGCACATTTTCACTTTATTTAAAGCAACCTCTCCTGGCTTGTAGTCTGTGCCGAATCCCACTGAGCTGTTAACTTATCCAGAAGGAGGAAAGCTAAGATTGCAAGCACCCCGTCCTGGAGCAGGACTTTAAAATGGAACTGGACAGTGGTAATCAGTTTCTCCAATGGCAAAAGAAGATAGTAAAGAACTTGCCTGAAAGCGGTTTGAGCTGTAAAATAATTCTGGACCTTTGTCGGAGCAGATTCAAGGGGACTGGGTCAGGAACTGTCCACAGGTAGTGAGTGATGCTGTTTGGAGATTTTTTTTTTTTAAAGTTTGAAATTTTATTGCTCAATTTTGCAACAGTACAATAATCAAACTACATAACAATACAGAATGTAATGTACATTGCGTACATCAGAAAGCACCGTTATACATGCTCAGAAAAATTATGCAATTAAAAGCATTATAAAACTTCAATAGTCTTGTGCCTTTACCGTGTCCTTGTTGTGTTTCCATGCCCGATGGGAGTAGTAAACTCAATACATGTATAGAAAACCTTTTCCCCCCACCCCCATCCAATAATATGAAGGTGATATCAGACTGCCTTTAACAGGACCCTAGAATACACGTATACCTGTATCAGATCGCAGTATTCGTGGACTCCTGAGTGAATTATATACTGGAAATTAATCAAGAATATCAAACACCTCCCTGCAGACCTTATAACCATCCCTTAAGCATTAGAGGAACTACCCAGACCCTCCTTCCACACATAATATTTGCACCAGGTAACCCGAACCGTTTGGAGATCTTTAACTTTTCTTTTTTTTTTTTATCCTTCACCTTTGGTCTTCCAGCTCAATCCTAACCTTGATTCGCTACTACCCAGGTAGCGGGGTGGGCTGCCTCCTATTTTATAATCACCCCCCCTCCTCTCTCCAACTCATCCTTGTCATTACAGCTCCAGGGGCCAAAACTGTGCATCCTAGAGACCCCAGACCTAAAGTCTGCCACTATGCGTCGCTGTTGCACAACGACCGATGCTCCCCCCCCCCCCCCCTTCCCCATCTCACCCACCCCAAGGGCTGTGAATGCTGCCTTTGCAGCAATGCCTAACCTTGGCTGACCCTTACCTGGTAAATCTAATTCAGGTTCCCTGCACGGCAGTGCTCGGCGCTGTCACTGAGCTGGCTCATTATTCAGCCATCCTTTGTTGGGTCGTCCGGGCTATTGACACATCCAGGAGTCAGTTATAATGAACAATGGAAAGGCAAGGTAATGCCTTCTCTGCATAGCTCCATACCTACTGACAGGCACATGAGCTTCACTTACCCCCTGAAATATCAGATTCTAAAGCTGTCAGAGCTACTGCTACAAACTGAATGAAGACGGCTCCCCCATCACACCACCACCACCATATACATCAGCTCACACCTCACAATAAATCCAGGAAAAAAGAGAAATCACAGAGAGGCAGATTCGTTTCTCCTAATATCAAGGAGCTCTGCTTTTCCTGTTTCTTATGCCATTGACGTAGGAGGTCAGTGAGCAAGTGACCCCTTATTTCATAACCATCTAATCAATTCACACTGCAGCCTGGAGAGAGAGAGAGAGAGCGCCTCGGGAGCTGATCCATTACACATGGTATTAAATCTTTAATCAGCCAGTGTCTAGATCTGCCCAGTATCAGATATGCGAGCCCAGAAGGCAGGAGGGACTGGGAGCGAGCCCAGCTGAGTCAGAGGTGGCGTTCTGGCCAGCTGATTGCGTGGAGGGGATGGGAGAAGGGGACGGAGACAATTCTGACATAGCCTGTCATTAACGCTTATGCCTGTCCAGCTCCGCCAGGCCTTCTGCCTCGGCCGGAGGATTTCGCATGGGTGCTCGCTTCCCCGCACCAGCCTCCCGGCTGCATTTTTCAGCGTGGGGCCTGCATCTTCCTCCAGAGACAGGCAGGGTAGCAGCACTCAATGACTTTCCTCCATTTCTTTAGCTTTGGCCTTTTGCAAGGCCACAGCCATTTTAGGTTTGTAAACATTGTTTTGCTCTTGTGGCACTGTGAGAGCCACTGTAACCCTTGCATAAACTAAAATGGATGACCAAGTCTTTATAATTTCGCAGCCAATTGCTGAATTTAATGAAACCATTTAATGGGGGGGGAGGCGTCATTAGGGAGGAAAGGGTCACTTTTTGGATTTTCCTCCCCCACCCCAGCATTTCTTTCTGCTCCTTCAGGTTTTCAGCTCGGTGGGAACTGGGCCTCTACGGAGCCTGAGTATCGCGAGTGTTCATTCGCGACGATCCTGGGGAATATGTTCCCTTATTCTTCTAACCCTTTCCCAGCTCAGCTCGGCCATCGCCACAACGATCCTCGGCCAGCGATCGCAAACCCCACCCCGACTTCGTCCATAAAGTGGACCCAAAGACGGTAGCTTTCAAACAGGCGCGCGGACGCACGTGTCGGCACACCCAGAGGCGCGGCAGGTTTAAAACATACGAGTACGTGCGTTGCATATGTTATAAAATAGCCCCGGCGCACGTGTACGCGCGCCCGATTTTGCGAGTGGTGGCGCACAGCCACGCAAAGTCGGGTTTGAGCCGCGTCAAGTGGGAGAACTTTATAACAGGTGCGCGTCCGCGCCACGATCATTTTCACCAGTTTACCCACCAGTTCGCCCAGTCTAGAGCTAGGTCCTCCAACTCCCCCTGATTCGTTGGCCTGCATTACACCCAGTTACCCCAGACTCCTCAAACCCCTCACAGATAACGTGGTTGGGTTTTTTTTTTTAAACTTCCACCTCCTCCATAGCAGAAATAAAGTTACGCAGCACTGGACCTGGGCGCCGCGTTCAGGCTCGTAGGCACTTTCGCGCACATCTCCTGGCCCCGCCCTGGAATGCCCCTGCCCCGCCCACCCCCCCAAGTGAGAGATTCGCATATCGGGAGATGTGCGCGCATGTGGGCAGTTTTTTTTTAAATCGGGTGGGCACTCGCACGTTCTACGTGCGCGCGCATCTTTCGATTCTGGCGCCCGCCCGGCTTTTAAAATTCACCTCAGAGTTTCACCAGTGAGACTCTCTTCTCCGCACGGGGCCATGAGCGCTGCCCCAACTCCGGCTGCCTGGAGGAACAGAGGCCTGGGCTGAAAATCAAACCCAGGTCTTCTGCCTGGCTCGTGCCAGATCAGGACACAAACTGACCAAGCCACAGCCCAGAGCCTCACAAGAGGACAGGACTATAAAAAAAAAAAAAAAAAACTAGACCTAGATTTATCAAAACTAGTTGATAAATAAAAGAGATATGGGAAAAAAGAAGCTTCTATCCTAAGAACAGGTATTTTCATTCAAATATGGCATAAATACAGATATCTGAGCAGCAGCTACTAATAAAGATCTGATGGGTGCCATTGCCTTTGATACTTAATTTTGCTGCCGATAAAGCTGGGCTACGTGTGAGGTCAGAGACAGCCATGCCCTGAATCAATCCTGCCAGGCCCTTGCTTGCTCGGGACTCGTCCTGGGAGCGACATCAGCGGGTGGCGTCCCGTTTGGCTGGTCATAGCCAGTACCCGGGAACTCAAAGCTAAAATGAACGCGTGATGTTCCTGATTAAAAACCATCCTGAAGATGCCATCGTGAACCTCCCTGAGGAAAATAAAACACTTCCGGGCAGTTGGTATTCCCAAATGTAGAAATGATTTTGTGGCTTTATTTATTTTTTTAATGTTTTTTATCTGAGATAAAATTTGTTAACTTTAAACTATTTTACAATGCAAACAAGCATATTGCAAGAAGTTTTCAGTTAATTATTCTGTTTTTACAACTTCACCTTTGTATATATGGAAATGAAAGCTTTGCGTGTTTATGTATTCAATGACTCTGTGAAAATGATAAAGTCACTTTTTTTTTTTAATGATAGGAAGCCTTAGCCTAGTTTAGGGCCTCAGAATGTCAAACTAGCCTCGCACACGCCAATGCAGATTTGCCACCGGATTGGCCCACTTTTTTGGGGCTGTTTTAAAATTATTTTTAATTGGTTAAGCTGAATGAAAAAATCTATTTTCGTGCTCAGAGCCTCAGTCGGCATGGCGGATACTGAAAATTCTTTCTTCTCCCCACCCCCAGCTCTTACAGTGCCAATTCACTTTTAGGGGATGGTCTCACAAGCTACAGAGCATTAAATTAAAAAATCCTTACTCTCTCTTTTAGGTCTCTTAGGTGGTTTCATATTGGGTATTCTTTAATGTGTTCCTGGACAAAAAATATTACATGTGAAATAGGGATATGAGAACAACCAGCTTAGGAGTTCATTTACTAAGCTGCATTAGGGTTTTACCATGCGGAAAATATCTTAACGCATATATAACGCATGGTATTTCTCCCCCTGCCCCGGAAGAAAATGGTGCAATAGGGATATTTAAATCATCTGATTCACATGGAGTGGCATGCAAATCAGGTCATGCATATGGTAATCAAGTATCACAGCTTGCGGTGAAGTCCACAAGTCACAATATTTGAAGGAAAGTTAGCTGCATTCTCAAGAGGTGCAGCTGACTTTCCCCAGGAGCCTAAGGCACATCCCAATGCTCCCAGGGGTCTCCTTAAAGGGCCAGAATGGCTCATATACTGGCCCCAATTCGGTCAAAATCCCTGGGAGAGGAGGAGTTAAGATGGCGGCATGACAGTTGCATGGTTCTGAGCTGCCTGTTTCCTACATTATATCACCAAGAGAAAGGGGAACGTTCGTGTCTTCCCCTCTGAAGTCCAGCTTCCCTCTGGGCAGTGGTCCATCACTGAATTTGCAACTGCATCTCCTGAGCTGGGGGATGAGATCCCCGTTGCCAGGCTCGTGAGAGGAGTGTCAAGCTTGTCTGGGGAAGGTGCCTTGAGTCCCCCTGGATCTGAGACCTCTGCCAGCAGACTGTTTCACCTCACCTGATATGGCACTCGCGTCTCCAGGCAGTAAGGTCACCGGAGCTGCATCAGAGGGAGTTGCCGCAGGTCGAAAGTTTGGAACGGCATTACCATCAATGGGGGATGTGAGCTCCAGTCAGGCACGGCTGGAATGTTTGCAAGCTACTCTTTCTTTAAATGGTGGGATTTCTACTTCAGCTTTTGCTAATTTAAGTTTGCAACTGTAAGCAAATTTAAGGGTGCAGGGACCTGTCTACTAGAGGACACTTCCAATTGCCCTCCCACCTTACCTCACGATCCTAAGTCAGGAAAAGACAACATGTATTCTTCTCAGAAATGGACTTTTATTTATCAGATTTGGCAAGATATAGCCTTTAGAAAATAACAATTCTAGTCTCTAACATCCTGGCCACTAAGCACCAGTTTTCCCTAAAGAATGTTCTATATCATGGGTGGTAACAACATGCCCTAAACCTTAGCCAGCCTATGCATTAATATTTATGGCTAACTTACTTCCCCTTGGTCCCAGCTTCAGGTGAAACCTCTCTGTTCACCTCTGAAGCAGTCGGTGGCTGGAGGTCTGGAGAATGTGTGCAGGGACTGAGACTTGCTTCTGGCTCTGGTACTTGCCAGGCTATCTGGGTTTGCTCTTGTGTCTCTTTCCACACCTGAGCCGAGTGTCTCCTCTCTCTGGTCTCCTGTCCCGGTCTCTTGGCCACACCTAGTCTTCTCCCTCCTTGATAGCATGGCTGCTGGTCTGCTACAGGTTCCCCTTTCTTTTCTTTCAGGGATCCCTTCTCTGTTTCAGGGTTTTTTTTTTTCTCAGGATTTCCCTTCAGGGTTCCCTTCTCCAGGGGGTCCTTCCCTTTTTCGGGTCTCGCTCTTTCTTCTTCTTTGCCCCCCTGTCTTATACTTTCCATCTGATAAATATGCATAATCTCATGCATAATCACATGGTGGGTGGAGGGTCTTTGCAGCATTGCAGGTCTTCCCCCTCCCCATTTCTTCAGGGGGGGTCCTGCCACATTGCAGGTCTTCTTCCCCCTCCCCATTTCTTTGGGGGGGGGGGGGAGAACTGCCATGTCTATATGCCAAGCTGTGTACCAGAGTATTTTCTCTGTCTCTGAGTGCCCCCCTCTTTCTTCCAAGGGTGGGTTTTTGTGACCTCTGGACTCTGCTTTGGCTTATCTATCACTCCTGCTTATGAGTTTAAGTCATATTGTCTCTGTCTGGTTTTTTTTATTTAGACAGAAATTTGCAAACAGGCACATCTTGATAAAGTATCTTTCAGTGTATAAGGGTAAAGCCTCTTCTTTTTCCACTGAGACAGTGCTGTTTTGCTAGGGGCACAGGTTCTTTCCCTTCCTGTGACAGTGCTTGGGGTCTGTCAACAACTGGCCTATACATTTCTTGGCTATTATGTTTCATATATGGTGATTCAGTGGTACAACATGAGATATCTCCCTGCACAACCTCCCCTGTTATCATCTGTTTCTGGTGGCTCTAAGACTGCAACTCTAATTTCCAAACCGGCTGTTTCCTTGGACTCTATTTGGGACTTAGTGTCTAAGTTGGGCTCTGAATTTCAAGACTGTTCAGCCAAGGAAATATTGATGTCCTCTAGACTAGACTCTCCTGTCTGAGGAACATACAAATCAGTTGTTGGCACATACTGGAAGGATTTCAACTTTGGAAGAAGATATAAAAAGTGTTCAGTCTGTAAATGCCGCGATGATCCAAGAACAGGGCGCTCTTGCAAGGAAAGTGGAATTTATTGAGAACTGTTTAAGACATCCGAACTTGCAAATCCTTAATTTTCCTAAAGTTATAGGGGAGTTGCCAAGAGTTATTCTGTGTAAATATTTAATTGAAATATTGTATATTTCTCTGAAAAATATTCCTTCTTTTACTAGAGTGTATTTCCTGCCATTTACTCACTCTGGAATAGATGATGTGCAACTTCCTTCAAACTTTGCAAATGTATCTGCTTTTTTGGAGACTTCCACTTTAGAGATAGCTGAAAGGCCGACGCTTTCAGTTTCATTTGTTCATGAGCAAGACAATCTTGTAGTGCATAGTTACTTTCAGAACTTGAATGCTAGTTTTGTGGGTTAGGCTGTACCGATCTTTCCAGATCTTGCCAAGATTACACCCCTAGCTCATCCTTTAATTTATAGGCAGGTGCCACTTTCACAAAAAAAAAAAATTAAAAATTAAAAAAACCTTATTGAGAGTTTGATCATGCCCTGTAGGCCACTACCAGACACACAGTGAATTCACTAATACGTTTAAAGGACGTTAGACACATTCCTACTCCCATAGCAACCTAAAACTTAAGTAGGAACTGAACATATTTGAGATGAAGGCAGCAGTCCAGCAGCAAGAGGGGGGCTTCCCAGTCTTTTGCATCGAGTGTCACATGGCTTTCCCAGTTATTCTTCACTGTTAAATTACTATCTCCTTTTCTTCTGTTCCAAGTTGAAATATGTCCCTGTTTTATTGTAACTGCAATTTTCCCTTCTTTTAGCACTTGTTAATGTTTTTTATCACTTTATTGTTGTTCACTCCTTGTTATTTGTAAACCGGCATGATGCGATTCCCTTCGCGAATGCCGGTATAGAAAAGACTCAAATAAATAAATAAATAAATGTACGATTTTTTTACCCGCCTGTGAGAAATTGTACATGTGCATGCGATGCAGAGAGCTCCTTGCATTCAGAGAACAAGTCCGATCTCTGGAGGCTAGAGTGGCGGACCTGGAGGAGCTGAGGCAGACAGAGAGATATATAGATGAGACCTTCAGGGACATAGTAGCCAAATCCCAACTTCAGACTGGCAGCCCTGGTGCTGCCTTGGAGGAAGAAGGTCTCATGATTGAAGAGAGCATCAACCTGCTGCAGCAGGAAAGGATCCTGTAGCAAGGACCTGCTCTCCAGGTAGTGCACTGTCCTTTCGCACCGAGGATATCTCCCCAAGGCCTACTGCCCAGGAGGGAAGGGTTAGGTTGGCTGTCATAGTTGGTGATTCAATTATTAGGAATGTCGACAGCCGGGTGGCTGGTGGGTGCTTTTTAATTGATAGGGATAAGTTAGCGATCGCCTGGTAACATGCCTACCTGGTGCAAAGGTGGCAAACCTCACGCATCACCTAGATAGGATTTTAGTGCTAGGGAGGAGCCGGCTGTCATGGTACATGTGGGCACCAACGACATAGAAAAATGTGGGAGGGAGGTTCTGGAAGCTAAATTAAGGCTCTTAGGTAGAAAGCTTAAATCCAGAACCTCCAGGGTAGCATTCTCTGAAATGCTCCCTGTTCCACGCGCAGGTCCCCTGAGGCAGGCAGAGCTCCGGAGTCTCAATGCATGGATGAGACGATGGTGCAAGGAAGAGGGATTCAGTTTTGTAAGGAACTAGGGAACCTTTTGGGGAAGGGGGAGTCTCTTCCGAAGGGATAGGCTCCACCTTAACCAGGGTGGAACCAGACTGCTGGCACTAACCTTTAAAAAGGAGATAGAGGAGCTTTTAAACTAGAACAAAGGGGAAAGCTGACAGTCACTCAGCAGTGCATGGTTGGGAGGGAAGGAGGTATCTTCATGGGATACTAATGATGCATTTGAATTAGGGCATCCCAACAGTGAGGTTCCAATAATAAGAAAAGTAGTCCAAGTGCCTATAACTAAAAACTCACCTGAGCTAAAAAATTCTAACTTATCCCTATCAATTAAAAAGCAGAATGAAAATACAAACAAAAAACAAATTTTGAAATGTTTGTATGCTAATGCAAGAAGTCTAAGTAGTAAGATAGGAGAATTAGAATGTATAGCAGTGAATGATGACATAGACTTAATTGGCATCTCAGAGACATGGTGGAAGGAGGACAACCAATGGAACAGTGCTATACCGGGATACAAATTATAATGACAGAGAGGAGCACCCGGAAGACAGTGTGGCGCTTTATGTCCTGGATGGCATAGAGTCCAACAGGATAAACATCCTGCATGAGACTAAATGCACAATCAAATCTTTATGGGTAGAAATCCCTTGTGTATTGGGGAAGACTATAGTGATAGGAGTATACTACCATCCACCTGGTCAAGATGGTGAGATGGACAGTGAAATGCTAAGAGAAATTAGGGAAGCTAACCAAATCGGTACTGCAGTAATAATGGGAGATTTCAATTACCCCAATATTGACTGGGTAAATGTATCATCGGGACATGCTAGATAGATAAAGTTCTTGGATGGAATAAATGACAGTTTTATGGAGCAATTGGTTCAGGAACTGACAAGAGAGGGAGCAATTTTAGATCTAATTCTCAGTGGAGCACAGGACTTTGTGAGAGAAGTAACAGTGGTGGGGCCGCTTGGCAATAGTGATAAGAAAATTAATCCTTACCTGCTAATTTTCGTTCCTGTAGTACCATGGATCAGTCCAGATGGTGGGTTATGTCTCCCGTCCAGCAGATGGAGTCAGAACAGATTTTGAGGGCGTTACCATGTAAACCAGTACACCTTCTGCTGGAGCTCAGTATCACGAATAGCAAAGCCCAAGTAGAGCAAAACACAATTTGGATCAAGTGCACTTTAACTATAAATGGAACAGAGAATATAACAAGAAACGGCCAAAAATAGCCAACTTGTAGGGAGCTGTGAAGATCAGGTAGAGAAAATTGAAAGAAAACAGTAGACAGCTACATTAAAGAACCCGAGCAGGAGACAAAATCCCAGAGTGGTGGGCGTCTGGACTGATCCATGGTACTACAGGAACGAAAATTAGCAGGTAAGGATTAATTTTCTTTTCCCTGTACGTACCAGGATCAGTCCAGACGGTGGGATGTACCCAAGCTTCCCTAATTCGGGTGGGTCCCTGAAAGACCTGCTCGGAGAACCTGATCGCCAAAGTGTCCCGATGCTGACGGCGTCCGGTGTAGTCGATAATGCCTCGAGAAGGTGTGCAGTGAATACCATGTCGCCGCACGACAACTCTCCTGAGAGGAGGCGGAACGAGAGTTCGCCCAGGATGCCGCATGTGAACGAGCGGAGTGAGCTATGACGCCCAGAGGCGAAACCAGACCCACTCCGATGTAAGAGACATAAATAGCGTCCTATATCCAGCGAGCGATCGTCGTCGTCGATGCCTGCGACCGACCAGAGCCCAAACAAGTGATTGGATACTCGGAAGTCATTGGTAGCCTGCAGGTAGCGTAGCAAGGGGCGCTTGACGTCCAGATGACGAAGAGACCTTGGTTCCTTGTAGGCGAACGCAGGGAGATCCGCCGTCTGATTGAAGTGGAAAGACAAAATCACCGGGAAACTCCTGAGTCCGAGAATTGAAGATAAGGTTCCCGGCAGGATAAGGCTTGCAGCTCCGGAATGTGACGTGCTGAACAGATGGCTACGAGGAACACCGCCTGGAGCGTAAGATCCTTGAGGGTTGCTCCGCAGAGTGGTTCAAAAGGCGAGCCCGACAAGGCCCGCAGGACAAGGTTGAGGCTCCAAGAGGGACAGGGATCCCTAACCGGTGGACGTGGATGCTACCACCCTTGCGGAAACGTGCGATGTCCGGTTGCAGAGGAAGAGAGATGTCCTGCTGAATCGGGGCGGTCAGAGCCGCCACTTGGACGCGAAGTGAATTATAGACGAGCCCCTTATCCAGGCCCTCCTGAAGAAACTGTATAATCAGTGGTACCGTCGCCTCCGTGAGACAAATCCCATGGTTGGATCACCATATCTCGAAGACCCTCCAAACTCGGATGTAGGCAACGGAGGTAGAAAGCTTACGAGCCCGCAGCATAGTCGAGATCACCGACTACGGGTATCCTCTGTGACGGAGTTGGCGCCGCTCAAAAGCCATGCCACAAGACAGAAGAGATCTGCCGACTCGAAAAATACCAGACCCTGGTACAGTAGACAAGGAAGGTGACCTAGATGAAGCGGACCGACTGTCGCCAGCTGTAAAAGGTCTGCGAACCGGGACGACGAGGTCACTCCGGGGCGACGAGGATCACGGCTCCCGGATGGTTTTCTATTCTGTGAAGAACCCTGCCCACCAGGGGCCAGGGGGGAAAGACATAGAGTAGCTGAGCTGAAGGCCACGGAAGGGCTAGGGCATCCACCCCTTCAGCACCACGTTCTCTCCTGCGGCTGAAAAAGCGGGAGGCCTTGGCGTTGTGAGAAATCGCCAGCAAGTCCAGGTGCGGAGGTCCCCATCGGCGAATCAGGTGGTGCATCGCTTGGTCGGAGAGAGACCAGTCTCCGGGATCCAGCTGTTGACAACTCAGGTAGACCGACTGAATGTTGTCCACCCCGGCGATGTGCGAGGCCACGATCCGAACGAGATGAATCTCCGTCCATTCCAGCAGTAGCGTGGATTCGAGGGAGACCTTCATGTTCCTTGACCCTGCTCGTCGATTGATGTAGGACACTGTGGTGGCGTTGTCTGAGAGAATCCTCACCTCTCTATTCCGTCCCATGGGAAGAAAACGCTGGAGTGCTAGGCGAACCCTGGTTTCCAGCCGATTGATCGGCCACTTCGCTTCCACTGGTGACCACGTCCCCTGCGTGGCGCTTCGGTCGCAGACGGCGACCCATCCCACGAGGCTGGCATTGGAGGTCACCACCACACAATTGGGCACCTCTAGCGAGACACCGCGAGCCAGATGCGACGGGACCAGCCACCAATTCAGACTGTCCCTGGCGGTCGAGGGCTAGTATCACCTAATAATCCTGTGAAACTGGTTTCCAAGGATTGGATAAGTTCTTGGAGGAGAAGTCCATTACCTGCTATTAAGTTCACTTAGAGAATAGCCACTGCCATTAGCAATGGTAACATGGAATAGACTTAGTTTTTGGGTACTTGCCGGGTACTTGTGACCTGGATTGGCCACTGTTGGAAACAGGATGCTGGGCTTGATGGACCCTTGGTCTGACCCAGTATGGGGGAAAAAAAAAGTCTGATCTTTAGGTGCATCCTTTTTGTTAAGGTGCCCATGTAAATGTAGCATTAGGCTTAATGCTGATTGTTTCATTTTCTTTGCTGCTGAACAGTTGAGAGTTTTAATAGACTCTAAGAAATTGCTTGCATCTTCTCCCGTTGTTGAGATTCCAAGGTAAATGAACTAGTAATTTTAGCAGGAGTGCTTCTACATGCTAAAGCTGTTTTCTTTTTTATTTGTTTTCTCTGTATGTTCTCCTCAAATTTTTCTTCCTCCTCACAAAAATATTTGTGGCTTATATTGGAAAATTGTTTGCCTCAGTTTAGTAATTACTTGATAATATGGTTTACTTTATGTTTCTGTGCAAAGTTTATATCACTTTGAATGAATATTTTAAAAAGCAATATTAAAAAACCCCCCAAAAAAACCCCTAGGAGTCTAGTGACATCCCATCTCCCACCCCAACTGCCTCTGCTGCCCCCTGAAGTGGTCACCAGTGTAAAAACACAAGAAGAAAAGATTTAAAGTTTACCCTGCGACACTCTTTGGTCTTTCAATCCCCTCTGGTAGATAACCTTGAAGTCCCGGATGGTCCAGAGGGACAGCAAGCGCCTCCTCAATTTTCCAGCCTGGTGCCACCATTTTCAAAATGGCGCCAACCGAAGGCCACATTTGATAGAAGAGTAAAGCCTTTGGCTGGTCAGCGCCGTTTTGAAAATGGCAGTGCTGAACTGACAAACTGAGGGGGACACTTATTGGACCACCAGGATCCTCAAGGTAGTCTGACGGAGAGTCAGAAGTCCAAGGATAACTTTTAAAACTCAAAGGGGGCAGAGTTTGGGATGGGGGAAGGGCCAGGCACAGAATCTTTAAACTTTTATTTTTTATTTATTTTTTATTTTATTTAGTAACTTTTATATACCGACGAACGTTGGGAACATCTCATCGGTTTACATATAACAGAACTGAGCAACAGGCTTTACAATTTTTGCGTAATTAGATAATTAAATAAGGAACATTCAGAGCATACAAATAACAGATTAGATTATATAAGTAAAATTATAAAAGTGTGATACATGAAAGAGGTTATCTAAACGGGGGTGGGGAGGGGGAGATTCTGATATATAGGGGTGGGGAGGGGGAGATTCTGATATATAGGCGGGCTTTTTTACAGCTTTGGCTGCCTCATGAGCTAGTGGCGTGGGGGGTTGGGGTGTTCTCACTGGACCTTTGGGGTTTATAATTCGACCAGGATGTGGAAGCAAGAATGCAGGCTTCTCGCTTAAAAAAAATGCCATCCCCAGGATGTGGGGTCATCACTGTGCATTGAATCCAAGGTCAGCTAAGCCACAGTATTTTTTCCTGCAATATTTTTACCACAGAATTCACTAATCTGTAGTACCGAGTACTCTGCCCCCCACCCATACTGGCAATATTGCATACCGGCCCCCACCCCCCCAATGGAGCTACAATCCCTGGATATCTAGTGAGAACCCCCCCTCGCAAAACCCCATCCTCTCCATGGAAAATACTTTGGCTTAGTAAATAGATCCATTAATTTGTAAGATCTTTTTTGATGCATGGCAGGTCAGGATGTCACGTGGTACCCACAGCCGGAGAAGATATGAACAAACTTCAGGTGACTAATAGTTTTGGGGCCATATCTGATAATGGAAAGGCACAAATCTTGGAAACGAATGGACTGTAGCTGCCTGCTGACAAAGGAAAAATCCTGCCTAGTTGAGAAATACTGTGTTAATGAAGAAGATCCTCGGTGCTGCTGCTTGTACCAGGATTGACTGCGTGTGACTGATTAAATGAAAATATTCTTTGCACAACAGCTTTGCGAGAGGCAACCAATTACTGACCCTACCCTGGGCACAACAGGCAGTTCAGTCCTCAAGGGAGGGAAGATTTAAGGGCTGAGCAACACTGGGCAAAATAGAGCAGGAAATGCCAGGGAAAAATTGAGATTTGTTTTATGGCGTTATTCAACCTGCGTTAAAACAATTATTTTTGTGAGCCCACCTGTTTAATCAGTATTTACAGAACTCTTGCTATATCATTCCTAATTTTGGGGAGACTGAAGTGATGAGGAAAAAAAATGCACTACAGCAAAACTACAAACCAAGCTTAATTAAAAGGGAAGTCATGCTGCAAATGTAAGGTATTATCTGGCCACAATGTCTCCCTGGGTGAACAGTGATTTCCAGATACAACTAGGGTTACTAACTGGGCTCCCTGCCAGCTGGACAGACTGAACTAGCCCCGATCTTATCCCATTGCACCAATACACTTTATAGTCCTGCTTTTCTAATTTTAAACTAGAAGTCGATAGCTGCAGTGGGGGCAAAACCAGGAGTAGCTCAGTACCACCATATGGTATGGAGCCAGTTGGTAACCCTGGATCCTCGGGGACAGAGCAATAATGTCAGCAGGACACTTGTCCATTGTGGAATGCGTGGTAGGCGGAGGGCAGGGGCTCTGTTGAACTCACTGACTGACGGATCAGAATAAATTTCATCCCACAGAAGTAGCAGGGAGTGAGCTTAGCACTATACCAGAGCTGCTGACAGGGAGCAATTTTTTTCAGAGAAAGATTTCCGGCACGTGGAGCCCTCTGATTCCCCACCCTACCACCAGTCCTCTCATGCCCCCACACACTTTCAAAATAAAATTTAAGAAATTATTTCAAGCACAGTCACACACACATAGCAACCACAGCCTCTTTTCCCCCTTCTGTGCCCTCCTCTGTCTGTCTCCCCATGCCCTCTTATCTCTCTCCATCCTCTCTCTTCTCCCTTCATTGTCCCTCATCGCTCCCTCTCTCTCTCCCCTCTTCCCTTTATCTTCTCTTCTCCCTCCCCGTGTCTCTACCCTCCTTTCCTATACTGTCTCTCTCTTTCTTCCTCCCTTCCCCCTCCCCTCCTCTTTATAATACTACTACTTATCAATTTTATAGTACTACTGGACATATTACAGTAGTGATAAGTATTCAGGTATGATAAGTCCCTGCCCCAGAGAGCTGGGTGCTTCACTTCAGCAGCTCTCCAGCAGACAGGCCCAGCCCACGGTCAGAGGGCGGGACCAAGAGAGCCCTTGCTTCTGGAGATCTGCTGGAGCTGTATGAGAGGGCTGTGCTATGCCCCGCCTCCTCTCCCTACAGCTTCCAATCAGAGCACAGGAGAGGAGGCGGGGCTGGGGCAGGGCCAAAGGGGGGCAGTGCACAGTTCTCTACGGCGGTGGCGGCAGCTCCGCCCTGTCTCCCTCCCTCTCTCAAATCCAGTGGCCCTGCAGGAGCCGCACGAGGCAGTAAACCTGCTACAGGAGCCTGCTTTCTAATATGGTTTTACATTTGGGCCCCCTGGGGTTTCCGCAGGACTCTGGGCTGACTGGGCAGGAGCACAGGGGCCTGGCCTGCGAAAGCGGGAATCTCCTGCTGAATGCGGGAGACTTGACAGCTCTGCTGTACTGGGGTACAAAGCTTAGTCAGCCGGGCAGGCACTGCTACCTCACTGGCCAATAAATTGCCTTGGATTTTGACTGTGAGAGCTCACCTTTCGCAAGGGGCTTCCGCTGGCTTTGATCCCAGTCTAGCAGAGGCAAAAGGCAAGTGCATGAAACTGCTGAGCAGACGAGGGATCCGTTTGACTAACAAGATGAGACAATCTCAGGTCAGGGCTCACCATATAAATTAATTTTATTATTGCACAGAAAGGCTGGAAAATAGATTCATGTGGGAGTTTCAGGTTGTCCTGTGAGGATTTCTCAAAAACAGAATCTTTAAAATTGACTTAATTATGACAATCAGTAAGCGGCCGTAAGCCTAAGTGCTGATGGAAATCTGAGCAGGAAAGAAAGTGAAAGCCTAGTTAGAATATTTTTCAAATGCCTGCAATTTACATCAACACCAAAACGAATGGTTTTTTTTTTTTTCCTTCTTTAAATATCACGGGTTCCAAGGAATCAACCCTTCAGCCCGATTGATCAAATGATTTTCCTGTGAGCATAAATGAGAAATGAGCAAAATGATAGGGATTCTAAGTGCTACTCATTATTAGCCTGGCACTTCCTGCTGTGTGTGTGTGTGTGGGGGGGGGGGGGTGTTCAGTGGACTGAGACTCTAGATAAAAAAAGAACTACTAAAATCAGCGCCTAAATTAGGAAAGTTCCCAGGTGTACACAGGATTGGATTACCATCTGCATAACTCCACCCCCTTAGGTAATATCTGGATTCAGGGTCATTGCTATTTTGCCCATCCATAGAGAAAGTCTTTCATAACTCAGTCCCATGGGTCCAATGCAATATCATGCGCGATAAAGCGGGCGCTCGTTACCGAGCCCCCGTTTTCCTAGTGCAGGCACAGTCACCTCTGCTGGGTACCCAATGTAATATTTAAATGAGTGGGTGCAGTAAAAAGGACACACTAGGGACAAATCGTGCGTGCCTAGCGCTCGAAAAACATTGGGCACCCAGGAGAGGTGGCTGTATGTCCACAACAGCATCGAGCACCCAGACCAGCACTAGCGGCTGACCTGATTAAACCTCTCCCCCCCCACGTTCTGGCCCAATGGGCCAAGAGGTCCTGGTCAGACCTGGGGGTCCTCTACCTGAAATGGTGGATTCGGAGGTCCATTTGATAAAATAGCCCAAATCCCTTCTCCAAACCAGGAACGCCTGCTACTTAATATTCATTTATTCAGTCCTTCACTTACTGCCAATTGGTCCATTCACTGTCACATCTCAGTGAAAGGACCAATTAGGAACAGCCCTGCCAGGGAGGGTCTCTGGAAGGCGATCCTGGCCTGGAGAGGGGATATGGGGGTCTGGCAAAGGCTGTTTCACCGAATGGACCTCCGAATCTACCATTTCTGGTACAGGACTGGAATGCTTGGCCCATGGGGCCAGTCCTTGGGGGGGGTGGGGGAGTTTTGGTCAGGCCAGCCACGTGAAGTTTAATGCCTTCCTCTAAACAGGCGTTAAATTTTTCGCGGTAGTAGGAGACGCACTAGGCGTGTGCCTCTTTGCATTGCAGGGTAATAGCTAATAACTTCATCTACATGGAATTTACATGTGATGAGCGCTATTAACTACGCGATTGTTTGGACGTGCATTTTGGATGCGATAATCCCATTAAGAACATGCCATACTGGGTCAGACCAAGGGTCCATCAAGCCCAGCATCCTGTTTCCAACAGTGGCCAATCCAGGCCATAAGAACCTGGCAAGTACCCAAAAACTAAGTCTCTTGCATCGGGAGTTATTCTAGCGCGTCCAAACATGTATCGAACTGTGCGCTAGGCTGAGTGCGCTGTATTGTATCGGTCCCCATGGAGTGCCGAGAGCCAATACAAGCACCTTCTTGTGATGTAAGATTGGATGGCCTCCGCAGGGTCCTGACTTTTCAAAGCTCAACTGCTGGGCCTATATTGTAAGCAGCAATAAGCCATAATCAAACGGCCCACATGTGTGCTTTTCACCTGCAGGGCTTGTACCAATAAAGCAAAACTTACCCGAGTAGTTCTGCTCTGATATGTCTACCGGAAGAGATACGCACTGAGACTCGCAGCTGCATGTTAAGTTTATACCCACGTCCGGGGGGGGGGGAGCGGTTTTCAAAGTGCTCACTTCTGAGGGTAATAAAATGCTGTTTCGCCCACCGAAATGGTTTTGAAAATCGCTCCCTACAGGATTCGTTTTCCAAAATGTGCGCGTAAACCGGCTTTTGAAAATTATCTGGGGAGCGGTGAACAGGATGCACGTAACTGGATCTTGTGCGCCCTTTTGCGCTCGCTATCAGCTTTCCAGGGGGGCAGAGTTGGGACAGGGAAAGCATTTATACATAATTTTGATTTTTTTTCAAAGCACACGCAGAAGTTTAGGCCCCCGCGGCTGAAACGACCTGCACGTATGAGCGTGCATGAGGCGGGGCTGCCCAGGAATTCTCAAAACGGGTTTATGTACATAAATCCCACTTTGGGGGAAACCACCTGCAGACTTCAGCCGCTGAAAATTCCCCTGTGACTGCCTGATGATGACTTGGAGATAATCGCAGCTCTCTAGGAGACCCAAGGTTCCCGCATTAACATTTTGGGGCTTGCATGTGTCTCTAAGGCTCCATGGAGGTGTCGCATTTATGCTTAGATTTAAGTCGGTTTTGGTTTTTTCTTACCTTTGCTTCCATCCTAATTTCTTTAAAAACGTAACCCCTTTTTCAGGAGTGGTGATTCCCTTAGGACCCGCCCTCTGATTTATAACCTTCGGGGCTGCTCTGGCTAGCTGGCTCCATCCCAAGCTCAACTCTTGATCCCTGGGGGGGGGAGACTCTCGTCTGTGACCCAGACGGTGGTGTGATTTCCCTTGTGTGTGTGGTTACCTAAGGTGGCAACCCCTGGAGGGAGTTGCTGTAACAAAACAGACAGGGCCAGGCACGGGCTGTTAAATAATAATTTACTGATCGGTTGAAGTCAAATTAAAGTCCATCTTTACCTAAGCGCGCAGTTACAGCTGATTCTTTGTACAGTTAAGGTGTTCCAGTCTGGATAGGTGTCCTTTTCCTCAGCAAACTGGTTGAGCTTCCCAATTGGTGCTGTGGGGTGCACTAAAGCTCTCCCAGTGGCTTAACCGGGATTCCTAGGTCAGGGATCCCCCTTCTAGCATTTCAAAACAGTCCTACCTGATGCTCCAGCCTCTTCCCGAACACCCAGCCCTGTATCCTGGTCCCGTGTTGTTGGAGATCTGGATGGAGTCTCCAGGTTCTTACTTGTTTATTTATTTATTTATTTAACGTTTTTATATACCGGGATTCATGTAGAAAATTACATATCATCTCGGTTTACATTATAACGGTAACAAGCATGTAAGAATGCAATTACATTGAAACAAGGGAGTAGAAAACTTGGGACAAAAAACATGGGGAGTAACAGATGAAACAATATAAAGTATAAGTATAAGAAATGAATACGATTTTTTTTTTTTTTTTTTTTAGCTAAGGCTGGTCTGACTGAAGATCTAGGTACATACTGGAAATAGATTCAGGTCCGGTGCTATGAGTAGCTTGGATTGCTCGGTTGTAGAGTTGGGATGCTAAGCTATGTGTATAGACTGAATGGATAGGTAGTTTGATAATTGGCCTGTTGGCTAGTAAGGTGATGGAGGAGGTATCTCATTGGCATAACTGAAACGCTTGTTTGAATAGCCAAGTTTTTAGTCTCTTTTTGAAGGTGATCGGGCATTGTTCCAACCGGAGTACTGGAGGTAAAGAGTTCCATTGTGCAGGACCTGCTGTGGACATGGCTCGTTTGCTGAGGGAGGATTTGATGAGTGGGACATGGAGAGTGTTTCTATATACTACTCTCATCGGTCTAGGAGGTACGTGTATTCGAAGTGGCATGTTGAGATCCAGTGGAATGAGCTTGTGAATGGCTTTGTGTATGATCGTTAGTGATTTGTAGAGAATTCTGAACTTGATTGGGAGCCAGTGTAGGTCCCTCAAGATAGGGGTGATATGATCTCTTTTGTTGGTCTTAGAATCCTGGCCGAGGCGTTTTGCAGCATTTGTAAGGGTTTGATGTTGTTAGCAGGGAGGCCGAGTAACAGAGAGTTGCAGTAATCAATTTTTGAGAAAATGATTGTTTGGAGTACTGATCGGTAGTCTTGGAAGTGCAGGAGTGGTCTGAGTCGTTTTAGGACTTGTAATTTAAAGAAGCCCTCCTTAGCAGTATTACTGATAAATCTCTTTAGGTTTAATTGCTTGTCCATGATGACTCCGCGGTTTCTAACTTGCAAAGAGAATGATGGTTGCTTGGTATGTGTCAAGTTAGTCATTGCATAGTTACCGTCCTGTGAGATGAGATTTCCATTTTATTGGAGTTGAGGATTAAGTTAAGGCTTGAAAGCAGGTTGTTGATGGCTAGAAGGCAGTTGTTCCAGAATTCTAGGGTTTTTTGTAGTGATTCTTTAGTTCTTCTGGAAGGTGACTCCTCGGGTTGAAAACTCTGAGGTTAGGATCCTGCTGATCCAGTGAAGAGGGATGGCTTAAAAAAAACAAAACAAAAAAACAACTTCCTCACAACAAGAGAGAAATTCTCTCTTAGTGAAAATCTTCGTAGACCGGGTGCTTGCCACATTCATGGGCTGAACGGGCTTCACTGGTCTTCAAGTCAAGGAGTGCATGTTCCAAAAGGGTTCAGGCCAAAAGCTTTCCTTACTGAAACTGTATGCCTAGGATCCACTGGCAGGCTGTGCACAGTGAACCCCCCTCAAAAAAGGGAAACGGACGAGGCAGGGAGGGACGGAAAATCTCCATCTTTCTTTCCTGTTCTGTGTGTCTGCTCTGATCTGGTCTAAGCACACCTTTAGTTATAAGGGGCTTATGCAACAAAGCCTGGCTATCCTAGGTAGGGGGAGGGCAAAGGGGATGGATAGCTCCATAGTTATTGCATCTCTGGAAATGGAACTAGGGCATACAGTGGGGGGGGGGGGGGGGGGGGGCTCACAAAAACATTTTATCTTCCATAGCTCTGTTCTCAGCGGCATACACTATAACCATATACACAAGGGACAATAAAAGCAGAGTGCATCAATACAAAAGTATATAAACATCACACAGTAATCAATCCAGCAGCACAAAAGGTAGGTTGGGAAGACCTGTTCAAATAAAAAAGCCTTCACCTTCTTATGAAAGGGCTCAATAGCAGTCTAAAAGTCACAGTTTCTAATGGCAACTTGTCCCTGAGCCAAGTAAATGGAACTTCAGAGCTAACCTAGTAAGCAGCAAGAATGATTTTGGTTTGATCAGAAATATTTGTACTTTTTCAATTTCCCTTTCCCGAGAGTTGCTTTTAATGCCCCTGCAGTCTGTTGGGTGTTTAAGACTTCTTTCTTAACAAGATGAGGGAGAGGACCTGCGATTGGGCAATGGGGAAACCTGTCGACACTTTTTGTGACTTGGGGCAAATTGCTGTCTTCCTGTCACTCAGGCACCCAACACAGACTGTTGCTCTTTGAGCCAGGGTTTATGGGAAATTTACACGCCCTGCGAAGGATCAAGGTTCAATTCCCAGGGCAGGAGTTCTGCTCCTCTGGAGATGTTGCAGAGGGACATTCACAGCCCCAGGGTGGGATAAGGGGGGGGGGGGGGGGGTCCCAGTCATTGCTCTACAGTGACACCTAGTGGCTGGAGTCTGGGCCCATAAGCGTAGGGTTCCAGTAGGAGTATGGCCCCTGGCGGAGGACTGTAGCTGCAATCACTGCATTAAGTGAGATGGGAGAGGGATGGGAAACAGGAGAGAAATGCCTAGGGTGTATTTGCAAATTAAGACTCAAAATGCCAGCCCCCAGCCCCGGGTTTGATTGATCCAAAAGCCCTACGGTACAGGAGGAAACAGCCGAGACCCCAAACAATTTCCATTGTAAGAACTCAACAATGCTAGTACATGTGTAAAAAAAAACCCCCAAAAAAGCCTGACAATGAAGGGGTAGACAAATGCGTCACCATGCTCTCCAGTTCCTGCCTTGGTGGTTGCGACACACTTGCACTCCTAGGACCAGGCACTTATTCTTCCATTCTCTGCGAGGATGCAGCTTGCAGAGACTTCCTGTCATGCCAGAGCGGTGGAATAAGGTCTGGGGGGCAGTGAGGTGTGGGTGCAGGGAGAGGAACTGTGCATCGCCTATGAAATGTTATCCTCTTGCACTCGGCAGCTTCAGAGACAAAACTGTGTGAATCTCTGTTGCAATCCCATAATTTCCACCGCTCGGTGGGGAAACCACATGTTTCAGATTTCGGTCATTGCTGCTGGGCTCCGATAGGTAGGACATTCCAATAAAGCACACGTTCAGTGCAAGAGGCGGACTGCATCTGACATGTTTAGACTACTTTCCAGAAATATAGCACAGAGATCATTGAGGCAATATCAGTTCGGACTGAAAAGCTTTCCTGTAGCTGGCGTCTTCTCCAATTTTTCTTATGTTTTTGCAGGGAAGTGAAATCGCAATTTTAGAGAGGAGCTTTGAAATTAAATAGTAGAACTTTGCTATTGAGCTCAGGATTGATTTTACCGGTAGGGGAACAGACCGATTGCCTAAAGCAGCAGAATTTGGGGGATGGACCCCCCCCCCTCCCCCACTGCACATGCTCAGGGGGACCTGCTGGCTCCCACGTGCAAGATGCTGCATGAAACAAACAATGGGGTTCCACAGGCAGTGGCCGGTGCGACACACGAGAGCGAGAGAGAGAGAGGTGGGCAGGAGCTGTGTCTGCAGTGCCGGAACTGCTGATCCCCTGCCAACATCCTCTGAAACCCAGGGCAAAGGAGGCCTGCCCTCAGCACCGGGCATTCCACTGCCACTAAAGGAGGAACCGGGAGATGGAAGAATTGCAGTTCCAGAAGCTGGAGCCACTGCCAGGATGCGATAAGGAGGGGAAGGCGTGTTCTGTGGGTCAAAGGTTATCAGCCTACTGGAAGGAGGGGGGAAACGGAGATAGATGGGGATGTTGCCATGTCAGGCACTGGGCAGAGTTGCAGTGAGGTTGGGGGAGGGGGGGGGGGGAGTCAAGAGAGAGGGTGAGGACACTGGTGCTGGGCGGAAAGTCAGGAGAGAGAAAGTGAGGGGTATGCTAGGCAGGAGGGGGAGAAAAAGACGAGGATGCTGGGAATGGAAAGGGGAAGAGAGTGGGGATGCTGGATACTGTGGACAAAGAGAGAGGGGAGTGCTGGTGTGCTGGGCAGAAGGTGTGGAGGGGGCGGGGTGAGAGAGGCCGATGCTGGGTGGAGGAGAGAGAAGAGGATGCTGGACAGGGAAGAGAAAGAAGGGGATACTCTACAAGAAGAGAGAGCTGGGGGGGGGGGGGGGGGGGGAGGTCGGGGGAGATGCTGAACAGAGGCTGCTGGACAGAGAGCTGGTATGCTGTGCTGATGTTGGCACCACCATTAGATATGTCTGGGGGCTGTTATGCCCAATACCCTTGAATTAGCCTTGACTGAAAATACATATTGTGCAAGTTCAAGACTGCTTAACCATTTAAGGGGCCCTGGGAATGTTTTTGTCAATGGACATACTTTTATCCATATTTGTGTGACAGCAATATCTGCGGGATGTGTGACCCCCAAAGCCAAGAGCAGGCAGTGCACAGAGAAGGCGAGACCAGCAGAGCAGGATGTCATGTGACGGGGCAAGGCCTGGTCAGTGCCATTTTCCAAAATGGTGTGTCCTGGACCCTACCACTGACGCTATATTTTAGGTAATGGGGTGTGGGAGGGGGCAAGGGAGGGGGTCCCCACTATACCACTACTTCTTTAGTTTAAGACTTGGGGTAAAGGGCTGGTAAGGGACACTACCTCTGAATTTTTATTTTTTTTAATGGAAATGGGGGTGCTTTAATATATATGTGGATGGGGTTGAGCCGGGAGTTGTTGCCACCCCAGTTTCAACGAAATTGGATCGGATCGAGGGTAACCCAAACTCACATCAGATCAAATGGTGTGCGCACTGCAGTCCTGCGGCTTACTTTCCCGATCTTCTTCACCTTCCCCTGCCCCCAGGCTAGCAGCAGGCGCGGCGTTTAATCGCAGGTCACCTCCTGCTACCATAAAACTGGCCCTGCAGCAGCAGCAGCAGGAGGTGACTGGCAATTAAGTGCTGCCCCCTACTTCTGGGTCTGGGAGTGGGGGAGCAGGTGAGGAGGAGGATTGAAAAAACAAGCAGCAGTGTCTAATGTGCTGGGCCGAGGAGAGTAGGAAGGAGTGGGGGCTGAGATGGGAAAAGAGCCTCTGGAAGGAGAGAAGGAGGGGGGAAGAGCCTCTGGAGGGAGAAAGGGGGAGGAGGGAAAAGAGCCTGGAAGGGATGAGGTGAGAAGAGGAAGGAAAAGCCTCTGGAGGGAGGAGGTGAAGGGGTGAAAGCCTTTGAGGGGGAGAGAAAGAGGGTAAAAAGAGCCTCTGGAGGTAGGGAAGGAGAGATGTGGAGGAAGAGCTTCTGGGAGGAGAGGGTCTGAGAATGGGGGGGGGGGGGGGAGATTCTCAGCAGGGATGGGGTGAGAACGAGGGAAAAGCCCTATGGAGAGAGGGGAAAAGGGTGAGAGCATCAAAAGAGGGAGGGGGGGGGGGAGTCTGAAAAGGGAAGCGCCTTAGGAAGGAGAGGGGCGAGAAGCTTTAAAGAAAGGCCTTTCAGGAGTGGGAGGGAATGAGAAGGGGAGAAGAGCCAATCAGGACCACTGCTAGCTTCCTTTGCTGCCCTCTGTGAACAATTACTGGGCTGCTTCCCTTCCCCCGCCCCGATTCATTCAGTCTCTGCCCTGTCAAAAAAGTCCCAGCTCCCTCCAGCAATCTTTATTTTTAATAACTGACACTCACTGCCCCCCTCCCCCCCCCCAGGTACAGCCTTGCACAGACGGCCACCCCAACACATCCTCTATAGACTCACACACACACAATGAAATTATGCATTTAAACAGATTTTACATGAAAAAACATTCAAAAGTACCGCGTCCTCTGAGGCTAAAATATCACAATGTGCATATTATATTTACAGGCACTGCTGTGATGCCAACCTGAAAACTCTGCAAAAAAGACTCTTGGAACTCCTATGGAATTAGACCTTTTGTAATGTGTGTTGGGTGTGGGCTTGGCTCTCAGAAAGCCATGAATAAATGAAATTACCATTACAATATAGTAAACCTCCAATACCAAAACACCACCAACTGCCAGCACTCAAACAGTAACAAGGCAACACTGCACAGATTACACTAGGCCCTAGAACACCAATACACCTCCTATCAGGAAAACAGAACAAATCAGACTGCTATAGATCCCTACACAGAAACTATACCGCACCTCGGTAACACATGCAAAACACAGATGGATCCTGACCAAATACAGAATAGGGAGACTAGAAAGTATACATCGAAACGTGCAGATAGAAACTGATGTATTCATAGGTTACGCCAGTATGATCTTTCAAAGTCCATTTCCCTGCACAGATGTCAGAAGTAACTTACATCTTATTTAGAAAAAATGTTCTTTTAGAGCAGTCATTCTCAACCTTTTTCCCATCGTGACACACCGGACAGGCCACGCTCACATGTGTGAGACACTGCTCATTACAATTCACAGCGGAAATAAAAAGTAAAGGTCCGGTTAATTGTTTTTATTGTTTAAAATGACACAAGGAAAGATACGTATTCTGTCTGAACAGAAATTGCATAAATAGTAAACATCCCACACCAAAACAGCACCAATTTCCAGCACTTAAACAGTAACCACCTTACCTAAGAAAAGGCAACACTGAAAATATTACACCAGGCCTTAAGACACCAATACATCTCCTATTAGGAAAACGGACCAAGTCAGGCTGCTACAGAGCCCTATACAAAAACTACAGACCAGCAGAAAACCTCACCTGAGTCACATGTGCTGACCCTCACCTAACAAAGAATAAAGAGACCAAAATGCATAACTAGAAGCATGCAGAAAAAACTGATTTGGAAACTGCAACAAGACAGAGTCTCTGTATTCAGTGTAACAAAGGAAAAAAAGAAACATCACCCATCCTTATAAAACAAATCAAGAAATATAAAATCAGTAGCAGTAAAACCATACTAACAAAAAGAACAGATTATTTCAAAACAGCTGATGAGTGGAATATCCAATAATTAAAAACTCATATAAAAAATTTCTAGATACCAATAAAATATTTCAAAATAGCAGACACAAAGACCCAGTAATGAAAAATAAGGATACAAAATATTTTTCCTCTGCATACCTGGGAACGTTTGATATCCAGGTCTCCTGAGATTGTTTTGAATTAGCAGGAGGAGGGGTGGTTTGCTTGGAACTTTCTCCTCTCTCTCAGTCACATACCAGCGCTCTCTCTCACACTAGCTCTCAATTACACACCTATACACACATTCTCTCAGTCACTCCCATATACACATGCTTTTTCTCTCTCACTTATATAGGCTCTTAATTACACATTTACACACATGCTATCTTTTCATGCTTACACACACAGGCTTTCAATCACACACATACATGCTGTCTTTTTCTCTCACACACAGACTCTCATTCACATGCTTACAAACATGCTCTCTCTCTTTCTCTCATTTACACACAGGCTCTCAGTCACATGCTCCCTCACCTAAACCAGCTCTTAATCACACACAGACACACATGCTGTCTCTCTTACTTATACACACACACCATCAGGCTCCCTCTCGATGGCTTTCTCCTAAAGACTATTTGGAAGTTTCATCAGGCACAGCCCTATATTTTGTTTTTTTTCTAGTTTATTATTATTATTTCTATTAATATTATGATTTTATTATTATATTATTATATTTTAGTGTATTTCTGTTTCACATGCTCATTGTTTCCGCATGTTCATTGTACCACATGTTTCATTGTTTCCGCCCTGTGGTGACAGTTCAGTTTCATGTAAACCGGTGCGATATGTATCCTATACAGGAACATCGGTATATAAAAGTTAAAAAAAATAAAATAAAATCAGACACACACATGCAGGCAGCCTTCCTCATTCACACACACACTCATGCGGGCAGGTTTCCCTTTCGTACGTACACACACACACAGGCTGGTCATGGCAGCCAGCAGCACTGCAACCTCTCCTCTTATACGGCTGCCAGTGGGTAAGGCTCCCCCGGCAGTCACACAGCCTCTCCTCTGCTTCGCCGATGGTCTGGGCTCTGGCTGGTGATCCTGTGGGGCACGATACAAGGAACTACCCAAATGCCCGGAAATATTTCTAAGAATTTAAGAACATAAAATGTGCCAAGCTGGGTCAGACCAAGTCCATTGAGCCCAGCATTCTGTCTCCAACAGTAGCCCATCTGGGTCACAAGTACCTGGCCGATCCCCAATAGTTGATCTGTTTCTTGTATCTCCCTCCCAGGGATGAGTGCTGGCTTTCCCAAATCTGGGTACTTGCTAGGTTCTTATGGCCTGGATTGGCCACTGTTGGAAACAGGATGCTGGGCTTGATGGACTCTTGGTCTAACCCAGTATGGCATGTTCTTATGTCTCTGGCTAATAACTGCTTATGGACTTTTCCTTCAGGAACTTGGCCAACCCTCTTTTGAACCCCACTATGTGAGTTGCCTTGACTACAACCTTTGGCAACAGATTCCATACCTTGATCTTGCGCTGAGTTAAAAAAAAAAATACTTCCACATCCTACGATTGGTTTTAAATCTGCCTGATTCTAGTTTCACGGAGTGTCCACTAATCCTAGTGTTGTTCCATCCCACTCATGATTTTATAAATCTCAATCATATCCTCTCTCAGTCATCTCTTTTCCAAGCTAAAGGTCTGATTAACGCCAGGCGACAATGACATCACTCATGTGTGACTGGTGATTCACATTACATTACATATATATCTGAAAATATTCACAATTTGAAACATGTATACTGTTCAAAGGTAATATCTGCACACTATCACGTGCAAGATTATTTTGCATGAGTCTACATAGTACAAAAGATCATTGGCTTTTGAAAAATGACATGAATTCCAATTTTGGGGGTGGAGATGGATAAAAAACAGGAAATACAAAGTATTGACAGTCCCAAAGGCCCAGGACTGAAATTCCACCCTCCCCCCCATCACTCTCTAAATCTGAGTGAATGATGAAGTGTTATGGCAGGAGAAGGCCAGGCTTTATCCAACACAAACCTTTCTGGACAGCTGGAACAGCTGCTAGGAAAGGTATTCTGAGAATTTGCAATTGCTGCTGCCTCTGCAGTATTAAAATCTTTTGAGAAATGTCAGAAGCTGAGAGCAGCAGCACCAACAAGCCCTCGATGAGAAAAAAAAACCAACCCCATTTGTTAGACAGTATAAACCCAGCCTCCGGTGCGAGAGAGACATCTTCAGGATAAGGAAGTGTTCTCGTCACAGGTCTCCAGGAATCCCCCTTGCCACTTGCAAGATTCCATTCTAACTTTACCTATGTCTCTGTCCTGACCGCAGGCTGACGAGATATCGGATTTAGGAAACACAAGGCAGAGAGAACGATGACAGATAGAAACCAACAGGGGAGGGAAAAAAAAAAAAAGCAGAGTCCCAAATATAAAGTAGGGATCTCAGAAGAGGGTTCAGGAGAGATCATGTTAGAACCTGTCTGTTGTGACATATTTCAAGCCGAGATCTTGCAGGCAAAACAAGGCCTCAAAACAGTCTTGTACCAGTTTTACATCAGGCTTACAAGAAATGGGAACTGCATCGTAGCTGAGAGAGCTCAGTTTGTAGGCTGCAGTCGGTCGGGTTGTGAAGGTGATGGGATTGGAAGGTCTGCTCTCCGGGAAAGGGTAACATGTCAGCCACAAACTGGGGTTACCCATGCACGGAAAGCCGTCCTAGCTGCTGTCCAAACACATCACAGCCTGCATTGTCAGTTCAATTGAACCTGTACTGCCCCCTCTCAAAGGATTTCAGGATTTGGCCATCACATATTCATTTTTCATAGGAAAGGTTTTTTTTTTTTGCATATTTGAAAGGGGGAAAATCACTGTATTTTTATGTGGAGGGAAGGATCTGTCTTTATCCACAAAAGGCATGCGGAAAGAATCCTTAGGAAGGTCCGAATCAGATTTTGTAGTGGACCGCAAGCCTCTTGAAAGGATGGGTATAAATAAGAAACAACTCATTAGGATGCTTTGGTCGGGAGTTGCTTTGCAAAGTAAAATGCAAAACAAAAGACCCAGATGTGCTTTTCATTTCCACTGAAGTGTGGCATAATGCATGGCACTGATGGCATAACTGTTAAACAAAATGCTCCATTAGTCTTAACTAGGTCATATATTAAAAATGTTGATACTGAAATTCTGAAAGTATAAAATTGCATGGATGTACAGCTATTGTCTAGCGCAGCCCAGGTAACCGCAGCTGGATCCACGGGTTATTGACCTCGTCCCAAGGTAATTGATTGGAATACTCTGGCAAACTCCTTTCGCCGAATAGCAATGAAAAAGAAAGTAATTTTTAAGGTTTTTTTTTCTTTTTTTTTTGTTTGTTGCTGAAATTGAATGCTGCTGAAGAACCTAGGTTTCCATGGAGATTCTCCTTTTCGCGTTCAGATTTGTAGCTGTCACATGGGCCTCGTAGGCCCACGCTACTGTAGCCAATCAGGACGCCCCCTGGAGTCCAGAACATTCCATTAGGTTTACAGTGCAGATGTGAGGCTGTCACTAGAGCAGAACGCGTGCCAGGGGATGGATCGCGGCGTGAATGGCCGGAAGTGAGGGACATGAGATGGAAAAGCAGCAAATGGGTAACTAAAGCATTAGATTGAAAAATCCACCAAAAATATTTTTTACATTTATTTTCTGCCCATTCACACAGGCTCCAGGCAGATTACAATGAAAACAACATGAAAATACAATATTCACGTCAATTTTTGAAAGGAACATTGGAATGCAAATCTCACAGAATAACAGAGTAATGCACTTAAAAATAAATCAAAATTTCAGACCCCCCCCCTTTTTTTTTTTTTTTTTTTACAGAAAAGCATTTCTATACGTATTCTCTTATTTGTAATTACTCACAAACTGAACATGAGACAATAGCAGACCTTTTTATTTGATATTCCACCTTTTCCTAAGCATGGCCTCAAGGCAGGGCCGGTGGAAGCACTAGGCCAACATTCTGGGGACGGCAAGGGGACGGCGGCTCCTCCTTCCTATGGGGGCCCTGAAGAGGAAGTGGTATAGTGGGCCCGCGCACTGGAAGGAGGAAACTCTGTCTATGTTGGGAGCAGGACCACGTTGAAACAACACCAGGTAACACGGTGAGGAGCGGGGGGGGGGGGGGGGGGGGTGGCGGCTATCAGCAGGCCCGCCCGTGATAAGATTAAGAAGCAGCTGGGCTGCTGTCAAGAGTGGCAGGAGCTGAGAGAAGCGGTGGGGCTGCATGGAGTCAGGAGGAAGAGGAGCAGCAGCAGCAGCCACTTCCCCTCATCGCACGCACGATCAAGAGCAGGAAAAACTGTGAACTACAGGCCAGCAGGAGCAGGAAGCAGAACACCAGCAGCCTCTGTGTCCTGGAGCAGAAGGCAGAGCATTCACAGTCCCCCGAGGCTGAAAAAAGAGCAAGAGTTCCGTGGCCGCAGCACGGAAAGAGGGAGAGGCTGCTGCTACTGCCACATGTGCTTCAGTGGAGGAGGACGTGAGTGTGTGAAAGAGCAATTGCGCGAGTGTGATTGAGAGCACGGGCATGTGTGATTGTGAGCATGTGTGCGTGAGATTGAGACTGTGTATATGCGCGAGTGTGATTGAAAGCACGGGCATGTGTGATTGTGTGCGTGAGATTGAGACTGTGTATATGCGCGTGTGTGATTGAGAGCACCTGTGGAGCGAGCACGTATGTGTGTAGGTGAGTGAGTGAGAGAGAGGAGAAAGTTTGTGTGCAACACCACCTTCCCTCCCCTCCACAGCTAATCCATGACAATCTCAGGGCATCAGGAAATCAAAAGTTCCTAGGTATAAAGAAAGAGTGATTAGTTTTATCCTAATTACTTTTATTGATTTGTCTGCTATATTGAAATATATTTATTGGTATTTGCAAAATTTGCATGAGTTTTTAATTTTTGGATGTTATTTCATTGTCTGTTATTTTGAAATATTTATTTTTATAGTATGATTTTGCTATTTTGATTAATGATTTATATTTCTTGATTTTACCCTTTCATGTTTTATGAAGAATGCCGATGTTTCTGTTTTTCCATTGTTGCACTGGATACAGAGTCTGGCTACTTGCAGTTTTTAGTTCATTTTTGCCTGCACATTTCTATCTATGCTGTATGGTCTCTTTAGTCTGTATTTGGCGAGGATATGTCTGTGTTCCGCATGTGTGACTCAGGTGAGGTATTCTGTTCGAGTGTTGATCTATAGCAGCCTGGCTGTTCTGTTTTCCTAATAGGAGGTATATTGGTGTTTTAGGATCTGGTCTAATATTTGCAGTATTGTATTTTCACAAGGATTTTTAACTTTTGAGTGCTGGCATTTAGTGCTGTTTTGGTATGGGAGATTTACTACATTGTAATTGTAATTCCAATTACTATTGGCTTTCTAAGGGCCAAGCTCACACCCATGTGTTACAATAAACCTAATACCATATGGGTTTCAAGTGTCTTCGAGTGCTTTCTGGTTGGCACCACAAAAATGCAGGTAAATATAATACATATGTTGTAAATTATATTTTTACCTGAAGACTGCCTTTTTTTTTTTTTTTTTTAAATCTAAAATCTATTATATATGGAAACATTTTAAATTGTGTCTGTGGGGAGGATATGACCAGTAGGGGTGGGGTGGTGTGTGCCAGATTGTAAGTTCATCTAGGGCACCTAACATCCTTGCAACAGCCCTGCCTCAAGGCAGATTATAATTGAATTAGAGTAGGACTCAGGTACATTGGCAATGATATTAGTCACAGAAGCAGGAGCAGTCATCACTGAGTTAATGTCTGGGCACAGTGGGAGTTGGTTCTTTGCTAGTGAACATACTGGAGGAAGGCCTGCCTGAACAGCATTTTTCCAGAAAGTTAGGTAGGACGGTTCAAGACGAACAGGTAGTGGTACCTCGTTCCAGATTTTGGGTGCACAGCAGGCCAGTTATGTGGAAGTTGGGGGGGGGGGGGGGGGGGGGGGGGGAGAGAAGAGAGATGGGCCTTTTGGGAGGATCAGAGTTCTCTTGTGGGGGGCAATAGGAGGCAAGAAGGGGGGGACAGATACTTTGGAGCCTGTTTATTCACACATTTAAAGACAAAGCAAAGGGTTTGAATGTTATCCTCGATTCTGCTGGGAGCCAGTGCAGTTTGTAGAGAATGGGCTTTATATAGTCTGTTGCTTTGGCATCTACCGGCATTTCTGCTGCAGTATTTTGCAAGAGTTGGAGGCGTTTCATAATGTGCTGAGAGATGCCATTCAGTAGTGAGTTACAATAGTCAATTCAGGAGATGAGGCGTGCATGAATTACATAGAAGAGCTTAAAATATGATGTTACAAGAAGGAAAAGGGTTTTTGTTTTTTCACACAAAATCTGGCATTGGTCACATTATTTCTTTCTCGGACAGGAATGATCATACAATGACCTTAGAGCTGATCCCTCAACACTGGATAAAAATGATAACTCAGTAAAATTAAAATGTAATCCATTGTTAATCTTGAATTTCATTTGGATTTATTATTTTATACTAGAAAAGAGCTCATCCTGGGTTTGGGGGAGTGGCGTCATTCATTATGGACACTGCTCATGATGGCATCCAGGGCTATAACAGAGGCTGGCACCAGCAATTAATTAAATACTAGAAGGTGCTGCAGTTCTTTTCTTGCATCAGAAAATCCTTCCTCTGCTTGAAAGCTGCTGCTCCAGCAACAGCGGTGGGCTCCATGAGCATGAAAGTGATAAGGGAGCAAGTTTGAAAAAGGAACCAGACCGGCATGGTTATCTAATTTATTTATTTATTTATTTTTAACTCTCCTTGGTTCCCCTAGCTTTGCTCCAGTTCTTTCATGTTACCAGGCTTGAGCTCCAGCTGGTGGCCTTCTCCTATCTCCTGCGCTGGCAGGGGAAGATGATGATGGCAACGTTTTCCGGCCGGAGGTGGAGGGGGGGGGGGGGGGGATGACACCAAGAAGACATTACACCTGTATATAGGGCAAGAATACTACACTACAGGCTGTGTTATACACATGGACAGGTGTGACATAAAACATGAGGCCTGCAACACCTGAGCAGAGAGAGCGTGACTCACTGTGTGTGCCATTACATTGAGCATCAAGCAATTTCTCTCCGGATAATTTGGTAGGATTGTATGTAGGTCATTCCAATAGACATGCTAAAAAAAAAAAAAAAAGCATATTTGTCCTGACTTTTTAATGGGTGATTTTGTTTCCTTAGAATGTACTTTTCATATCCCACCCAAAATTGTCCCTTAGGAATAGTCATTAAGGAGAATACAATTAAAATTTGTTAACCTTCCATGATTTCTCATGGGTGCACAAGTGCATGCATGTAAGCCAAGCTTCAGAACATCATCTGGCATCCCTGCAGGTAAAAAAACAAAAAAAAAACAAAACCCACATACTGCTGCAACAGCAACACGTTATCTTCTGCAAGAAGTACATGTATTGTCTATCTGCAGTGATAAAAGGGGTATTTCTGGGAGCAGGGGAAGGTTGGTGGCGTGGATCCACATCTGCTATTTTGCCTCTGTCATTTTTGATGGGGGTTTTACAATAGTTACAATTATGTACAACCAAAAATGTATTTAAAATTTTTACTAAGTATAGGGCTATCTGATGGCTCAGTGGCAGTGCTGTTTGCTGGGCACGGCCATGCAGGACCCTGGGTTTGATTCCCCTGCTGCTCCTTGGGCTGACCAGGACTGAGGATGCTGCAGACTGAGGAGGCATTTGCAAGTCTGATGAGTATGTGAAGAGAAGGGAATCCTAAATCATCACACAATAGCAACACCCAGTGGCCAGGTTCAGGGCATACACGCATGTGGCCCCTGCCCAAGGGCAGTCACTGCCATGATCAGGCTCAGATGAGAGTGGAGGAAAGGGTTAAAAGTGGGATACTCCTGCCCCCTCCACCCTGGGTAGTTAATATTGAATGCTTGTAACATCACAGCTCTGGTAGGGGCTGATTCCAAATGAGCAGGAAACTGCTGGGCCAAAAAACTGCATACTAAATATTTTGTTCTGTGAACAAGAAACCTTAATGTGTAGCAGCCCCCGTCCTCCTGTATTCAACTAAAGACTTCAAGAGGGTCATTTTTAAAAGCATTTCTGCAGGTAAAACAGTGCTTTTCCCATGGAAATGGGGTGCTACAAAATTGCTCGTTAGACAAGAGGGAAAGCTTAAGCTCGTTGTCCTGTATGCACGTTACTTTACCTGGACTGAGCAGAGGCGATCCTGGGGGGCACGGTTGGGGAGGGGTTTGGACTTGTGTACACACACTTTAGGATTTCCAAAAGTATGCCCATCGAGTTTCTCAAAAGGTTTCTGCACATGAATCAGCAGATGTAGCTGTGTGTGGGTGGTTTGGGTGGGATAATTTTCAAAGAGAACATACAGGCATTTTTGCACACACTATAGTAATACTGTGAGTGGTGGTACAGTATCAATAAATTAAGTTCCTTTGTGATATCAAAACCCCCAGTTGTTGCTTCAAATTCCATCAGGGCCCGGAGAGAAAAAGGCAGAGCAGGGAATGGCTCAGGGTAGATGATTTTGCACAGCTTAGTAGTAGTAGCAGCAGCAGCAGCAAGAAAAATGGCAGTCCTGCTCCTAAACTTTTTTTTAGCTGCAGAATGGAAGGAGTGAAAGCAAGCTGAAGGCAGAAGAAAGTGAAATTTGGAAAGCATGTGTCACTAGCACCTGTTCCTCTCCCTCTCCCTCTTTTTTTTTTTTTTTTTCAAGCAGAGGGAAAAGGCGGGAGATCCATCCAAGGCTGGCATTATCAGGGCAGGGGCAGCAGAAATGCAAAAGCCCAAACCAGCATTTTGCTCTTCTATGTTTACTGCTTCTCAGGCAAGGTAGGCACTATTTTCAAAAACTGATTTTGAAGAAAAAAATCTTGTCTGGGTTTTCCTGAACCAGAAATTGAAAAGCTAGTAGCTGAAGATAATTTGGGAGGCTTAGTCATTAGTGTCTCAGCTTCTAGTGAGGTGATGGAGGAAACAGATAATACTGATGTTGTTAAGAGCAACCCCTAGGAAGAGCAGGCAGTGTGGCTGGAGAGCCCAAGGAGCTTTTTCCTCAGAACCCATACTCAAACTTAACTCCAGTACCAGCATTAACCCCAAGGATGCAGGAAAGAAATCATGCACGACTTCCCTGGTCTGGGGACACTTTAAAGGAGGACCCGAGCTTTTCTCACTGTATTCACTGCAGTAATGACATCAGTTTAGGGAAGCTAGTGGGGCATCTGACAAACACTGGTATATAATCACCTGCAGAAGCAACACCTGCTAGTACTGGTATCAGGGGAGGGTGTCAGTACAATCCTGGGGGCCCCTTTTGCCATGCAAAGTAAAAGCCAGAGGAAAGGGGTTGAAAATGAGAAGACTTTTCCCCAAGCTGATCCCAAAGCCCCTTTCTCTGGTTTGGTGGCAGGTCAGCAGTCCCCTGCCATGCAATTGCAGCAGCCCACTATAGAGGGAATGGAGTGGTGTTCAGTATCTTTGTCCTGGGGCAAGAGGCAGGCAGCATCAAAAGCAGTAATCAGGAGCATCGTGGACATGATTGCCCTGGATGACCAACCCCTGCAGGCAGTGAAGAATGGGGGCATTAAGCATCTGTTGCATATGTTATCTCCAATTACAAAGTGCCCTCCAGGACTACATTTAGTAGGCAGGTTATCCCTTCCCTGTATAACCAGTGCCTTAGTCATATATAGAACTAGCTGGCTAAGGCAGAGGGGACTAGCATACATTTCCCCAGCAATATCTGGACCAGCATGAATGGTACACATGCTTATCTTTTCCTGGTGGGACCTGGTTGGACAGAGGCAGGCAGCAGCTCTAGTGGAGACAGACCAACAGGGTGCAGGTGGGAAGCTGTCATATCTCATGTAATATTCTATCAGCCATAAGAAAGATGCTGGAGGGTTGGCAGCTAGACAAGAGAGGCAGACTTCTTTATGACAGACAGTGGAAAAAATATAAGAGCAACAGACAGTGGGTACTGTCGGGGTGTCCACTGCTTTGCATATTTGCTGCATCTGGTGGTGAGGGATATCCTGAGGCTGGGGTTCAAGGATGATGGGAATCTAATCCTGAAGGATCTAATACAGAGGTGCAGGAAAATAGAGGGACAATTCCATCAAAGCATGAGGAGCATGGGGGGGGGGGGGGGGGGGGGCAGCTTCTCTGTGATAAGCAGGAAGAATTCTGGATGTTTCATATGCGTGTGATTCAAGATGCTGGCACCCAATAGATTTCCACCTATTTGATGATGCAGAAGATAATGGAGCAGCAGATAATCGTTCATGATCTGTGTCTGGAAGCAGAAATAGATGTGGATTGTCCCCTAGAGCATCATGATTGGGTAGTAATGAGACAGCTAATACAAATCCTGAAGCCCTTTAGGATGCCATGGAGGATCTGAGTGCCAGAAGCACCACTCTGGGTGGGGTCATTCCTACCGTAAATATTCTGGAGGTAAAGGTACAAGGTTTCCATGAGCAAGAGGGAATAGAAGCAGAGATGTTACAGTTTGTGGACTCCTTGCAAGTGAGACAAACCTCTGACACAAAAAAAAATACATCCATGCTTACCACACTGAGATCCACAGATGAAAGGGAGTCTTACCCTTCAAGTCCAGTGTCTCACATAAATGAAGTAGGTTGTGGTAGGTAGGGCATGTGAATAGGAGGCAGAGGCACAGTGGCCACCCCAAAGAGTAGGAAAGGAATAAACAGCACTCTGTCAGCTAGCACTTCCTTCCCCACCTCCATTCACCAAAGCCATGCTGCCCATACAAAACCATCTCTCCTAACACAAGCTACAGCTAAAGCAGCTGGCAAGACAGACCCTCAGTCCATCCCAGCAAAGGAGACTCCAATAGAAATTTCTATGACATGCTATCCATGAGGAATGGACACAGATGTGCTGGCATAGTGGGGACACTAGTCTGCAGTCTGGCCAGACCTAGCCAAGGTGGCTCAGCACTACCTTTGCTATCCACCAGCCAGTGTGCCTAGTGAACATGTCTTCTCAATGAGAGGGTAGATTGTGATTCCTTATCGTTCTAGGCTGGCATTAGACAATGTAAAAGATAAGTGTTTTTGAAAATCAATCTGCCTTTGCTAGGCTTTCCAGAAATTTCCATTCTAATGGCAAGACAACCAAAAGCTTTACTCCTAATTTCCAGCATTAAGAAAATGTGGTTTAAGCCATCTGCCTTTTAATGCTCCTTCCTGCACTGCAGAGAATAGCTCATGCCTTCTTTTACATGGGATTTGCATGCACTCATGTTAATCTTAGGGCTGTTCTTTACTCTTATTTTGGTGCACATTTTTTGGGAGTTAAAACCCCTGTTAAATATCAGAGTTAACTTACTCCAGAAAAAATGTGTGCTAAAAAAAGACATAAAAACCTGTGTGAATGTTAGTGCAATTAATTATATTGGCCCCATGGTGTCTTGGAATCTTCATGCCACACTTAGGGGCAGTTTTTAAAATGTATGCACGCGACCTACATTTGTGCGTCCGATTTTATAACATGCGCGCAGAGCCATGCGAATGCGCATAAAATCAGAGGTTGGCACGCACAAGGGGGTTCACACTAGTGCACCTTGCGTTCGCCGAGCCCTCGGGGAGACCAGCTGGCTTTCCCATTCCCTCCCCACCTTCCCCCTACCTGTCCTCCAGCCCAAACCCCCCCTCGTACCTTTATTTCACACAAGTTACGCCTGCCAGAGGCTGGTATAACTTGCGCGTGCCGGCCAACTGCCGGCGCGCGATCCCCTGGCCCAACGGCCTTGCAGAGGCCTCTGGCCCCGCCCCCGTCTGCCCCACCCCGCGACCGCCCATTATTTCAAGCCTCAGGACTTACATGCATCCCGGGGCTTTACACGTGCTGCCGGGCCTTTTGAAAATAGGCCCGTCGAGAAGGGCTTTTAAAATCTGCCCCTTAGTGCTTTGTCTCTCTATCAGTGCCAGAAGTTATTTCTGCTAGCTTTGCTCTCCCTTCATGGTGCCTTAGAATGGTAATGCACTCTTGGTGCCACTTTGTTTCTCTTGTGCTGCCTTTCTGGTTTCATGCCGCTGTTATTGGTGCCCTCTTTTGAAGTCTTGAGGTGTTCTTGGCACTCTTGCTGCTGCTTTGTTCCTCTGACAGTGCACCGAAGAACTCCTACTGCTGGTAAACTTTTACCTCTTTATGGTGTTTTAGCTTATTCATGCCACGTTTGGTGCCACTCTGCCACAGTCTTCGTATCTTGGCGTTCTCTTCCCTTTCTCATGTTTACCCACAAGTTCCATTACAACTAATTAGAAAGCCTCAATTTTGAAGCTCAAAATAGGCTACATTGCTTCACTCATTGACTTTAATGGGAAACAAAAAAACAAATTAAATAACTTATTTTTGTTTGAAATTAATGAAACAAATGGAGGTGACCTACAAGAAAAAGTAAACAAACCAAAATAAAAATGTTGCCTCTCCACATCCCTACTAAAAATATAAATCAGATAATGCCCTACACATCAACTCCCATTAAACTAATCTTAAAACATGCTTAAAATTAAACCAGCGACAAGTTCAACTATTTACTATTGTAACGAGCCAGAAATAAAGGCATTGGTATATAAAACCATTCCTTTGTGATTTTTCAAAACTTTAAATGGTTGCTTTCTTTCTGAATTTTCATCAGCAGCTCATGCCCCATTTCAGGGGCATAACAGTGAAACGCTGTTTTACAAGTCACAGAAAGCCCAGCTAGCTTCACTAAGAAGATGATCTCAAAGTCCATATAGGATTGTGCTAACTCAAGGCATCCTGTAAATGTTGCTGACCCCAGTTCATGCACACATTTCTACACTATTGTTAAGACTTTAAACTTCAACCTAGACTGAACTGGCAAACAATGCAATTCTTCTAAAATTGGTGAAATATCTCAGTGTTAATTTCCAGACAAAAAACGCTTGCTGCAGTATGTTGAGCAAGTTATAATCATTTAAGGTTAACCCCAGATGCTCCACATACAGAGAGGAGCCATAATAAGTGCAGTTTATCAGTAAAGAATGGACCAGAGTTGCAAAATTTTGCTTAAATAACACTAGTAACAACTGGCAAATAGAAAAAAGCAGGTTTCACCATTGAGGAGATTCAATTATGCCTTATCAACATATTATGCAATAAAACATCTAAAGTACATGCACATTAGTTAAGAACAATCTGGATCGCTTCCAACACAGGCAAGTGAATCAGAGGTACTTCTCTTCTAGATACTCAAAGTGCCTCAGTTTTTTAAAGAATGAACTTTAAGCCTAGAATTAGCCACCTTACCACTGCACTCAGACAAGCATCAACCCTGTGCATTACTGCCTCAACCATCATCAAAATAAACAATCAATTGCACATAGTCTGCTAAAACGTAACTATCAATGCCTAAACTCTCTATCAAAGCAGTATGTGGAGCCATAAAAGTCCCTGAAAAGCAATGGCGAAAGTTTAGATCCCTAAAGTACACCACACCAGAGCTGGTGGAGTGATGAATAGTTGGAGCTCAAATATACTGGGTAGCTACTATTACATAAAAAAATAATAAGAAAAACCAGGTCGGGGCTGTACCAACTACTCCCAGTTGTGCCAGTCGATTTAGTGAAATCTTGTGTCTATAAAGTTGAATGCCACAGTTAATAAAACATTAGAAGATAATCTGAACCTTTATCAGTTCGAAGATGGATGTCATTGATCATACTCAGCAAAGCCAATTATGTTCCATGTCCCTTTTGAAACCCCACCCTCTCAATCATCTTTGACAGAAAAGCAAGGAAAGAAACTGGCTGATAATTTAGCAAATTACATGGGTTCAAGCCCTGTTATTCTTTTTTTTTTTAAACCAGCTGGCCTGCTGCCCTTTGGAGTGTTTCTTTTTTTCTTTTATAATTTTCATGATACAGAAAGATAAATTCCTCTTATTATTATAAAAAGAAATGCAATCATACCAATCAGATACCAAAATATATAAACAATGACTCAAGCAATACACATTTCTCCATCAAGAAACATAATACAGTAGGGGGAAGCGGACATCCAGGAGAAAATCACTAAATCAAAATAAAGAAACAGGCTTAACGTTAAGCAGCCTTTAAATTATGGAACCTCAGATCTGTTAATAAAAGGAGAGATGGACATTATACTCCTTGAATTTATAAAGGACTTAAGCTGTTCGGGTAAGAAAAAAAAAGAAACATTCATGCTTGGATCTTACAATGCATTTGCAAGGATATCTCAGTATAAAGGAATAACCTAAAAAAACAAGTTGTGCCTTTAAAGCCAAAAAGTCTCTCCTTCTATCCTGTGTGGCACGCTCAAAGTCAGGGTATATACGGACTTGGGATCCGCAAAATTGAGCAGATATAGATCTAAAATATCTCCGCATGACTTCGCTAAGATCTTTTCCCAACATAAATGATACCAGAAGAGTTGCATGATCGTAAATTTCCGCTGTTGAACCTTCTAGGAACTGTGTTAAATTTTCCAATATCTCAGGGTGTTTCATAGAAGCTTTTTCTTTAGAGGTAACAGGAAGAAAATATGTCTTGCTAACACAAGGAATATTTCCTTCTTCAAATTTAAGAATTTCCAAAAAATATTTCCTCAAAGTAATATAAGAAATCTCGCCCACAATTTTAGGAAAATTCAGTAATCGCAGGTTTAAATGCCTGGAATAGTTCTCCAGGTTCTCAAGCCTGCGAGACATACTTGACAGATCTTTGATCAATTTAACATTGCAATTCTGTGTTTCCTGCAAATATTTCTCCACCAAGTCAATCCACGGATTAAACTCTTATCTGTTCTTCACATATATTAACTTTAATACTGAGATCATCTAGCTTTGCATTTTGTCCTTGTAATGAGTTGCTCAAAGCAGCCACCAGATCCCAAATTGCTTCCAAAGGCACAACTGCTGACTTAGGAGGTAACTGGAACTAAGTTAACTCACCCAGCTTTCTCTCTTCAGCGTTTTCCACCAGCACAATCTCCCTCGAAGTTGCTGTAAAATCTTCAGGCACTTTCTGCTCCTTCTCTGACATCGCTGTGACTAACCCCCCTCTCCTGGAGTTGTCTGAAATCCTGCAATGCATGAGAGGGTCAGAGGTGAGCCTCCTCTCTGCCCCTCTCCCTCCGGGGTCGCAGGAACCACTTCGGGACCTTGCTTCACGTCAGGCAGAAGAGGATCCGGGGAAGTTGCTAATTTTGGAGCTCGAGGTGCCGGGGGAGTTAAGGCGATATCCCCCAGCGATAGCGACGCTCCCTCGTCGAATACCGCAGCAGGGGCTTCTTCCCCCTGAGAAGCTGCTTTCTCGGTGTAGGACAAAATAAGACGCTGCCCAGAGGGAAGGGTCGGGTCGGAGGGGTAAACTCGGACCTTCCCTTTCCTTTTCGCCGGCATATTTTTTGGAAATATGTTAGAACCTCAGCAGCCTCTCTCCACACACAGATTCACGCCGCCATCTTGCTTCCTCCCTTTTGGAGTGTTTCTAGCAGAGGTAATAAACCTAGTTCTTCCCTATTTAATAACTTGGGCGGTAATGGATCAAGCTGACTCCTTGTTGGATTAGCCAAGTCTAATATTTGTAATGGGTTTATCTGAGAGACATTAGAGAGTCACGAAAAATTCTCTTCCCCTTCTAATACAACCAACACTCCAAGTTTATTCTGGCCATCATAAGGTGCCTGACCAATTTCAACATGAGGAGAAACAACCCTATTTAATTCTGCTTCTTGACCACTCATCAATCCCAACAACTCCTGTATTAGTTGAAAAATATATATGTAGTAAAGTGATTAATTCTTAGTGGAACACAGGATTTGGTGAGAGAGGTAACGGTGGTGGGGCCACTTGGCAACAGTGATCATAACATGATCAAATTTAAACTAATAACTGGTAGGGGGACAATAAGTAAATCTGCAGCTCTAACACTAAACTTTCAAAAGGGAAACTTTGATAAAATGAGGAAAATAGTCAGAAAAAAACTGAAAGGTGCAGCTGCAAAGGTTAAAAGTGTTCAACAGGCTTGGACATTGTTTAAAAATACAATCCTAGAGGCGCAGTCCATATGTATTCCACGCATTAAGAAAGGTGGAAGGAAGGCAAAACGATTACCGTCATGGTTAAAAGGTGAGGTGAAAGAGGCTATTTTAGCCAAAAAATCATCCTTCAAAAATTGGAAGAAAGATCCATCTGAAGAAAATAGGATAAAACATAAGCATTGTCAAGTTAAGTGTAAAACATTGATAAAACAAGCGAAGAGAGAATTTGAAATGAAGTTGGCCATAGAGGCAAAAACTCATAATAAAAACTTTTTAAAATATATCCAAAGCAAGAAACCTGTGAGGGAATCGGTTGGACCATTAGATGACCGAGGGGTTAAAGGGGCTCTTAGGGAAGATAAGGCCATTGCAGAAAGACTAAATGAATTCTTTGCTTCCGTGTTTACTAGTGAGGATGTTGGGGAGATACCAGTTCCGGAGTTGGTTTTCAGGGGTGATGAGTCAGACGAACTGAACGAAATCACTGTCAACCTGGAAGATGTAGTAGGCCAGATTGACAAACTAAAGAGTAGCAAGTCACCTGGACCGGATGGTATGCATCCCAGGGTACTAAAGGAACTCAAAAATGAAATTTCTGACCTATTAGTTAAAATTTGTAACCTATCATTAAAATCATCCATTGTACCTGAAGACTGGAGGGTGGCCAATGTAACCCCAATATTTAAAAAAGGCTCCAGGGGTGATCCGGGTAACTATAGACCAGTGAGCCTAACTTCAGTGCCGGGAAAAATAGTGGAAACTATCCTCAAGATCAAAATTGTAGAGCATATAGAAAGACATGATTTAATGGGACACAGTCAACATGGATTTACCCAAGGGAAGTCTTGCCTAACAAACCTGCTTCATTTTTTTGAAGGGGTTAATAAACATGTGGATAAAGGTGAACCGGTAGATGTAGTGTATTTGGATTTTCAGAAGGCGTTTGACAAAGTCCCTCATGAGAGGCTTCTACGAAAACTAAAAAGTCATGGGATAGGAGGCGATGTCCTTTCGTGGATTACAAACTGGTTAAAAGACAGGAAACAGAGAGTAGGACTAAATGGTCAATTTTCTCAGTGGAAAAGGGTAAACAGTGGAGTGCCTCAGGGATCTGTACTTGGACCGGTGCTTTTCAATATATATATCAATGATCTGGAAAGGAATACGATGAGTGACGTTATCAAATTTGCAGATGATACAAAATTATTCAGAGTAGTTAAATCACAAGCAGACTGTGATACATTACAGGAGGACCTTGCAAGACTGGAAGATTGGGCATCCAAATGGCAGATGAAATTTAATGTGGACAAGTGCAAGGTGTTGCATATAGGGAAAAATAACCCTAGCTGTAGTTACACGATGTTAGGTTCCATATTAGGAGCTACCACCCAAGAAAGAGATCTAGGCGTCATAGTAGATAATACATTGAAATCGTCAGCTCAGTGTGCTGCAGCAGTCAAAAAAGCAAATAAAATGTTAGGAATTATTAGGAAGGGAATGGTTAATAAAACGGAAAATGTCATAATGCCTCTATATCGCTCCATGGTGAGACCACACCTTGAATACTGTGTACAATTCTGGTCGCCGTATCTCAAAAAAGATATAGTTGCAATGGAGAAGGTACAGAGAAGGGCAACCAAAATGATAAAGGGGATGGAACAGCTCCCCTATGAGGAAAGGCTGAAGAGGTTAGGGCTGTTCAGCTTGGAGAAGAGACGGCTGAGGGGGGATATCATAGAGGTCTTTAAGATCATGAGAGGTCTTGAACGAGTAGATGTGACTCGGTTATTTACACTTTCGAATAATAGAAGGACTAGGGGGCATTCCATGAAGTTAGCAAGTAGCACATTTAAGACTAATCGGAGAAAATTCTTTTTCACTCAACGCACAATAAATCTCTGGAATTTGTTGCCAGAGGATGTGGTTAGTGCAGTTAGTGTAGCTGGGTTCAAAAAAGGTTTGGATAAGTTCTTGGAAGAGAAGTCCATTAACTGCTATTAATCAAGTTTACTTAGGGAATAGTCACTGCTATTAATTGCATCAGTAGCATGGGATCTTCTAGGTGTTTGGGTAATTGCCAGGTTCTTGTGGCCTGGTTTGGCCTCTGTTGGAAACAGGATGCTGGGCTTGATGGACCCTTGGTCTGACCCAGCATGGCAATTTCTTATGTTCTTATGTTCTTATTTTAAAATACCTCCTAGTCATCATAAAATTAAGATTCACCATAAGCAGTCCAGTCTCTTGTGGCAGAGCATATACACCAATGACCATGGAACACCTTAAGAACAGGGCTTAGCTATCTGGACCCAGTCAACCTTAAGACAGGGAATTCTGGGTACAGGTTGTCTCCTCTGGCCCGGGGATATAATGTAGGCTGAGAAGAGAGCAAAGAGAGGCCCTAGACTCTAGAAGAGAACAGCTTGTGGATTGCCTGAGTGAAAAGGGAAAGGCAGCCCCTTCAAAATAGCTGACATGTTTGAGTTTGCATTACTGACCTGGAATGGTGAATGTGGAATGCTGTTGGTTTATTTGCACAGTAAATAAAGCGCACAAAGAGAAAAAGCCTTGACCATTTATTTCTGTGCCACAGCCTCCTAACATAAAGGAGAAACCTTTGGGCAGTTATTGAAGAGATACATACCTGGCTAATGATGATCAGGAGTAAAAAGAGAAAGAGGTAGAGAAATGCAGGTCCTTTTTTTTTATTTCTCAGATAATGAACCTAAAACCAGAGTTTTCTCTACCAGCTGGATTGCTTTAGAAAATTCCTCATCTTACAGGGAATAGTCTCCCAATGGGAGATGGAAGGGACAAACACAATAATGGAACTCCATAAAAGATAGGACAAGTATATAAGACAATGTTAGTGGGAGTGTAAACCTGGAAGTCAAATTGGGCAAACTGGATGGACCTTATGGACTTTATCTGCTATTATATTCTGTTGTTCTATGTTTATTGCAGTAATGCTTACCCCTCCCAGGTATGTCAGATTTTAATTTTGCAATGAGCAGGAGCTAGTGCTTTCAAAGTGCATCACCCTTTACTTCCAAGTGTTTTCAGAATAGCATCCTGCTCTGTGCAGCATCCAAGGGCCATGTGTAGCACTTGCAGCAACCCAGATCTCTTCTTATAGGCTCTGCAGCTGAGACTTCCTGTAGCACTGGATGATGACATCACATCTGGTTTAAGTATATAAGGAAGCTCTCTGCTACCAGCTAGCACCTCAGCAATAGATATTCTTCTGCTAATTGTCAGTGTTACAGGTCCTTCTTTACCCAGTCTCGTCTTGCCATGTTCCTGCTTCATTCAGCCTTGCCTAGCCTTGCTTCTGCCCTACCCTGTTTCTCCTGGCTTGCACAGCCTTGCCTACCTTCCAGTCGGGATTTCCTCGGATTGTTCTTCTATTGCTGACCTAGACTGCTTGCTTGATCTCCACCTGCCCTGACCTCTGCCTTGAACCATCCAAGCCCTGCTAGATATCAGAACCCAAAGGCTCAACCTGAGTGGAGATGGCTAGTACAGGTGAAGACCCCTATCCCATCTCTTTGCCTTGGGGTGTATTTGCTGCCACCTCCTAGGGCCTGGTCCGTGACCCCATGTCCCAGGCTATATTACCTTTACAGCTCACAACCCCCTGAGCATGACAGATTGTTGAAGCCATGAGTTCAGCTGATATGCCATCACAGAAGTTCCTACAAGGCCTAGCCCACAGGATGCAGCAGCAGGATCAGCTCACCCACTTTACTGGACTGCTGCAGGGCCTTGCTACTTGCCTAGATTCCATGCAAGCCACCAGTGCACAGACTCTGTATCTCCATTACCACAACCGTTGTCCTTGGCACTAGCACCTTGTCTGGCACCACCCCCCACTTTACAATGGAGATGCCAAGACCTGCTGCAGCTTATTGAACCAGTGTCTCATGCATTTCAAATTGCAAGCCGCCAGCTTCATCAATAACCAAACTAAGGTGACATTTATTATTTCCTTCCTTTTTGGCCAGGCATTGGCCTGGGCATCTCCCTTATGGGAGAGGAATGACCTGATCTTGAATAACCTCTCAGACTTCTTGTCTCACTTCTGAAAAATGTTTGATGAACAAGGCCACTCTTCCTCTGCTGCAGCAGACTCACTCCACTTCTGCCAGGGCACCAAAATGGTGGGAGAGTATGTTCTTCACTTTTGGACACTGGCTTCGGAACTCTGCTGGAACTAGGAGAGTCAAGTACAAGGTCTTCTGACAGGGGCTCTCAGAATCATTAATGATGAATTGGCTGGGCGAGAAGTCTCCTCTGGCCTAGATAATCTCATCTCTTTGTACATTAAAATTGATATACACTTCCAAGAAAGGGCACGCACGAGAGTCTCCTTCTGCAGGAACGTGTGCCTGGCACCACGCTTCCAGAGGCCAGTACTGGCTCCAGCAAGGGTTCCTTCTCCTAATCGTTCAGAAAAGGAACCCATGCAGTTGGGTCTGATCTAAGATCTTGGAATAGGAGAAACACTGGCGCAAGCTCCAAAACCTCTGCCTGTACACTGTGTTGGTTCAGGACACTATGCCTCCAAATGTCCTGAGAAACTGGGAAACTTCAAAGCCAATGGCTGACTGGGAAGGTAGCCCTAGTCCTTTCTTGTTCTACTCCCTCCAGCTAGGTAGTCTTGCCTGCTATTCTGCAGGTAAACCCTGAGAAACTCAACACTGAAGCTTTTCCTAGACTCTCATTGATGAGAGGTTAGTTCAGCAGTATGACATTTCAGTGACCTGTTTAGAACACCTGGGAAGCCTTCTGGCTATTACTGTACCCTTTATTCTCAAGTTGGGAGTCCTGCACCAAGAGGGTATCTCCTTATATGCACTACTGAAGTCCATAAACCCCATTATATTGGGGTTACCATGGTTTCAACTGCAAACCCCAGTATTAATTGGCACTTTACAGAAATTATCGCCTGGGGTACCAACTGCTTTCAGTAATGCCTCAGTCGGTGTTGCCACCACTGACTCTTGCACGCTCCACCCTCCCAGTTCCGCTAAGTCTCTTGTGGCCCTACACTGCGTTCTTTGATGTATTGAATAAAAAACAGAGATGTTGCCCCTCATCAAACCTATGATTGCTCAGTAGATCACTCCTGGGAAAGACTCCACCCCAATGAAGGGTATATCCTCTTTCCTCATGTTGGTCTACATTAAGGACAACTTTGAACGTGACTTCATAAGACCTTCCATATCTCCAGCAGGCTCAAGATTTTTCTTTGTGGGCAAGGACGGTTTCCTCCAGCCCTGTATCGACTATTGTGGCTTGAAAACAATCACTGTTTAAAATAAATACCTCCTACTTCTTATATCTGAACTATTCAACAGGCTTCAGAGGACAACACTTCACAAAAATGGATCTGAGAGAGACCTACAACCTCATAAGAATAGGTGAAGAGGATGAATGGAAGACAGAGAAGGGCATTCCAAATATCTTGTGATGCTATTCGGACTGTGTAATGCCCCTGCAGTCTTCCAAAACTTTGTTAATGATGTTTTCTGAGACCTGCTTAACTCCTGCATTCTTGTCTACCTGGACAACATCCTCATATATTTCAAGTTTCTGACCAAATAACATGACCAGTAAAAACAGTTCAATGTCTACAAGAAAATGGGCTCTATGCCAAGCTAGAGAAATTTTCTTTTGAGCAATCGGAACTGCCTTTCCTCAGCTATATCATCTCACTCCAAGGATTAAGAATGGATCCTACTAAACTCTTCACCATCCAGGACTGGCCCCAACTGGTGGGACTCAAAGCACTCCAATGCATCCTCAGATTTACCGACTATTATAGACAATTTATTCAAAACTATTCCGTTCTTATTGTTAAACAGTTTTTATTGAGCATAAACAAACCACACACCCTGGGCTCACAGAAAAGCGATTATCAGAACACAAGCTCGTTTACAATTTCACCTCTGCCCCACCAAACCCTTTCCCCCCCCACCTCCCCATCCCCCCCTCTCCAAACCCTTCCCCCCTTCTCCCCCCTCGTCTTGGATTTATGTCCACTGAACGGTATACGAGACTTCTGGGCATCCAAAAGCAAACCGGTACATACGTAAGATGCCCGGCTGTTCCATAGAGCAGCATATCCAATGTGCCAACAGCACGTTGCAATCAGTCATTTAAGATCAAACTCCTAACTCGGTGTGGTAGAGTTTGTAAGTGTTCCAGATCTTCAGGAATTTGTGGCAATGCAACGGGGTAATCCTGGATGCCAAATTTTCCATCTGCAACAGTCTGTGAAAAGCATTCCTCCACATCCAGTATGAAGGGGCTTCTGGGGACCACTAGCGCAACAAAATACGTTTTTCCCCAAGTAACAGGCCTTTTGAATTAGCAGGCGTAGCTCTGGCCCCCGAACTACGGAGGAGGGCATGCAGCCAAATAGAAGAGCTGGCGGAGAGAGAGGAACAGGAACGCCCAACAGATCCGCTAAATAATTGGTGATGCGAGTCCAATAATGTCGGATTCGTGGGCATCCCCAAAAAGAATGAAAGAGAATGCAGGGACTAACAAGCATTTCTCACACTGGTCTGTGGTTCTTAAATTTGCCTGAAACAGGAGATGCAGAGACAGGTATGCCCTCCACAGGAATTTATACTGCATCTCTCAGTAGTACAGATTAGACCAGAGTGAACGCCCCGCCAATGTTCCATCTCTCCGCCAGTTTCACACTCAAGTCAATTGAAACAGTTCTCCTTAACCCCTTGTGCACCTCTGCCATTGTCAATTTCGCTGACCTCTCCAGCTGCAACATCTGGTTCAACTATTCCATTCTTATCACACCATTCATGGCACTAACCAGAAAGGGGACTGATTCTCAGAATTGGTCCAAAAAAGCAACCCAAGCTCTCCAAAGACTAAAGTCCGCCTTTGTAGCAGCACCCATTCTTCAACGCTCAGATAGTAACAAACCCTTCTTTTTGGAAGCAGATGCCTCCTCCACTGGCACTGGACTGGTGCTCTCCCAAGCAGTTACTAACAGGGCTGGGGCAAGGGTATTAGGCACACCTTACAGTCTGGCGTCCCCCTCCCCATACACAATTTTAAATTATGCATTTATAACATATTTTACATGAAAAATGACATTCTGAGGTAAAATTTATATACAAGTTGTGATAATTTCATGCACTGTTGTGATGCCAACAAGAAAACTTTGCATCTTGGAATTCATATGGCATCATACCTATTGTGATATATTTCGGCATGGTCCTCCCGTATCAACACAGTACTATTTGCCAACACTCAAAGAATAACAACCCCACCTATGAAAAAAGAATACCACAAATATTACACCAGAATCTAAAATATCAATACACCTCCTATCAGGAAAACAGAACAGGCCAAGCTACTACAGAGAAACCTCATGCTAAAAGAATGCTTCATCTCAGTCTTTGCATGCAGAACACAAACCCTCACCAAATACAGAATAAAGCCACAAAGTATAAATAGAAATGTACAGACAAAAACTGAACTGTAAAATGCATCACGCCAGACTCTATACAGTGTAACAATGGAAAAAACAAAATTTTCACCATTCCTCGTGAAACAAATCAATAAAATCAAGATATATAAATCATTAATCATAATTATAAAATCATACAAATAAAATAATTTCAAAACAGCTGATGAATAGAATATCCAATAATTAAAGACTCATGCAAATTTTGAAAGCTTTACCAAACACCAATAAAATATTTCAAACAGCAGACACATCACATACTACCCAATAATTAAAATGGTAGTCAATCAAGAAAAATGAACTTAAAAAGCCATGTTTACTTACCCTCTCCAGCAGTTCTCCTACTCCTTTCCCTTGCAGGCCACACCAGAAGCAGCAGTAGCTGCTGAAGCTATCCTCACAGTCCTCTTCCTTAGGGACCACAACCAGTCTCTTCTCTCTCTCACACACACCAATCATCTCCCCAATCAGTCTCTCTCTCTCTCTCTCACACACACACACAGACACACACAAATACCAGTCTTCTCCCTGATCAGTCTCTCTCACACATTCACACGTCACCTCTCTGGCCAGTCTCTCTCAATCACACAATGCTCTCGCTCTCTCTTGCTTACACACAAGCTCTCAATCACACACATGTTTTATCTCACAAACAGGCTCAATCACACACATGCCCTCTCTCACAGCCACAAGCATGCTCCATCTCTCTCGCACACACACATTGACACACACACAAGCACCCTCCCTGTCTCACATGTACACCACACACACACAGAAGCACCCTCCCTGTCTCACATGTACACCACACACACAAAGAAGCACCCTCCCTGTCTCACATGTACACCACCCACACACACCAGCACCCTCCCTGTCTCACATGTACACCACCCACACACCAGCACCCTCCCTGTCTCACATGTACACCACACACACACACACCAGCACCCTCCCTGTCTCACATGTACACCACACACACACCAAAAAAAAACCAACCAAAACCAAACCCCACCTGGCATCAGTATCTTAAATTTGAACATTTTAAATACTTTAATTTTTTTTTTGCTTTAGTATTTGTCTCTACCCACTTGTTAAATTTTATTTTCCAGAAGAGGGATGCTTAAAATTCAGTAATTTCATCTTTCATCCAACTTTTCAAAAGTTGCGCTACCAGCACAAACGTTGAGGTATATGTATTATCACATTTCATTTTTTTAAACTGGCAGATTCCTTTCTCACATACATACCACATACACACAGAAACACCATTCCTTTCTCACATACACACCACATACACACACACACAGAAAGAAGATCAGCGCAGCCGGTCTAGCTGATCACATGGCCGAAGAAAGGAAGATCGGCGCAGCTGGAGACCAGGCGCTGAGACTTAGGGGGGCGCCGCGGCAGGCAGCCAGCCCCTGACTCGCCCTGCCTCCCTCCCAGTGCCATCCTCCCGACACCCCCCTGGTGGTCCCAGCGGAGGGCCCGGGAGCGAGATTTGCCTCATGGGCGATTTCTTGGTACCGTTCAAGGACAGCCGAGGGCGGGATGCTGAGTCAATCTGCCTACACTAAGGGAAATGAAACTATCAGGTAAGTAATTTCTCCATTTCCTAGCATGTAGCCAGATGGACTCAGGACCAATGGGATGAACAAAAGCTACTCCTGAACGGGGCGGGAGGCTGCCTGCGGTCCGGTTAGCACCGCCGTCGCAAAGGCTGCGTTCTCCCGGGCCTTGACGTCCAGGCGGTAGAACCTGGAGAAGGTGTGTCTCTGCTCGACAGATGTCTGCGAGAGACAGTAGCTTAGCTTCTGCCCAGGATACTGCCTGGGCCCTGGCAGAATGAGCTTTGACCTGAAGGGTTTAAGGCTCTACGAAAGCTCCCTTGATTACTTCCTTAATGCAGCAAGCCATGGTAGCTCGCGAAGCTGCTTCGACCAGTTTCTTTCCCCCGTGAAGAACAAACAAGCGATTTGTCTTGCGCACCAGTTCTGAATGTTCCAGATACCGCACTAAAAGTCTACCGACGTTTAGATGGCGAAGGCAGCAGTAGTCTTCTGTGTCCTTGCGGCTATCCAGGGACGGTAAGGAGATGGATTGGTTCAGGTGAAACTCCGAGACTACCTTTGGTAAGAAGGAGGGGATGGTGCGAAGCTGTACTGTTCCTGGAGCAAATCGAAGGAACAGTTCCCAACAAGACAGCGCCTGACGTTCAGAGATGCGATGAGCCGAGCATATCGCCAAGGATATTGTTTTTAGTGTTAAATAGGCGTAGCAACAGACTGCGCAGTGGTCTGAAGGAAGACCCTGCTAGAAAGTCCAATACTAGATTGAGGTTCCATAGGGGGAACCGGCCATTTTAAGGGTGGTTGGAGTTGTTTAACCCCTTTTAGGAAACGGGCCCAAGTCTGGATGCCCCGACAGATTCCATTCATCTCGGCCCAAAAGCAGGAGAGGGCTGCCACCTCAACTCCCTTCAGGGAGTTGAGGGACAATCCTTTGTTTAGGCCATCCTGTAAAAATTCCAGAATCGTGGGAATCTTGGCCGTTCACGGGGGCACCCCATGCTTCTCACACCAGGCCTCAAATATCCTCTAGATCTGTATGTATGCCAGGGACGTTGAGAACTTCCATGTGCAGAGCAACGTGGTGATCACAGCCACTGAATATCCACACTTCATCAGGCGAGCCCTCTCAAGGGCCAGACCATAAGAGAAAAATAGAGTTGGATCTTCGTGAAGAATCGGGCCTTGCTGGAGAAGGTCCATGTGGGGGGGGGGAGGCAAGGGGGACTCTCCACGAGAAGCCTCCGCATGTCTACATACCATGGGCATCTGGGCCAATCCGGGGCCACCAGAAGGATTAATCATCTGTGGTATTTGATCTTGCCCAGTAGAGGCCACGGAGGAAATGTATACAGCAAGTCCTCCCTTGACCAGGTCTGGATAAGGGAGTCGAACCCTTGGGAGCACTGATCTAGTCTGCAACTGAAGAACCAGGGAACTTTCGCATAATGAGATGTAGCCAGTAGGTCGATGGATGGGAGGCCCCAGCGATATACTAGGAGCTGGAAGGCTCTGGTCGACAACGTCCATTCCCCCGGAACCAGGCTTTCCCTGCTGAGAAAGTCTGCTCTGACTGTCATTTCCTGCGATGTGGGAGGCCGAAATCCCTTGTAGGTTCAGCTCCGCCCATTCCTTCCAGCTAGTCTCTTCCTTGTTCCATCGCCCCTGGGTTGTCAGTTCCTAATAGTGAGCCCCCCACCTCCGGAGGCTCGCGTCCGTCGTGAGGATGATCCAGTTCGGTGGCAACAGGCTTACACCCTTGCTTAGGTAAACTTCCTGTAGCTACCACTGGAGCAGAGAGCATACTTCCATCGGAAGGTGGAGGTGAATCGAGTAGTCTTGAGACAGTGGGTTCCAACATGATAGCAGGGAGCATTGGAGAGGCCACATGTGCGCCCTCGCTCTCGATACTACTTCCAGGGTTGATGCCATGAGACCGAGGACCTGGAGATAGTTCCACACCCTGGGGCGCATAGTGTTCATCAATTGACGCACTTGGTCCATCAGTTTCCTTCTCCTTGAGGGAGGAAGACCTTGTTCTGCTTGGTGTCGAATCGGACCCCCAGGTACTCTTAAGGACTGGGAGGGCTTGAGGCTGCTCTTGTCCATGTTCATGATCCAACCGAGTTCCTGTAGGAGAGAGCTGACCCTGCTGGTCATCTGGCAGCTCTCTTCCGACAACTTGGCCCTGATCAGCCAGTCATCCAAGTAAGGGTGCACCAGGATCCCTTCTTTCCTCAGTGCCACTGCCACGACCACCATAATTTTGGAGAATGTTGTTCTGGGGGCAGTTGCCAGGCAGAAGTGCAATGCCCGGAACTAGTAATGGCGGCCAAGTACCACAAAAGGTAGGAAACACTGGTGATCTTGACGGATTGGAATATGAAGGTAGGCCTCTGAGAGGTCCAGGGAGGTTAAGAATTCTCCCAGTTGCACTGCCATTATGACAGAGCGAAGAGTTTCCATGCGGAAGTGAATTATCCGCAGATGATTGTTGACACTCTTAAGATCCAGGATGGGTTGGAATGAACCCTCTTTCTTGGGCATGATGAAATAGATGGAATAACGCCCCGTATTTACTTAGGGTGTAGGTACCAGACTTATAGCCCCCAGACTGAGGAGCCTTATCAGTGTGGATTCAACTGCCAGTTTCTTGTGCTGGGAGTGGCAAGGTGACATGAACCTGTCCCGAGGGATGCTGTGAAATTCCAGAGCGCAACCTTCTCGTATGATGTTCAGTACGCATTTGTCCGATGTGATCTCGACCCACCGCTGATAGAATAGGGATAATCTGGTAGAACCTGAGCCCAAATCTGTTCCTCTTTTTGGTTGTCTGTTCCGAAAGGACTGAGACCTTCCCGAGGGCCGAGACTACTGAAATGACGAGTTTCTGTAGGGCCAGAAGCACTGGGAGACCCTAGCCTGATTCCTCATGGGTGAGGGGTGCTGTGACCTCTTTTTCTTATCTTCTGGTAGCCAGAGCACTGGAGATTCACCCTACTTACTGGCTAGCTTCTCCAATTCACTTCCGAATAGGAAGGATCCCTTAAAGGGCATCTTTGTGAAGTTCGCCTTAGAGGCTGCATCCGCTGACCAATTTTGCAACCATAGCTGTCTTCTGGCCGCCACTACTGAGGCTGCTACTTTGGTCGAGGTACGCACTAGGTCCGAGCTTGCATCCGCTAGGAAGGCCACAGCGGGATCAATCACCTCTCCGGCATGCGCCCCTGAGCTATCTGCCTCTTTCGAAAGAAGCAGACACGAATGACCCACTAGGGCACAACAGGAAGCAATCTGCAGTGTCATTGCTGTCGCGTCAAAGGCATGCTTAAGGATGGATTCCAGCTGCCTATTGTGAGCATCCTTCAAGGCCGCTCCTCCCTCTACTGGGATAGTTGTTTACTTCGAATCGGCGCAGACCAGGGCATCCACTTTCGGAAAACGCAGGCTTCCTTGACTGCTGGGTCCAGAGGGTACAAGGCCACCAAGGCTCGACTTCCTTTAAAACTTGCTTCTGGGGCATCCCATTCCAGGGCAATCAACTCCTGGATGGCTTCCAGCATTGGGAAATAGCAAGAGGGTTTCCGTAGAGACACCAGGATGGGGTTCTTCTTTGGCTCCGACAAAGGGTCCCGTGCCCAGAACTCCCAGAGTCTTCAGGGTTTGGGAGACTAAGGCCGATAATTCATCTCTGTGGAAAAATCAAAGCATGGTCTGGTATGGCTTCAGGCCTGGAGGGATTTCCCTGTCCTCCAATGAATCCCCTTAGTCCATGGTGTCTGGGTCCCTGTCAGGGATATTCTTGGTGAGGCGAGGCATGTTCCAAGGCATACTGACTGGGATGGGAGGGCGAGGCCTTCCCAGCTGGGCTCAGCCCGGGCAGGGGCAGTAGCTGCCTGCGCCTGAACAAAGGCTTGAAGGCCCTGGAAAATTTCCAACCAAGAGAAGCCCACCGGGTCCATATTTGGCACAGGAGGAACCAGGGTAGGGTCTGCTGAACTGCTCTCTCTCCTGGGGAGGACGCAGACCTGGAATTGCTCAGGTCCGGGGAGCTACCAGATAAGTTCGTGGCTGACCTGTCCTCTGACTGGGAGGGACTGGACTTGGAAAAATTCCTAGAATCCAGCCCTCCCTGGGCCTCCTCACAGAGCTGACAGGAAAGATTCCAGGTCAGACTGTGCAGCCCTAATATGGCAGGCAGCACAAAGCGAGTGTCGCTTGAGCTTCTTTTCTGTTGGGGCCATAACACTCTGTAGCTTGTGTGTTCAGCCGGTTATTGCCTCTTGAGTGCGCACAGACTCGCCTTGGCGTGCGTAAATCTAAGCGGCTGGTTCTGCACTAAAGCGTGTGCGCGCTTATGCGCGTACTCATGCTCACGTTAGGTGCACTGAAGGCCGGTCCGCACCACACATACAGACGGAGAAAAGGGAGGAAAATGGCGCCGCACCAAACCATGAGTATGATGGCGCCACTGTGGACCGCCACATGGAGTGTCCACCAAGCATGAAGCAGAGCCTAGCCCATTGGGGGGGGCCGCTCAACCTGCTCGGAAACCCCCTTCCTTTGCCTGGACAGGATTGGGAACGATGGTATGGCGCACTGAGCAAGGAGACTGGAGGAAAGACTTACTGAAGCCCTTCCATGGCTCTGGATTGGAAGAGTTCTTCTCTACTTACCTGGTCTCAGCGTTTACCGGCTGAGTAGAGATGGTCTCCGTCCGTTCCAGCCACACTCTGCTTCCTGCACCCATTGCCTTTCAGCTGCTTCAGCAGCAAAGTCCATGCTGGGAGCCGGCTATTGGATCTCGGAAATCACCTCAGGAATTCTCAATTGGGGGAGGGACCCTCAGGTATCACCACAGGAGAGCGGGGCTCAATCTTCCTTTCGATTTAAAGTGGAGTGCCTCAGGGATCTGTATGGGGCCCATACTTTTCAATATATTTATAAATGATCTGGAAAGAAATATGACGAGTGAGGTAATCAAATTTGCAGATGATACAAAATTATTCAGAGAAGTTAAATCACAAGCAGATTGTGATACATTGCAGGAAGACCTTGTGAGACTAGAAAATTGGGCATCCAAATGGCAGATGAAATTTAATGTGGACAAGTGCAAGGTGATGCATATAGGGAAAAATAACCCATGCTATAGTTACACAATGTTAGGTTCCATACCAGGAGCTACCACACAAGAAAGATCTAGGTGTCATAGTGGATAACACATTGAAATCATTGGTTCCGTGTGCTGTGGCAGTCAAAAAAGCAAACAGAATGTTGGGAATTATTAGAAAGGGAATGGTGAATAAAACGGAAAATGTCATAATGCCTCTGTATCGCTCTATGGTGAGACTGCACCTTGAATACTGTGTACAATTCTGGTCGCCGCATCTCAAAAAAAGATATAGTTGCGATGGAGAAGGTACAGAGAAGGGCGACCAAAATGATAAAGGAAGAGCTCTCCTATGAGGAAAGACTAAAGAGGTTAGGACTTTTCAGTTTGGAGAAGAGACGACTGAGAGGGGATATGATAGAGGTGTTTAAAATCATGAGAGGTCTAGAATGGGTAAATGTGAATCGGCTATTTACTCTTTCGGATAATAGAAGGACTAGGGGGCACCTCCATGAAGTTAGCATGTGGCACATTAAAACTAATCGGAGAAAGTTCTTTTTCACTCAAAGCACGATTGAACTCTGGAATTTGTTGCTGGGGGATGTGGTTGGTGCAGTTGGGTTTAAGAGAGGATTGGATGGGTTCTTGGAGGAGAGGTCCATTGCCTGCTATTACTTAAGTTGAATTAGAAAGTGGCCACTGCTATTGCTGACAACAGTAGCATGGGATAGACTTAGTTTTTGGGAACTTGCCAGGTTGTTATGGCCTGGATTGGCCACTGTTGGAAACAGGATGCTGGGTTTGATGGACCCTTGGTCTGACCCAATGTGGCATATTCTTATGTTCTTAACTAGTGCTGCAATCCCGCTAAACACCACTGCTGGTGTGGGGATAGTGTCCACATCTTCTAGGAGACGGAGAGATACTGAATGGCTGAGGTCACTGTAAGGGTATATCTAGGGTGACGTCAGCTTTGAAACTTGACTCCGTCTCCATCTGCTAGCAGGGAAGCACATAACCCATTGGTCCTGAGTCCATCTGGCTACACGCTAGGAAAATAGACATCATTCTATGGTCCCTTGCCAGTATGACTTTCCACATAAAATGCCACAATGGAACAAAACTTTCAAACCCTCTGTGAAGTATGGACTAAGTCCTGTGAACTCCTGATCAAAGCCTCTGAGTGATATAAAAGGAAGCCTGACAAGAAGCATTGTCCAGCCCCTAATTTCAAACCAGGGGATAAAGTCTGGCTGAGTACAAAGAATCTTTGGCTGAAGCTACCCTCAATGAAATTCACACCAAGATTTATTGGACCATATCTAGTGATACGACAAATCACGTACCAACTCAAATTGCAATCTACCTTGCGGATACTCAACTTGTTTCATGTGTCTTTTCTTAAAACTATTGGTGCTCACTTGGAAGTCTAGAAAATCCCCCATGCTCTTAATAGTGCTGCAGATTCTGACACAGAATATGAAGTCCAGGATATACTGGATGCCAAAAGGATAGGTGGGAAAATGTACTACTTAATACAATGGAAAGAGTATGGACCTGAGGAGATTTTCTAGGATCCTGCAATAAACGTCCATGCTCTTAAGGTGGTATGGCGGTTCCATCACTGTTTTCCCCAAAACCAAGGAAGGGTGACCCTGGGGGAGGACTTAAGAGAGAGGTAGTGTAACACCCCTTACTTCCCAGCACTTCCACATATCTTTCCACTCCATGCAGCATCCAAGGGCTGTGTATAGCACCTCTTGCAACTAGGATCTCCTTTTATAGGCCCTGAAACCGGGACTTTCAGGGGATGCTGGATGATGACATCACATCCTAAGTAATAAGGAAGTCCTCTGCTACCAGCCAGCACCCTCAGCAACAGGTCTTCCTGTGCTAGTCTTTGATTCTGTGTTGCTACTGTTCCTGCTTTAGCCAATCTTGCCTTGCCATATTCCTACTTAACAAGTCTGGTCTTGCCTAGCCTTGCATCCGCCCTGCACTGCCTTGTTCTCCTGCCTTGCCTTACCTTCTAGTCTGTCTTTCTTCAGACTGTTCTTCTGTTGCTGACCTGGACTGTTTGATCTCCACCTGCCTGACCTCTGCTTGGACCATCCAAGTCCTGCTAGCCACCAGAACCCAAAGGCTCAAACTAAGAGGGAGGTGGCTGGTACAGGTGAAGACCCCTGTACCATCTCTCTGCCTCGAGGTGTATCTGCTGCTGCCTGCTAGGCCCTGGTCCATGCCTGCATGACCAAGGCTGCATCAACCTAGCAGTGGCCCAAGGGCTCACAACTCCCGAAGTGTGACACAAAAGGTCATTTTAACAAATATTTTATTATTTGATCAAACTGAACTCATGCTTTCCTAAAAATTGCTCAGTGTGAATTACAACAACATAAAATACAATGCTAAAATGACAGAAAAACTAGAGAGGCACTACTGATTTTAAATTTATTAACATTAAATGTATTTTTAAAGTCAATTAGCCTACTTGCTCGGGTGTTAAGAGTCAGAATCTTAAGCTGACAGAGAAGCCTTGTCCTAGGGTCAAGTCCTGTGGCTTGGCCATGATACTATGGCATAGGAGATGGGTTTGTTTCTTATTGGTAGAGCTCCAACACGTCACAGAGGGGATGCATTCAGGCAACTGGAGGAGAGGGAAGGTAGCGGCTGTTGAAGCAGTGTGCCATAAATTAGCTATCTTCCACAAAGAAGCTTGCAATGGCACAGTTCACTGCCTTAAGTGAATATAAGTTTGGAGTCAAGGCCAGATTAAAAAAGACCACTAAGTGAAAAGTAGGATGTGCTTTTCTTAAATCAACATTTTTCCCATGAAATCCCCCTTCCCAGATGGCATGCCCGTCTAACTGGCCAGTGAGAAACTGCAGTTAAGATGGGCATGCCATCTGGGAAGGGGGGGATTTCATGGGGAAAAATGCTGAATAAGAAAGACATGTCTTAATGTCCTACTGTTCACTTAGCAGTCTTTTCTCATCTGTCATTGACTCCAAAGTTATATTCACTTAAGGCAGAGAACTGTGTCATAGCAAGCTACTTTGTGAAAGATAACTAATTTAAGGCACACTGCTTCATAGGAAGAGTATCTGAAAAGGCATTCAGAAACGCCACTGTGCATATAAGTAGAGAATACATCTACAGAAAACGCCTGCTATTCTAGCATACAGCTCCAGTTTTCTGAGTGGATAACAGTGTACATCACACACTGCACATTCCACAACACACTGAGCCACTTTAACAGATTGTCAGCATAAAACGATACCAGACTGTATTTTTAGCTTGAAACAGACTAAAAGTGAAAGCCTTGGAGCTATGGAAAGCCTTCACGATACAATCCCCAAATAGATCTGCGTGCAAACTCCTGCTGGTCTAAAACTGTCCCCAGCAGGAAGGTGTGGGCCTACTGCGTCCTGTAATAGTTACAGGAAATCTGACTAACTTCTTAGAGTAACCTTTCTACACCTACACAGTAAAACAGCCACGTGGGTTGTGCGATGCTACAAAATGAACATTAACCAGATTTGTTTTAAGAGTGTCTGAGATCTGGCATTGCAACTCAAGCAATAAATCGCCTTTCTTCCAAATATAGAATTGTAAGATGTATAGTACACTTATCACCTCAAAGGTCACACGAAACTTTCTACAACTTAAACTGCTTTATTTCCCCCATAGCACTTTATTAGACTTATTAGGGGACTAACACATTTGTAGGCCATCAGACCTTCTGTAACATTTCCCGTCAGGTCAACCAAACAGGCTAACCTCATTTTGGGTTTGCCCCATTGCATGCATGGAGTTGTAGCTCCAATTGTCCTATCGATTTCCCTTAGATAACTACAAATCAATGCGTGCACCAGGACTGGATAAGTTTGTCCGGTTGACCTGGAGTGAGTTTGCAACCCTATTTCCTTCTCGTCAGGTCAGGAGTTTTAGAGAAGACTTCAACAAATTCTATAGGTTTGCTATGTAAAGTGAAGTGTTCTGCTAGCTTACATATTGCAAGTGCCCGATTCAGCATTGGGCAATACAATTGCCAACTGGCTCCATTTTTTCAGGACAGCTTGATCCAATCCTGGTTTTATTCCATTGCAGGCATGGACTTGTTATGCTTTTCTTATGAATCTCAATTGGGAAATCAAGACCAGGACTGGATCAAGCTTTCTTGGAAGAAAAACAAACAAAAAAATCAAAAACAAAATAAAGGAACTAGGTGGCAACTCTATCACTCAGTGAGATATAAAATCTATTGTTATATTGAGGAGCTTACTCCTTTTTCAGAACTTAGTATAGGGTGGGAAACTTTCAAAGGCTAATTCTGAGGGATGAGTTGGTGAGAAAAAGAAACAAAGCCGCATGGAAATATATTTTTTCAGTAATCTGCAAAATAATGTAACTAAATATTCTTAAATCAAAATGTGAGCCTGTCCCTCAGCGATGTGCTGTTGATTGATACCAGTTTCTTCGGAGGCGCTCATTGATATTCCTTCAAAGGCAGGTCACAGTCAATCTAGCTGAGTGATTTTATTGCTCATTTTGCTGGTACCATCACAGTGGCACGCCACCTCTCATACTACAGCAGTTACTGCAGCAGTGACTGTATGGCTACAAGACCCATTCCTTAAAAAAAAAAAAAAATCACACGCCTGCATAGGATTCTTCCAAAGTTTAGAGCAGCTACACCTAAATCTTGGGAAACCTGCCGGTCCAGCATTCCCCAGGGGGAGGAAAAGAGTGAGGAAGTGTGGAGTCCAAAATTGTAAGAGAGTCTGGCGGAGCTCGGAAGGTCAATTTTGACATAAACAAATACAGACTCTGGTGCTGCTGAAGGTGTGCATCTAGGCGCGAGTGCTTTTCAGCTCAAGGTTATTTTTTATTCTGAAACAATGTTCAGAAATGTTTTCAAAGCCATGTCATACTGTAACAGCTGCTTCAGGCATCATAAAAGCACCATCTTCCCCTTTTTCCCATTAGGACTATACGTCTAGCATGACCTAGTTGCCTGACAGCCTCTGGCTGCGCTACACAGCCACTTCCAAAAGCAGCGCTCAGCCAGCGACTTACAGACGCTTCTGCAGAGAGCAGGCAATCTGTAATCTGGCGATGGTAGGAGGGCAAAGAAATTCCTCCTCACACTCGGCCCCGTAGCTCTTACTTTCTGTTCCACAAATCCCTGGCCCTTCCCCCTCCATCAATAAAACCTCCTAAGCATTATTTGAGTTAATTCATTCTAAAATGTCACACCTTGACATAAGAACAAAATCCTCTCTCTTCACCCAGCCAATGTATTCCCCCCAACTCAAAGGCACAGAGAGACTCACACAGGACATGCAAATTTATGCAAATACATTTAATGTACTTAGATTACAGAGGGCAAATAACATTTAGTGATTCACAAATTATTACAAAAATTGTGCAAGATCATATGCCTGCACTCAAAACAATGACATTTTATATTAGAAACTACAAAAACAAATACATAAAAACTATTTTAGCTTTTACTTTTTTTTGTATAAAAAAGTCAAAGTACAAAGTATTGTTCACTGCAAGTCTGCAGAGGTCTTTAAAATCAAGTCGGTAGTGTCCTTATGATTCAAATTGGGAAAACAGTCCAAAAGAAATGGAACTTGAAAAAGCAAAGCAAACATCCCCCAGAGCAGGGCGTGTTACCACAGGAGTCACCGAGAAGCCTACACCAGGGACCCTTTGTGCCACCAGCAGTGTTCCAAAATCCGACCACCAGCTCACTTAAGGTACCAGTATTTCTCTCCCCAGCCCCCAAGGACTCACTCAGGATACTCTTCCATTCTGTAAATCCAAAAGGCCCACTTCACGTCTATGCAATGACCCCAAGAGGGTTCCTCCATGCTTCCAGAAACCCTGAACCAGTCAAAGGATGGCGAAGCATTTATTTACAGAGGCATCAAAAGCCCTTAAGGTTTATGTCATAAAATTAAAAAAAAAACCCCAACCTACCAAATATGGTTCTAGGAAAAAAGCTGCATTTACCCGACATAGGTAAATTACACACATAGATACCCCTGAGGGAATAAACGATCTAAGGAAGCTGGAGGAGTGGTCGTGTTTTTGGCAGTAAAGATTCAATGCATAAAAAAAGTGCTGTCATGCATTTGGGGTAGAGATATCCAAGGGAGCAGCACACGATAAGAGGTGAGAAATCAATGAGCAGTAACTAGGAAAGGGACCTCGGGGTGACTGTGTCCAATATCTCAAGGTAGCAGAACAATGTAATACAGAGATATCCAGAGCCAGAGGGACCTGGGGTGCATAGGCAGATGCAAAGGAGATAGCGCCTCCGGTGCAGATCGTAGTGTGCCCAATTCTGAAGGCCATGCCACCACTAGGAAGATTACCAAAATGGTGCAGGCCGCGCAACTAAAGCCCTGGGAGATGAGACTTAGGCACCTAAATATAGAAAAAGGGAGGTGCCATGATGGACACATTCAGATACCTCAAAAGGTAGAAATCAGGTACAAGCAGAAAACCTTTTCCAGGAGCAAGAGGTCCCTGTAGGAGGCTCTGGGGGGGGGGGGGGAGCAGACTCTGAAGCAACACCAAAAAATATTTCTTCACTGAAAGGGTGGAAGATGCATAGAATAGACTCCCAGTGGAGGCGGCGCAGACAAAAGTTGCTAACAGAATTCAAGAAAGCAGTGGATAAGCGCAGACAATTCCCGATGGGGAAGACGTTGAGGGGGGGGGGGGCCCAGAGATCAGTCTGGCTCTACGGCACCGTCTGTACCAGGAATGAAATGGTCCTTATCTGGTGTCATATTCTCCGACAGTGGTAGAAATACAGCTGTGGAAATGCTGCACTGGAAACCCAGGAACCGGGGCGAGGGGCTCCTCAGCACAAAGCAAAGGTGGAGAAAGGACTCCTGACCCTAGCGGTACTGCCGACCCAGACCTAGTATGCCAGATGTGCTGGAAAGCGCCCCACTAGGTTTGGTAGCTGCTGGTTTACTACAAAGATGTGTGGTAAGAGATGGGGGGGATCCTGACGGCTCCTCTTCCCAGGGTGCCTGAGAAGGAACGCTATCCTCCAAGCGACCGTACTTGTCCTATAAACATGAAACTTGGACAGACTGGATGGGCTAATCGGTCATTTCCTGCTCTCCTGTACTATGTTACATTTCTGAGAGAGAAAGCACTGCTGCTCTGTTTTCATTGCTCACCCAAGCAATGCTAAACTTCCCTTGAACACCGAAGCAGGTCAGGCTGGCGGCAGTCTGATTTATTAAGTCTCACCTGCAGCCTTCACTTTTTACAATGAACCTGGATGGACTTCATTTTTAATTTGATTTTTAAACGTGTCCCACGTTTCTGAGGACCGAGGAAAAACTGTGCCACTTGGCACTTTCATTATTGCAGCGTAAAGGCAGCTTTATAATTTTCTTTCAAACACCGTTTCAAAATTAACATGTTGCGATGCGTAATTTTGTGGGTGGTAAGCAAGCAGTACGGTTGTGTCCAAGAGTGGGGAAGGGAGAAGGGAAAAAGAGAGTGTGAGCCATGGGGGATCAGCTGCAACACTGCCAAGTCACAGGATCAGGTCCCATTTGACCTATTGGGCGCAAGGAGAATAGACTTTAAACTCCTCACCCTTCAAGCTCAGCAAATGCAGAAGAATTGCAATACTGAGGCATTCATACAATTGGCGATAGTACTTGGAGAAAAAAATGTTAACTTTTCCAAGTAGTGCCACTCAAGTCATCTCACCTCTCCTGACTCAGTTTCTGTCCTTCACTCTTTTTGTGTGTCCTGCAGTTCCAGGAACTCTCTGCTAATCTTGGTTCTTCCTAATTTCTGCGATCGTCTCTTCCATGCACTTTCCTTCCTGTTATTACTTGGAATACCATCTCCCAGGCAAACTTGCATTAAGAAGCCTCGGTGAAAAAGAAATAGGGGGCTACGATACACCCCCTCCCCATCCCACTTTGGGTAAAACAGACATCTTCCTTTGGATAAGTATAACACCACTGCTTGAAAGGCAGCGGCATTCCCTTTTTTTTTTTGTAAGAAATTAAACTTGCTGCAAACTTCACTGCGTGACCTTTCTTATATTTCAGTGACACCTCAAGGCATATCTGATGACTTAGAATCACCTTTCAGGGGACGTTCCCTAAATGTCTGCAAAAATCAAGGTGAAGGCCCAGAATGCTGTGAGCGTCACAAGTCTGTGGCTTCTTTGAAGGTCACAGATACTGTGACCAGAGGGATCTGGGCTAAAGCTGAATTCCCACAGAGGGCACCAAACAGTGGGCTCACATGGCAAAACTGAAAAGGTGGAACGGCGAGACAGATGGGGCACCTGACCAAGAAAAACACCCCGAGAAATGGCCTGCTCAGAATAAAAGGAGGATGCAATTTGATCAAGGTAACAGGAATTGCACAGGATAAAATAATAATAATACAAAAAATCCCAGCACGGCTGCTTTAAAACATCAGATGTCTATGATGAGAACACAACAATACACATGATTAAAGACATTTCTATAAACTAGCGAGTTCCTTGTGAGTTACAGTTTGGGCGACAAGAACAACAAATATTTTAAATCTAATTCACAACTGCTGAAAAGACAGTAATTAGAGCATATTTAAGATAGAGACTCATATTTAAAGCTTTAGAAATCTGTTTGAAAAACCTCTGTAAAAACCTAGCATTATCCCAAAGTGCATTATGCGGATATAAAAAAAAATTAACCTGTTCCTTGACATCCAATTCTCCATGACACCAGGACCCTCCCTAGCTAGGTTTTCATTTCTGTAACAGCGAAAACAGAGAAATAGACTATGGCTCTTGTTACATCCCAGGGACAGTAGAGAATATCTCCATTATACTTTAACCCCTACCAGTCAATCCATTTCCATGCCATTGGTTTGCTGCAACATGACTTGTTGCTTTATAAGCTGTCAACAATGGAAAAAAGAAATTATGTTTAAAGGACAAGTCTTGTATTTTTCCTCCTCTCTTTCTTCTAGTTATATTTGTTTCTCTCACAGGGATTTTTGCTTTTTATTTTAATTAGGGATTAAACAAACTGCAGCAAATTCTGATACCCAGTGCAAGTAGACTTGCCTGCCTTGTGAATTAACTAAAATGCCACTTATGGGACAGCTGGTTGTGTTACTTGGAAGTAGGGTCTGGCGCTACAGATGGTTTCTACATTTCTAAGACATCTGTGTAGACAAAAGTATTGCACAGGCAGAGAATGAAGTGCACTACATTAGGGAAAGAAAAGCAGGATAGTTCAATTTTGAATACTACATCAACATATGCAACACAGCATTATTCCTCCACCATAAAAGATGGTGGCTATTGTTTCTCAATTGCACCTGCATTTATCCAACATGGATATTCAACAGCGACTGTCAAACTGCATCAGATCTGCATACGAAAAACAAAACTTAAAAACAACCAGGTGTCACGTCCTACCCCTTCCCATCTTGCACTTATGTTTAATCTTTATTTTTTTTTCTTTCGATTTACAGTAGGGACAGCGATAACAATTTCACTAAAATGCAAAGCCTGGCTGCTTGCCAATTCAATATATCTTTGGCAGGAGTGAAAACTTTCACTTTAAAGAAAATAGGTGTAAGGTGGTCTTGGCACAGAATGCCAAGGGTTGCCAGGGCTTTGGATAGTCACATAAAGAGACAAGGCACAGCTGTTAAAATACAGTCTACTCTGCAATTCTTCTTCTAAAGGAGCTGTACAATACCCACAGTATTGCAAAATGTAACACACGCACATACTGAGAAAAGAAGCCTTTCACCCAAGAATTCCTCTCAAAGGGGCCAAAAAGGAGAAGAATGTAGTGTGTTTTTTCATTTTATGGGTATTTTTCAAATCACAAATACATTAAAAAAAAAATCCAAGACTGTTTTTTTTTCCATTCTAGTAAAAATCTGAATTCGGCTATATTTCATACATACAGTTGTGTTCATAAATGTACATACCCCAGCAGAATTTGTAAGATGTGTAGCGTTTTAAGAAAACATGAGAGATCAGACAAAGCACATCTGTTATTTTTAATGTGTTTCAAACTAAACTATTATGCATCACAGAACAGCACAATAATTAAACAAACCATAGCAATAAGAGAAATAATAAAATGGTTCTGTTCAAATGTTTACATATCCTTGAATGTTTGGGCTGATAATATACACTCAAGTTGACACACACAGGCTGAGATGGCAATGAAGCATAGGTATCCATACCTGTGTCTTGTTTGATTGTAATTACTTTGTGTATAAATAGTCAATTAGTTTCTTAGCTCGAGAAACCCTTGTGCATTTCATCTAGGGTTGCACTGACTTTGGTGGTTACTGAAGCATGAGGAAAGCAAAACAACTGTCAAAGGATCTGTGAGCAAAAGTAGTTCAATTTTATAAAAGTATTTTGTTTTATTTTGAGTATTATATATTTTATTTGTATCAGAATTTGTAAACATTGATTGGATTTTGTTGTGAACCGCTCTGGCCGAATCTGGTATCTGTTGAGCAGTTTATAAGAAATGAGAAATAAATAAATAACTATGTGAAAAGATATAAAAAAATATCCAAAGATTTGAAAATGGCAATCAATACTGTTCAAACTATGATCAAGAAGAGGAAAATGATGAGCACTGTTAATACCAAATAGGCCAAGAAAGATTTCAGACAACTGCCAGAAAAATTTGTCAGGATGCAAAGAAAAAACCATAAGCAACTTTTACTGAAATACAGGCTTCTCAAACAAAATGGTGTGGGTATTTCAGCATGCACAGTAAGGAGATACTTGAACAAAAATGGACTGCATGGTAGAGTTGCCAGAAAAAAGCCATTGTTGCAACACCACCACAAAACAGCCCGCTTACAATATGCCAAACAGCACTTAGAGAAGCCTCAAAACTTCTGGAACAAAATAATTTGGAATGATGAGACCAAAATTGAACTTTATGACCCCAACCATTAATGCTATGAAGAGTAGCACACCATCCCTACCGTTAAGAATGGAGGTGGATCTCTGTTATTTGGGGGGGGGGGGGGGTACATGAATTTAGTCAAAATTGATGGCAGAATGAATGCAGCATCTTATCAGAAAATATTGGAGGAGAATTTGCATTCATCAGCCAGGAAGCTGTGCATGGGGTGTAGCTGGACTTTCCAACATGACAATGATCAGAACATTAAGGCCAAATTGAGCCTTCAGTGGCTGCAGCAGAAGAAAGTGAAGGTTCTGGTGTGGCCATCACAGTCTCCTGACCTCAACATCATTGAGCCACTTTGGGGAGAACTCAAACATGCAATTCATGTTAGACAACCAAAGAATTTACAGGATCTGGAGGCTTTATGCCAAGAGAATGGGGCAGCTTTGCCACATGAGAAAAAAAAAAAAAAGGGCCCCAATTCACAACTATCACAAAAGATTGCAAGCCATCATTGATGGAAAAGGGGGTCAATACACGATATTAAGAACTAAGGGTATGCAAACTTTTGAACAGGACCATTTTATTATTTCCTTTACTGCTATGGTTTGTTTAAATGATTGTGCTGCTCTGTGATGCATAATAGTTTAATTTGAAACACATTAAAAATTAAAAAGCGTGTTTTGTCTGATCTCTCATGTTTTCTTAAAATGCTACACATCTTACAAATTCTACCAGGGGTATGTAAACGTATGAGCAGAAATGTATATCAAATCCTGGAAACAGGACATATTTTGCTTAGTGCTATGCTAACATACCAGTTCACTTATAGCATATGTTTAACAAAACGTTTAAGCAACCTGGGCTGCAGTCATGCTTTCAAACAGAGAAAACATGCCGACATAGCAGATATGTAACAATCAAGGATTCTAGTTTTCTGGGATTCAGCTTCCCTTTTTTAAAAAAATAATTTTAAATTTAGAAAATGTATTTTCTATATTAATAAATGAGTGACATGAAAGAAAACAACTGAACACTTCTCAACATTTGTTTCGGCAAAAGCAAATACAAAATTTTAAGAGACTACCTCTAGGATTGGTTTAGATATAATTACACAAGACTAAGCCTGAGTCACCTAAAGAGGTACAAAAATGTTATGAAAGAAGATAAATTCACTTAAAAGATTAAAAGGAAACCAGCCTGAACATTAAGAATTGTTTAGTATGTGCACTGAATACAAATACTTCACCTTGAACAGAATGTGGACAAGTTAAAACATTTTGCTGACTGCAAACCTGAGGAAGGCAGCAGAGCTCTTAAAAGCCAGTCACAAAAATATTAGGCCAGTCCAATAAAAAGGTATCACCGGCATCCTTTGTTTGCTGACCTTTAATACTATGCAATTAGAAAAAAAAAAGCAATGTTTTTGCCTAATGTGCAAATATTGTTCACTATCTAAAGGAAATTTATAGGCCCCAGGTTTTTCCTTGACAAGGTGCAGCACAATTTTAAAACTGTGATGGCAAAATGTACCCTCGGGCTGCTGCAGTGCCCATTACAACAGCAGCAGTGCCGCATGAAAACCCTCCAGCACAGGCCGATGGGTAAATGCATCCTCGGCAGGCATTCGCTTGGAATAACCTCTCCTAACATGCTTGGGAAGTTGATTTGCTCTGCCTGTGGGCAACAGGCCATCTGCTAGCTTGCAGAGAATGTTCCTTTAGTGAGAAGATGCAATATAACAGACAGAGCAGAAGACAAACCCACCCACCAAGTGTACAAATTTGAACGTGTACATGAAAATGAAGCCGAGGGACACATGATTACAAAGCTCCAAAGATCCCAATTAAGCTGGAAGGAAAAGGAGAGAAGAGGAACTTACTGGGTCAAAAACTAAAAATAAGGCTTCCAAAGATTTCAGAGGTATTTTACAAGTCTCAAACCTGATGATGAAGTGATTTTGTAGGGATAAAAAGATCAGCTTTCGAATTCTTTAGGGTGCTCCGTTCCAGCTGTACTACCTGTCATTAGGAACCCTGTCTAACTGTTTAGTTCATTAAGCATTTTCACAGCATCACCACAAATAAATAGTCAACTTTAATACAAAAATAATTTTGGACAGCACATCCATTAATTTAATACTTAATATTTAAAACATTTTAAGATGAATCTTCAGATTCAGCCAAACCGCAGAAACATTTTGAACACTTCAGCTGAGCTTTAGTTACATTAATCCCTTTTCCTTCTTTCTCAGATTTCTAGTTATGAAAAAGATTTTGACGGCTCCTGTCCTGTTTACCAAAGGGAAGGACACTAGGGTCCAGAACACCTGGTTCCCCATCAACACTGTTTTCCAAGGCACGGAAGGCAATGGGTAGCCACCCGGCAGAGATTTATAACCATTAAATGAAACTGCCAGAAGAGCTCCTTGCAATGTTTTAACGGGGAACTCCTTCTGTCCTTGTATCTAGTGTAGAGCAGAGTTGCTTACCTGTAACAGGTGTTATCCCAGGCAGCAGGATGTAGTCCTCACATATGGGTGACATCATCGATGAAGCCCTATCACAGAAAAACTTCTGTCAAAGTTTCTAGAAACTTTTGACTGGCACACTGAGCATGCCCAGCATGCCATGATATTCTCAGCCACAGGGTCTCCCTTCAGACTCGTTTGTAGCAATAAGTGCGAGTGAAAAAAATAAATAAAACTGCAACGGACCCAACTCTGCGGGGTGGCGGGTGGGTTTCGTGAGGACTACATCATGCTGACCTGGGATAACACCTGTTACAGGTAAGCAACTCTGCTTTATCCAGGACAAGCAGGATGGTAGTCCTCACATATGGGTGATTAGCAAGCTACAGGCTGACATCCTGTAACAGAGCAATGGCACGTAACTCGTGCAACAGGCACAATAACTGAGATGCCATTGACTAAGACGAGGCAGTCTGAATCACAGCAGGCAGTTGTGGAAGGAGTTGGGTATTATACTGGAAATAGGTTTTTCAAGACAGATTGTCCAAAGGCAGAGTCTTGTCTTCCTTCCTTATCCAAGCAGTAATGAGCTGCAAATGTATGCAGAGAACTCCAAGTCGCAGCTTTGCAGATGAAATGCTAAGAGAAATCAGGGAAGCTAACCAATTTGGCAGTGCAATAATAATGGGAGATTTCAATTACCCCAATATTGACTGGGTAAATGTAACATCAGGACTTGCTAGAGACAAAGTTTCTGGATGTAATAAATGACTGCTTCACGGAGCAATAGATTCAGGAATCAACAAGAGAGGGAGCTATTTTAGATTTAATTCTTAGTGGAACGCACGATTTGGTGAGAGAGGTAACTGTGGTGGGGCCACTTGGCAACAGTGATTATAACATGATCAAATTTAAACTAATAACTGGAAGGGGCACCATAAGTAAATCTGCAGCTCTAACATTAAACTTTCAAAAGGGAAACTTGCATAAAATGAGGAAAATAGAAAGAAACTGAAAGGTGCAGCTGCAAAGGTTAAAAGTGTTCAACAGGCATGGACATAGTTTAAAAATGCAATCCTAGAGGCGCAGTCCATATGTATTCCACACATTAAGAAAGGTGGAAGGAAGGCAAAACGATTACAGTCATGGTTAAAAGGTGAAGTGAAAGAGGCTATTTTAGCCAGAAAAACAACCTTCAAAAATTGGAAGAAGGATCCATCTGAAGAAAATAGGATAAAACATAAGCATTGTCAAGTTAAGTGTAAAACATTGAAAAGACAGGCGAAAAGAGAATTTAAAATGAAGTTGGCATAGCAGCAAAAACTCATAAAAACTTTAAAAAATATATCCAAAGCAAGAAATCTGTGAGGGAGTCGTTGGACCATTAGAAGATCGAGGGGTTAAAGGGGCTCTTAGGGAAGATAAGGCTATTGCAGAAAGACTAAATGAATTCTTTGCTTCCGTGTTTACTAATGAGGATGTTCGGGAGATACCAGTTCCAGAGATGGTTTTCAGGGGTGATGAATCAGACGAACTGAATGAAATCACTGTGAACCTGGAAGATGTAGTAGGCCAGATTGACAAACTAAAGAGTAGCAAATCACCTGGATTGGATGGTATGCATCCTAGGGTACTAAAGGAACTAAAAAATGAAATTTCTGATCTATTAGTTAAAATTTGTAACCTATCATTAAAATCATCCATTGTTCCTGAAGACTGGAGAGTGGCCAATGTAACCCCAATATTTAAAAAAGGCTACAGGGGCGATCCGGGTAACTATAGACCAGTGAGCCTGACTTCAGTGCCAGGAAAAATAGTGGAAACTATTCTCAAGATCAAAATCGTAGTGCATATAGAAAGACATGGTTTAATGGAACACAGTCAACATGGATTTACCCAAGGGAAGTCTTGACTAATAAATCTGCTTCATTTTTTTTGAAGGGGTTAATAAACATATGGATAAAGGTGAACTGGTAGATGAAGTGTATTTGGATTTTCAGAAGGCGTTTGACAAAGTCCCTCATGAGAGGCTTCTAAGAAAACTAAAAAGTCATGGGATAGGAGGCAATGTCCTTTCGAGGATTACAAACTGGTTTAAAGACAGGAAACAGAGTAGGATTAAATGGTCAATTTTCTCAGTGGAAAAGGGTAAACAGTGGAGTGCCTCAGGGATCTGTACTTGGACCGGTGCTTTTCAATATATATATAAAGGATCTGGAAAGGAATACGATGAGCGAGGTAATCAAATTTGCGGATGATACAAAATTATTCAGAGTAGTTAAATCACAAGCAGATTGTGATACATTACAGGAGGACCTTGCAAGACTGGAAGATTGGGCATCCAAATGGCAGATGAAATTTAATGTGGACAAGTGCAAGGTGTTGCATATAGGGAAAAATAACCCTTGCTGTAGTTACAGATTGTTAGGTTCCATATTAGGAGCTACCACGCAGGAAAACAATCTAGGCATCATAGTGGATAATACTTTAAAATTGTCGGCTCAGTGTCTTGCAGCAGTCAAAAAAGCAAACAGAATGCTAGGAATTATTAGGAAGGGAATGGTTAATAAAACAGAAAATGTCATAATGCCTCTATATTGCTCCATGGTGAGACCGTACCTTGAATACTGTGTACAATTCTGGTCGCCGCATCTCAAAAAAGATATAGTTGCACTGGAGAAGGTACAGATAAAGGGGCTGGAACAGCTCCCCTATGAGTAAAGGCTGAAGAGGTTAGGGCTGTTCAGCTTGGAGAAGAGACGGCTGAGGGGGGATATGATAGAGGTCTTTAAGATCATGAGAGGTCTTGAACGAGTAGATGTGAATCGGTTATTTACACTTTCGAATAATAGAAGGACTAGGGGGCTTTCCATGAAGTTAGCAAGTAGCACATTTAAGACTAATCGGAGAAAATTCTTTCACTCAACACATAATAAAGCTCTGGAATTTGTTGCCAGAGGATGTGGTTAGTGCAGTTAGTGTAGCTGGGTTCAAAAAAGGTTTGGATAAGTTCTTGGAGGAGAAGTCCATTAACTGCTATTAATCAAGTTTACTTAGAGAATAGCCACTGCTATTAATTGCATCAGTAGCATGGGATCTTCTTAGTGTTTGGGTAATTGCCAGGTTCTTGCAGCCTGGTTTGGCCTCTGTTGGAAACAAGATGCTGGGCTTGATGGACCCTTGGTCTGACCCAGCATGGCAATTTCTTATGTTCTTATGTCTGCAGTAGGTACTGAACGGTAGTGTGCTGTAGATGTTGACATAGCCCTAACTGAGTGTGCCTTTACTCGCCCCTGGAGAGGAAGGTCTGCTTTCTCATAGCAGAATTCATTACAGTCTGCTAGCCAGTTGGAGAGAGTTTGTTTGCCCACTGCAACTCCTGGTCTGTTTTTGTCAAAAGAAACAAAGAGTTGGGTGGATTTCCTATGGACTGCAGTGCAGTCTAGATAAAAAGCGAGTGCACGTTTATAGTCCAAGGTGTGAAAAACTCTCTCACCCTGGTGAGAGTGAGGCCTTGGAAAGAAAGTGGGCAAAACTATGGATTGATTAAGGTGAAAATCCGTTACCACCTTAGGCAGAAATTTGGGGTGAGTGTGAAGGCCCACTCGGTCGTGCAGGAACCTTGTGTAGGGTGAGTGCTGTGACCAGTGCTTGTAACTCACTGATCCTCCTAGCAGATGTAATAGCTACTAGGAAAAGTACTTTCCATGTAAAAAATTTTACATCACAGGAATGCAAAGGCTCGGAGATCGCATGAGCCTTGCAAGCACTGCATTAAGGTCCCATTCTGTAACCGGTGGACGAATGGGAGGCTTCAGCTGAAGGAATCTCCTCATGAACCGACTCACTATGGGTTGCGCTGATATTGGGGCATCCCCTATTTGTTTGTGGTATGCCGCAATGGCACTCAGGTGTACACATACAGAAGTAGTCTAGAGCCCAGAATCTGAGAGGTGCCATAGATAATCTAATAGAGATGGAGTGGGACAGGAAAAAGGGTCAATACCTTTTTGAGTGCAGCACTTGGTAAATCTAGTCCACTTGGAACGGTAAGATTTATGTGTGGAAGTCTTTTGTGAAGCTACAAGAACCTGAGAGACTTGAGTTGAAAGACTGAGCGGTCATAGGATCAAGCTTTCAACATCCAAGCTGTCAAGGCAAGGGTTTGTAGGTTTGGATGACGTAAATGGCCTTGATTCTGAGTTATGAGAGTGGGTGCTGTGCCCAGGCGAATTGGTTCCCTGATCGAGAGATCTAGAAGTATGGGGAACTATACTTGTCGAGGCCAATACGGGGCTATGAGGATCATGGTCCCTCTGTCCTGTTGTAGCTTCACGATAGTTTTGACTATGAGTGGAATCGGAGTATACGCATATAGAAATCCTGTGTTCCAGGGACGAGCAAAAGCATCCCTGGGGAACATTTGTCGACGGCTGTGGAGGGAGCAGAACTTTTCCACTTTGTGGTTCATTTTGGACGCAAAGAGATCGATGGTTGGGTGACCCCCAGCGTTGAAAAATTTTGCTCGCTACACAGGGATCCAGAGACCATTTGTGGTGATGGAAACGTCAACTGAAACTGTTCGCTACGACATTTTGTATGCCTGCTAGATAAGTGGCCCTGAGATGCATGGAGTGTGCTAGGGCCCAGGCCCAAATCTGCACTGCTTCCTGACACAGGAGATAGGAACCTGTGCCTCCTTGTTTGTTTATGTACCACATTGCTACTGTGTTGTTTGTCTGTATCAGCACAGTATTGTGTGAGAGGCAGTCTTTGAAGGCATAAAGGGCATATCGTATCGCTCGAAGTTCTAAAAAGTTGATTTGACACTTTCTTTCGAGCGGCGTCCACGTACCTTGTGTCTGAAGGTTGCGGACGTGAGCTCCCCAGCCCAAGTTGGATGCATCTGTGGTTAAAGTTACTTAAGGAATCTGTTGGAAAGGTAACCCAGTCTGTAAAGCCGATTGGTTTGTCCACTATCGAAGTGAAAGATGTAAGTGGGTGGTGACTCGTATTAGGGTTGACAGAGACTGAATAGCTTGAAGCCACTGAGACTTTAGAGTCCATTGAGTCCTTTGCATGGCTAATTTTGCCATAGGGGTCACGTGGACTGTAGATGCCATATGGCCCAGTAGTGTCAGGAATTGATGAGCAGAGGCGAAGTTGCAGTTGCTGAGGGAGTTTGCAAGATTCGCTAGGATGTTCGCACGGTCGCTTGGAAGAAAAGATTTTGTGACTGTGGTGTCGAGGTCTGCTCCAATGAAGGTGAGGAGTTGAGACGGGTTCAAATGTGGATTTCTGATAATTGATTAGAAATCCTAGGGAATGAAGAGGGATATGGTGCTTCTCAAGGCAGCGAGAGCTCCTTGCTTGGATGGATTCCTGATGAGCCAGTTGTCTAGGTAGGGAAAAACATGAATGCTGTTTTTTCTTAGATGTGCAGCCACAGTTGCCAGGCATTTTGTGAACTCCCGAGGTGCTGAGGCCAGTCCGAATGGAAGGACTCTGTATTGGAAATATCTTTTTCCCACTACGAATCATAGATTCTTTCGATGTTGTGGGGAAATGGGAATGTGAGCATAGGCTTCTTGAAGGTCCAGAGAACAGAGCCAATCTCCTTGTTGCAATAAGGGAAGAATGGTTCCCAGGGAGACCATTCGGAATTTTTCTTTATGAAGAAATTTGTTGAGATTGCGGAGGTCTAGGATGTGGCGGAGACTGCCTGTTTTCTTTGGAATTAGGAAATAGCGGGAGTAGAACCCTCTGCCTTGTTGACACCGGGGAATGGATTCGATAGCCCTGGTAGTCAGCAGGGTGGAGAGTTATGATTGTAGTTGAGATGTTATAACTCTGTGTGACCACAGAGGAATGGGTGGAGAATCCGGGGGTAATGTTTGAAATTTTAGATGGTACCCTTGATTCAGGATGGCTAACACCCACTGATCTGTGGTGATGAGACTCCATTGGTGTTTGAAGTAGTGGAGCTGACCTCCTACAGGCAAGTTGGGTTCGGGGTTGTTGAAGAGGTTGCTGTCCTCTGGTATCGCTTTCAAAAACCAGATGCTGGTCCTGTTTGTGGGGGTGGCTGAGTTTTTGCCTGCTTTGGTTGACGTGGACGGAAAGGCATGTAGAAGTAGGTGGATAGTATCTATGAGGCCGATAGAAGGGCTTTTTATTATCATGTCTTGTTGGTTTTCGTGCTGAGGATGGCTGGTCCGATGGCAACCTGGACAGCTGGCGGAGGGTCTCATGATGATCTTTAAGTAGAGAGACAGTGGTTTGGACCTTCTCTCCGAAAAGATTGTCTCCCGTGCATGGGAGATCCACTAGTCTGAGATCAGAGGCCTTCAGCCAACCCCACCTCCGTGCACTAATTCCAGCAGCTGATAGACGGGCAGATGTTTCAAGAGTCATATGCGGCCTGTACTTCATGTTTTCCTGACTCCAGCCCTTTGTCAATGAGAGCGTTGAGTGACACTTGCTGTTGTTGAGGGAGAGTATCTGCTATGTCCTGAACTTGTTTCCACAAGTTCCTTTGATATTGCGTCATATATAACTGATATGCCGCAATATGGGGCACAAGCATGGATCCTTGGAACACTTTTCTCCCTAAACCATCCAGAAATTTATGTTTCTTTCCTGGAGGAGCAGATAAATGTGGTTTCTGCTTCCTTGCTTTTTTCTGGGCTGATTCAACAACAAAGGAATGATGTGGCAACTGTGGTTTTTGAAAACCTGGTGTATGTTGGACCAGGTATGTTGCGTCTGTTCTATTGACGGCTGGCACAGAACAGGGATGCTCCCATAGACGATGCTGAAGTTCCAGGAGTACTTCATGGATGGGTAGGGACTTCCTTCTTTCTTCTGGTGGAGAAGGTTCAGATGGAAGGTCATCAGTATCAGTATCCTCCCAAGGACTGTGTTGAAGCTGAAAATGGGATCCAGAAGGATCTCAAGGGTCCTGTGGAAGAGAACGCTTTTCCATCGACGCAGATTTTGATAGTTGTTTTGGAATCTGCTTTGGTGTCGATGGAGGCAGAAAAGGCATCGACGGGGAACCAAAAGGCATCAATGGCACTGATGGGAACCGATGAGCGGCATCACCCAATGGACCAGGCTGTGAAGGAATGGATGGACCAGGGAATGATATTGAGGGCATTGATGGTATACGGGACTTTTGTAAGCCTGATGGCCCTGGTGACTGATCAGAATCTCCATCATCATCTTCAGATGAGCCTGGAATGGGTATTGCTGGAGTCACCAGTAGATGTTTTGGTATGGACAACGTCAATGGAGGCATCGGAAGACCCATCGATGGTATCTGTGCAGGTGTTGTAAAAACACAGAGTAAGGCGTAGTGTCTTGTGAGAAGAGGAGCGAACATGGTTGGCTCAGATGCCGATGTCGATGGTTGCATCGGTGTCAGTGGAAGTTGGAATTTCTGTAAGGCTTCGATGACTGCCTGTTGAATCACTGAAGTCACTTCTTCCCTGGAAATTGGGACTGGGTCCACTGTCGCAGGAGAAGGTAAGACTGGTGTAACTGGCACTTCCACAGCAGAATGTGGTGGCACAGTCTCTGACACAGACGCTGGTGGAGAGCGCCTCGGTGTCTCAGGTACAGAGGGGCATGGCAGCTCTTGTACCCGGACCCGTTTTTTTAATTGGTTCGACATCCTTCGAAGCCGATGCAGGCACCGATGCTTCCGATGGAACGGAATCGGAGCGGTGTCGATGGCGTCATTTCTCTCGATGATCTTTGCTGGATATTGAAGAGGATGCTATAGAAGATCCAGATGGGGTCGGTGATAGACTGTCATCGACCTTTTTCTTACCTCGATGTTTTTCAACAGAGGAAGGAATTTCTTTTGGTGACGACGCAGAAGATGATGATGGAGTGATCTTTTTGAAAAGTTCCTCCATTTCATCCAGTCGGGCTCTCCTGCCCTTCGGTGTCATCTGGGCGCAGGTAGAACATGCACGGACATCATGGCCTGATCCCAGGCAGAGAACACAGATGTCATGCGGGTCTGTAATCGACATTGTCCGGGGACAATTGGGACATCTTTTGAACCCTGTGGCCATTATAAACATTTTTAGGCCAGGTAACGGTTGGTGGCTCGCGGATACTGATAGTAAAGTATCCGGAATCGAAAGAAAAAAAAAAAAAAAAAAGACTCCAAAGAGTACTCACCGAACGGGATGTTGAAGGGAGACCCAAGAAGGAAAATTTTCTGACAGAAAATATTATTATTATTATTATGGTGAGAAAACTCACAGAGCTCCCTTCAACGCAAGGCTAAAAGCAGCGCGGAAAAAAAGAGACTGAAGGGAGACCCCTGTAGCTGCAGGGATCGTTGCATACTGGGCATGCTTAGTGGGCTCAGTGTGCCAGACAAATGTTTCTAGAAACTTTGACAGAAGTTTTTCCCTGATAAGGCTCCATCGATGATGTCACCCGTATGTGAGGACTACCATCCTGCTTGTCCTGGGTTAATACAAATTCACCAGCTAAGCACCTTGCAACATTAAATGCCATGTTGGGTGAGGAGGGAAGCGACTGCACAGCAGGTTGTCAAAAACTAACACAAACTGTGGTCTACAGCAAAACAGAAGTCAAAACCTAGCCCCGGGGACAATTTGCTGGAATTAATGATGACTGAGCTATGAAAAACCAGGCTCATTCTGCGTATCCAAAACACCCCTTCTTGAACTGCGATAATTGGACATATCCTAAGCAAGGGCTCCACTTCAGAAGCTCCTATTTATGACTGAATACCGAAGTTCATCTAGTTAAATTCAAGATGACTGTTCGTCACCACTGTGAAATGTACACAAAAAAAACAAACAAAAAAAAAACTTTTTTAAAAATCGGAGGAATTGTTCTGTAGTCATTAGAAGCCTGACTATCAAGGGATTCCAGAGTCATGTAAATAACTTTTCATCCATGGGTTATGTGAATCTACCTGCTAGACTTGGCATGTAAATAGGGGGTGCCCAAATATATGCCCTCCCATGCTAATTTGGGATATATCCTATAGCAGTAAACAAAGTTTAAAACTGCCCCTGCCTCCCCCCAGTGGGTTCACTGCATACTGGCTGTTGACAGATTGTTGAACGAAAAGGCTACGAAAGCTCCCTTCATGTTCATTTCCAACCACTCATTTTCTGTTGCAGTAATATTTTTTTCGTAGGCCTCCTTCCTTTCTGCATTAATCACACAGAGTCACAGGGTATGTAACTTGGCTCTCTCTGCTGTCAGAAGGGTGTAATTCAATTCTTCGGTCTCAGTGCAAGGGGGTATCAAACACCGTATCCGGCAGGATGGAGATTTTCAGTTTCTTTTCAGGCCAGCTGTACTCCTTTGGAAGTTTAAGCTACATGCAACAGAGAAAGAGAAAGTTGATCATTAAAGGGCTCCCCTAAACTAGATGAAAATTAAAAAAAAAAAAAAAAGAAACACAAAATACAAACGTTTGATTTAAAGGATTTAGCTCACTGTTAATGTTAAGCTCTGGGCTACATCTGCAGAAACAGTTGTGAGAGCTCAATGTTTGTTCCAATGTAGCTTTGCTGCCTGACTTTATAAAGAAATACAAAGGTTTCCTGTTTTTTTTTTTCTTACAAAAAAACCTGGCAGTTATTTCGTTACTGTTTAATGAATGACTAGTGCTGTAAGAGAGCCTCTACAAACAGTGGACAACTTTGGCTCTATCATTCTGTTTGTTGTTATGTACATTTGTTTTTTCATGCTTGAAGAAAATCTTTTCTTCCCCACAGTGCATTAACCTTCCACTAGATTCTACAAAGACACACAAGATGCATTTACGACAACACAAGCTGTTGACACAGAAACAGTGAGGTCATTAATTTAGTGCTATTGCTTCTCTGCAGCAGCAAATGCAGAAACCTTTCCATGCTAATGCTCAAAAATAGCAAGAAAAACTGCAAAAGATATGAGAGATTCAATGGGCTTATTACGTATAGATCGGAATGTATAAATATTTTTTTAAACCTTAATTTCTTGGTTTGATAAAGCTAGAATTCCGGAACAAGTTTTATAATTGGTCACTTTTTTTTTTTTTTTATAATTTAATGTTATTAACAGCCAATCAATAAGATCATCCAACATCTTGAAACACTTAGGTAGAACATAATGATTATGAACAAGTCAAAAGTCATGTATACATTAAAGCAAAAATGATTTGACTGAGAAATACTGCAGACACAAATTCCTACTGTTACTGCCTCCGTTTTATTTTGATTTGCTGTATCATCCCCTCCCTTCCCTACCTTTCTCCTTCAGCACATATTCCTTATTCATAACATCCCCTAATCCTTATATCTACCCTCCCCTATATCCCCCAAGAAGCTAATGGTATATGTGTGCTCCTCATTCACATGGAAATCTTCAATTGCTCTATCTTAAGCAGACCCTCTTTTTTCTTTCCACGCAAGATAATGTGTGCACGATTTTGTGTCATGCAATATAGCGGTAGGTTTCCCCAACAAACACTCTGGTCAACCCTACTTACACCTTCTCCTTTGGTGGAAAATCCTCCTTACGCCACCATGCTGCCAATTCACACCTAGACACAACTATTATATGCAATATTGGACGTCTCATTTTCTCACTCAAATCTCCCAATCCCATGGCTATCAATAGCAATTTTTCCCCACCTGCCATCCTGTGATAATTAGGGTGATAATCATGTCCCAGTACCTTAGGACATTTCCAGAGATGAAAAATATCATCCTTCCCTCCACAGCCCCGCCAACAAAGATCTGAGTCAGAAGGAAGCATTCTATTTAACTTAACTGGAGTCAAGAACCTTGCAACCATTCGCCATAATATTTGAAGAAACTGATCTCCTCCCAGTTAATTGAAAACACAGATCCCATGCATCCTCTTCCAACCCACCCCCCAGATCTTTTTTCCCAAGCTGCTGTGTGTCTAGGTTTAAATCCCAATTCTCCTCACAAAGCAGCACAAATTTTTGAGATTGCCTTGGAGACACCAGCCTCAAATAATGATTTATTCTGTTGCATGGCCCCTGCTACCCCGCTGGAACAGGTAAACGATACCACTTGCATATAAGTGAACCTATCACTCTCTTAAAGCACATCTAGGACCCAGCATCTCAAAGGACAAAACTCCGTTTCTATCCCAAAACTGCCCTAACCTCTCCAGACCCATATCTATCCAGCGTGCTGCCACATCTTTAGAATTCCCTGGAGGAAAGTCTTCATTATACAAAAAAAAGAAGAGGGTCTATGCCAGTAATGCTTGTCCCCTCACCAATAATTTTATAAATTTAACCCATATTGCTAAAGTCCCTTTTGGTCTAGGGAGATGCCCCTCTGAGGCCCTCCACTAAGCCCCCCTGCATCCACACAAGTCTATCAAGAGATGGGACCCCAGTCAAATCACACTTCAAAACTATCCAAAGCTTCGGTTTAGTCACACCATGCCAATCCAGCACTGCTTGCAACTGAGCTGCAACTCCAATCTAGGTACTCCCAATCCCCCCGAATATTTCGGCTGATATAGGACCTTTCTTGCCACCCTAGGTGGCCTTTTCCTCCAGATGAATCCAAAGATTTTCCTCTCCCACCCTCTAAGCATCACATCAGAAACATGTACCGGAAGAGTCTGAAAAACATAGAATCTAGGCAATAGGTTCATTTTAACAGCATGTATCCTTCCCAGCCAAGATAACTGTACTCGCTCCCACCTCTCTAGATCTCTGATACTAATGGACTATACTTTATATCAAATAAATTGTCCAAATTCGAATATATACGCACTCCGAGGTATTTCACACTCTCCTTGGCTCTCCTAAAAGGCAATTGGTTCTGCAAACTGCGCACCTCCTCCTTGGGCACGGTAACGTTCAAGGCTTCTGAGTCATCTTCATTAACTTGAATCCTGAAATAGCCCCATGAGATCGCAACTCTTCCAATAATGTTTTCAGAGACAATTCGGGGTCAGTCAACGTAAACACATCATCTGCAAACACTGTCATTTTATAAAAGTTCACCCTCACTGATACTCCTTTTATGAGCGGATGTAGCCTAAATTTTGCTACCAAAAGTTCCAAAGAGAGTGCAAATAATAAAGGCGACAGCAGGCAGCCCTGTCGGGTACCCCTCCCCACGGAAATAACTCTGAGTACCCCCATTAACCCTAATACAAGCCTTTGGCTGATTATATAACTCTTGCACCCACTTTATAAAATAGTCACCCAGACCCAATTTCTTCAAAACCTGGAATAAGAAGAGCCAATCAACCCTGTCAAAGGCCTTTTCCGCATCTATTGCCAACACTACTGCTGGAGCTTCTTGTTGTTTTACCTGCCTCATTAAATTTATAACCCTCCTCACATTATCTGCAGCTCGTCTGCCTGGAACAAATCCCGACTGATCCTCATGTATAAGTATGGGGGGAGCAACTTTACTCAAGCTAGTACTTTTGCTAAAACCTTTAGATCTAGATTGATTAATGAAATGGGATGGTATGAACCACATAATGTTGGATCTTGCCCTCCCTTTGCCTAAAACCATGATGCCAGCTACATCAGCTCTTGGAGCCAATTCCCCAGTGTCCCTTAGGTAATTAAACATTTCTACCAAGGTCAAGTAATAGCCAACTTGAAGGTTTTATAAAATTTGGATGAGAATCCGTGTAGTCCCAATGCTTTCTCTGTTTTTTCTTTTGCAACGTATCAGAGACATATCTCAATCCCCTCTCCATACCTCCGCTATTGCTGTGGGGCCAAAAACGCTCTGATTGCAAAAGTTTGCTAAATCGGGGTAGAAGCTCTGGGTCTAAACTGCCATTTCCCTGGGTGACGTCACTTTCTCTATAATTGGTCACATTTTAAATCCATCAACTACTAAGAAGTTTCAATGTCAGACCTAAGTTTGATAAAGCACCTGGACATTCCTGATTAATAATAAATAAATAAATAAAATAAAATCAGAACAGGTAAATGTGAAACCAAAGAGCTACAGAGCAAGAAGTCAATGTGAACGAGTACATAAAATTATTCAGAGTAGTTAAATTCCAAGTGAATTGTGATAAATTGTAGGAGGACCTTGTAAAACTGGAAGATTGGGCGTCCAAATGGCAGATGAATTTTAATGTGGATAAATGCAAGGTGATGCATGAAGGGAAAAATAACCCGTGCTGTAGCTACACGATGTTAGGTTCCATTTTAGGATTTACCACCCAGGAAAGAGATCTGGGCGTCAGTTGATATTACATTGAAATTGTCAGCTTAGTGTGCTTGTGGCAGTCAAAAATGCATACAGAATATTAAGAATTATTAAGAAGGGAATGGCAAATAAAATGGAGGATGTCATATCCTCTGTATCGCTCAATGGTTAGACTGCACCTTGAATACTGTGTGCAGTTCTGGTTGTCGCATCTCTAAAAAGATATAGTTGCACTGGAGAAAGCACAGAAGGTAGACTAAAATGATAAAGGGCATGGAACAGTTTCCCTATCAGGAAAGGCTAAAGAGGTTAGGGTTGCTCAGCTTGGAGAAGAGATAGCTTAGGGGAAATATGATAGAGGTCTACAAAATCATGAAGAGACTTGAACGGGTAAATGTGAATCTGTTATTTACTCTTTCAGATAATACAAGGACTAGGGGCACTCCATGAAGTTAGAAAGTAGCAATTTAAAACAAATCGGAGAAAATTCTCACTCAACTCACAATTAAGCCCTAGAATTTGTTGCCAGAGGATATGATTAAGGCAGCTAGTGTAGCTGGCTTAAAATAGGTTTGGATAAGTTCCTGGTGAAGCCCATAAACTGCTTTCTGGTGGGCCTTTTATCTTCTGGCAACATATGCCCCTTAGATTCTCCGAGTAGCTTTACCAACTGCTCCAGTTCCTCACCGAACAGGAGTTTACTCTTAAAACGGGAGGTTACACAGCTGAGATTTTGAAGACAAATCCGCTGACTAATTGCGCAGCCACAGCAGTCGGCGCGCAGTCACTACAGAAACCATGCTGCGCGCTGAAGTTCGCACTATGTCGTAAAGTGCATCTGCTACATATGCGATGCCCGCCTCCAAACGAGCGCCCTCCAAGGCAGCAGCACTGCCAGCTCCTGTAGTGGTGTTAGAGGCCTGAACCCAGCACAAACATGCCCTCAGCATGAGGCTGGTGCAGATCGTGGCCCGAAGACTCAATGCAGCCACTTCAAAGAATCGCTTCAACTGGATCTCCAGCTTATGGTCCTGCATATCTTTTAAAGCGGCAACATCCGCTATTGGAATAGTGGTCTTTGTCACAGCCGAAACCGCCGCATCCACCTTCGGAATTTTCAGAAGATCCAAGACATCTGTTGAAAGAGGATAGAGCTTGGCCATAGCTCTGCCCACCTTGAGCCCCAATTCCGGTGCATCCCACTCGCGGGTCACCAGCTTGCGAACCTTTTTAGGCAGTGGAAAGGACGAAGTGGGCCCCCGTATTCCGTCAAGAACCGGATTAACCCTATCACTATCTGATTCTTCCTGAGAGATCTTAAGCCCCAGAACTTCCAACACCTGGGGAATAAGGGGTTGTAATTCCTCCCGCTTAAAAAGGCGGACCACGCTAGGATCATCCCCTTCTGTGGGTGGCAAATCATCATCATCTGCAGCATCTTGATCAGGGTCCCCAAGATCAGGAACCAAATCTGGAACCCGAGCTGAACCTGGATCTGGAACTCCGGAGGGTGGGGGAGAGGTCTGCGGCCCCTGGGGACCATCACTTCCTCCGCGGGCCTGCTGTTCCTCAAGTCAACCCTTCTTGAACGGCAGCTCAGAAAGACCCACTAACTGAATTTGCCTCCTGAAGCCCGCCTGCTTTCTGGCCAGGAAAGCCTGGTGCATTAACAAGACAAACTCCGGCGAAAACCCCTCCGGGTCTCCATCTGCCGGAATGGGATCCTGAGGAGCTAGTTCACCCAGTCCCCCAGCACTGTCCTCTGCCACAAGGGCTAAGACTGGAGGGGATCCCTCCTTCCTTGAGCTTTGGCATGAAGACCCCCAGTCCTGGGGGGAAGGGCTCAGGGCCCGACGAACACTTCATCCCTAGGAAGGATAAGGGAGAGAAAAAACAAAACTAAATTCTGCCTTCACGCCCACACGCCTGACAGAGTGCGGAGAGAAAGCGAGGGCCCCTTGAAAAAAAATGTGCAGCCATGCGGCCCAGGAGCTGAGGGGAGGAACGGAAAAAATAGAAAAAAAATGCCAACAAGCTTTTCTTCACCATGCCAAAAACTGGCTGGCGAAGAAAACACTTACCCCGTCCCTTCAGAGCAACCCGGAACCCTGGGAGTAGAAGGAAAGGGGGCCTTGGGCTGCCAAACGCCCCGGAGTGCTTGCAAGGCTGGCTGTCCCAACCCGACTCCTTACCTCAGCTCGAAACCACAGAGGAAGTCTCACTCAGTTTTACTTTTTTTTTTTTTTAAGCTTTACTGAGTCCTGTAGAGCAGAGAGGGTCGAAGGAGCAGCCACGGAGGTAAGTAACCAGGAGCCCCTGGTCTTCACACTCTTGAGTGGTGACGGACGAAACCCAGACGGAGGTAACCAACCCCCCCCCCCCCCCCCCCCCCCCCCCGGACATCCGGCTTCGACTGAGGGATGGCCCACGAAGGTGCCTAACACCTCAGGAAGCAATCCTGAAGAAAAAAACCCAGAGGAAAAAATCTAACTAAACTGAAAAATTAACTAAGACTGCAGGTGCCTGTCTTCCAGCTGCTGGAGTCAGAGAAATACTGAGGGACTGCAGGTGGCACTCTCGTTATGTAGCAGTGCCCAAAGCTCTAATTGTTCTCGGACTCCACCTGCTGGGAGGGATACACAGCCCACTTTTCTGGTCTGATCCTTGTACGTATAGGGAACTAGGGGCTCATAATATGAAGCTCCTGGGGGGGATAGTTTCCGGAAAGTGGAGCGGCTGAACAGAAGGCAAGGGGATAATCTGCATGCAGTGGCAATTAGAGCCCTAAACACAAGGCAAGGGGGTAACTTGCATAGAACGGCAGTTACAACCTTCAACACTGTGCTGGGCAAACTGGATGGGCCACTTTGGTCTTTATCTGTCATCACTTACTAACTTATTATCATACAGTATCTATTGTTTGAACAGCTAGAACAATATTGGACCAATTTCAGTTTTTCAACCCCTGAAGCACAAATTACTCCATTCTGTGTGATAAATGACTGCTAGAAGTTCACACAAACATATTAACCAAATAGATTCCCAGTGGTGAATAAACAATCTTCAAAAAGGCAGAAAAAAAAAATGAGTGAAAGGAAATCAAAATGAGACCTTCATATATTAGAGTGGTGTATGTTCACTTAATACCATTCCAAGATTACTCTCCAATCTAAACTGGAATTTAAGGCATTGCACTTTGCTCATAGATTTTAATCATCGGTCTCAAATATTTTTTCTATGCCATAAAAATAAAATATATTTTTTTTTACAAATAATTTTTCAATTGATGCATTTAAAATATCTCAAAGGACAAGACCGTGCAACATTTATCTTAGTGGCGATGCGCAAAGAAGCATGAGAAGCGTCCTTTTATATGAATGTTATAACACACTGAACTCCAGTGCCCAACACTGTATTCGTTCCTTTTTCATGGGCAAACAATGTTATTATGAGGTGAAAACTTTATTTTACTATATGCATTCAGTCCAATGTGCCCCTGAAGAAGGAATGAAACACACTGTTTCTTTCATTTTTATGGCATAGAAAAGTACTTGAGACCAATTATTAAAATCTATGAGCAAAGTGCAACGCTTGGCGTTCCAGTTCAGGTTGGAAAGCAATCTTGGAACGGTATTAAGTGAACATAACACCACTCTGATATATGAAAGGCCAGTTGTTACTTTTTTAAAATTAAAATTTTTTAGAAAAAATAAACCAATGAGGTACTTTGGAAGAAGATCCAAGAAGCAGCAATACAGCTATAAAACAAGCAAGCCTAAGACAACTGCTTTCTGGCTAAGACTTGAAAATTCACCCTTTCTGCCTTACCTACAGCTAAATATTTATTTTGCTGTGTGACTGTTCTCTACTGGTCAGGTAAGGAGCCAAATTCTACTTGATGTGCATCATGTATATAGACTCAATCATTATATATCAACCACTACATTAGCAACTATTTTTTTTTTTTTTTTTTTAAGAATTTTAAGCGCTTGTCTGGAATTGGAATGGAATGATGGTGACAGGCCATCTCCTAACATCAGAGACTGGAATACTCTCACTTGGTCGACAACATCACAAAGGCCCAGACAGGAGGGTAAAAGTGCCATTCACATATAGCATACACAGCATACCTAAGGACCTGTCTCGCTGTAGGGGGGTGGTGTTTGCACGGGCTTCACCACACAAATGTACACACACTTTACTTTGCTTGTGACTGATTAAAATAAAACTCTTCTACATGTTAATGGAGTACAAATGTTATACAGGGGGATAACAATGAAATCCATTTACACAGGTAAAGCACATTTTCCCCCATTTAGATTGGACGTCTGAAAATGACACTTCCTCTAAACATGATTGAAAAGATGGTTGGTGTTGCACAATGCACGTGATGTTAGCTGCATGTCAAAGCGACATTCCCCAGGGTTAGGGGAGGAAAGCAGCGCATGAAGATTGCATTTTCCAATCTATATGCATTGTTTCCATGGAACAAAATACCCACACAAAGAGCAGGTGCAAATGTCCTTGGTGCCCGGGATAAGTTTGAAAGGGAAAGCTTGTGTGCACACATGTGCGAGTTTGTTTGAGCCCTTGTGCAAACCTGCGTGGGTGTGCGGGAGCGTGAGAGACACAGGGCTTTGCAGTGTGACCGTCACGACCAACACAAGCCTTTTATTTATACAGATCTAGATAGACAATACTGGAATGGCCTTGGGTGTCACAGCCTTCATAAACTCATCTTTGTCACTTTCAACAATTTCCCACAATTCTTACAAGGCCCCATGATTTTATTGGCATTTTTTTTTTTTTTTTACAAATATTTATGCTGCTAGTAAGTAGATCTTGATCTTGTCCCCTGAAGATCATTTTTAGTATGCAGACAACCTTGCCACAGGGTTACCAGCCCAATCATCTCTAAAAGGGAAAGCCTTAAACTATGAAAGATAAAAAAAAAAATCCTCAAACTGTGTTTGAGGTTTAACTTTATTCAGTATTTGCTTATTAAGAAAAGATTTAAGGAACTAAATGAAAGCTCTATAATACAAAATCTACATTACAAAGCATACATAATTTCATATATAAGCAAACTTATATACCCTGTTTATAGCAAACAAAAATGTTAACATCCACCCAGAAAGTGAATAAAACTAAACTTGCTTTGTTGGAGTCTTTTATTATTTATACACGATACTAATCCTTCTTGCTAAAATCCCAGAGTTACCACACTATAACCTTCTCCTACTATAAATATATCTGCCATTTCCCTTTAAACCCTCTTATGTACTGAGAAGGAAAACAGAGATTCAGGTTTTCAAGAAAACCAATAAATCTTTAGCAATAAAATCCAAAAAGGGGGCCCATACATTTGCGTAGTTGGTAGAGATGTTCTTTTTAAAACGATATAAAAAACAACAACAAAAACCAAAAACAAAATGAGCATGTTTTCGCTGCACACTTCTAGTAATTAGAATAATTCTCTCCTCAATGACAGGTTAATTGTTCCCATTGTTGGTGTCATCCAGATACAAATCTAGGAAGGTATTTGTTGAAAAGATCAGACACTAATTCCCAGCCAGAAAATTCCATTGCCTGTCATCCTCTGATCACTGCAACCCCCAATCCCCCCCCCCCTCCTTTCTTTGTCTTAATGTCACTGGAGTACATTGTATGATTCACTTAAATTTTCACCTTTTGCTCATTCAGTTTTTGGACCAGATGAAGGGTGTGTCAACTCCTGAAAACTAGTCAAGGATTAAACTGAAGAAATTACTACTTACCTGATAATTTCCTTTTCTTTAGTACAGGGCAAGGCAAGTGGATCCAGAACCAGTGAGTTATGCACCTCTACCAGTAGATGGAGACAGAGAAAAGCTGACATCATGGTACATATACCCCCTGCAGTGACATCAGCCTGTCAGTATTCTCTGCAAAATCCAACTGTTGACAAACTAACAAAAACTTGATTATTAACAAATAACCACTCCAGCACTCAGCCAACAGGAAGCCACTGAGCTCAGACGTGGAGTGCAATAACTCTAGTCTAGGGACTGGATTGACACTTACCAGTAATCTCTGGAACACAGCCATGCAAGAGGACCACAGCACAGCCAAGAGCAGGAAGGTAAATTCACCTGTCTGTACTAAAGAAAAGGAAATTATCAGGTAAGTAGTAATTTCTCCTTTCTTAGCGTTCAGACAGGTGGATCCAGAACCAATGGGATCTATCAAAGCTACTCCTGATCAGGGTGGAAGGCTGCCCATGGTCCAGTCAAAACTGCATGTGTGAAAGCTGCGTCCTCCCGGGCCTGCACATCCAGACAATAATGCCTGGAAGAGACATGTAAGGAGGACCACGTTGCAACTCGACAAATCTCAACAGGAGACAACAATCTAATCTCTGCCCATGACACTGCCTGAGCCCTAGTGGAATGAGCCCTAACCTGATTAGGTAATGGCTGCTCAGCATCCACATACGTGGCCGTGACTACCTCCTGAATCCAGCGGGCTATAGTAGCCTGCGACACCACTAGTTCGCCTGCTCATGCCCACTATGGAGTATAAACAGCTGGTCAGTCTTGCTGAGAGGTTTAGAAACCTCCAAATACCTCAAGATATGCCCTCTTAATATCCAAGCACTTTAACAGGCAATATTTATCTGTATCTCTCTGTCTAGATACGGCAGGGAAATTGATTGATTCAAATGAAAATCCAAGACCACCGTTGGCAAAAAAGACGGAACAGTACGTATCTGTATCGCCCCCGGAGACACTCTCAGGAATGGCTCCCGGTAAGACAATGCCTGCAGTTCGGAGATTCTTTGTGCAGAACAAATTGCCACAAGAAGCACAGTTTTCAATGTAACTCAAGGATAGACTATGCAGCGGTTGGAAGGTGGAACCTGCCAAGAAATCCAAAACCAGATTAAGACTCCCCAAAGTACTGGCAACTGCAGGGGAGGATGAATATGTTTCACACTTTTTTAAGAAGGGAGCCATGTGTGGATGAGCCGATAAGGGTCCATCATTCACCTGACCTTGAAAACAGCCAAAAGTTGCCACCTGTACTTTCAATGAATTAAGGGCCAAACTCAATCTACCCTGCAAAAACTCCAGAATGAGTGGCATTTTAACTAAACAAGGAAGGACCCCTCGATCCTCACACTAAGCCTCAAACACTCGCCAAACCCGCACATAGGCTAAGGCAAGGTGGCAATCACCATAGTGTAATACCCACACTTCAGAATGTGAACCCTCTTAAGAGCCATACCGTAAGACAAAATGGAGTCTAATCTTCATGAAGAACGGTCCTGTTGCAGAAGATCCCTGTGCACCAGTAATCTGATAGGAAGGTCCACCAAGAGCCTTTGCAGATCTGTATACCACAGCCTCCTGGGCCAATCTGGGACCACCAGAAGCACTATCCCTGTTTAACTCTCAATCCTCTGAATGATTCTGTCAAACATGGGTCACGGGGAAAAGCATATAGGAGCTTGTCCACCGGCCATTGCTGTATGAGTTAATTGATGCCAAAGGACCTTTGGTCTCTCTTGTGACTGAAGAAGCGAAAAACCTTTGCATTGTGAGATGTCGCCAGAAGGTCTAGATATGGGAGACCCCAGTGGTTCACTATGAGCTGGAACACCTCATTGGACAATTCACATTCTCCTGGGTCCAGACCCTGTCTGCTGAGAAAATCAGCTCTTACATTGTCTCTTCTTGCAATGTGGGAGGCTGAAATCTCCTGAAGATACACTTCTGCCCATTCCATGAGTTGGGCTATTTCCTGTAACACTGCTGGCTCTTGATTCCTCCTTGGCAATTTATGTAAGCCACTGTCATGGCACTGTTCGATATCATCCGGACCGCTCGACCCTGCAATCGGTCCACAATCGTGGTGTAAGCATGCCAACCGGATGGCCCGGGGTACCAGGCAATTGATGCTCCAGAGAGACTCTTCTGTATTCCAGTGTGCTTGCATGATCAACTCCTGACAGTGGGCCCCCCAACCCTGGAGGCTCGCCAGTCCAGTGATCGTAGGGAAATCCCTTTCCTTCCTTAGATGGTCCACTTGCAACCACCACTGCAACTGTATGCTGATTTTCACCGGAAGGGTCGAGCGGTCCAGATGATATCAAACAATGCTACGACATTGGCTTACATAAATTGCCATAAGGTAAAACCACAGGAGAGCAGGGCAATAAACTTCTATCCTCCTTTCTCCTTCTATTAAACTTCAACGCAATCCCCAGTAAGGAGGTGCACATCCACCATCTGCTGGAGATGGAGAATACTGGCAGGCTGATGTCAATGCAGGGGTATATATATACTGTGACATCAACTTTGCTCCATCTGGTAGAGGTGCATAATCTACTGTTTCTGGGTCCATCTGTCTGAATGCTAAGAAACGATGGTTTACAGCACGGATAGACAACTCTGGCCCTGAACTTGCCTATCCCTGCTGTAAACCAGCGCCTGAACTGAAAGATGGTTTTGTTTTTAGCTGATTTTCAGGACATCCACAATGAATATGCATGAAACATTTGTATGCAAATTTACCTCTTGCATATTCATTGTAGATATCCTGAAAACCAGACTTGTTTGAGGCATTCCAGGACCGGAGTTGCCTACCCCTGGTTTATAGTTTTATTCCAAAGACCTGTTATATTTCTTCTTGTAGCAACCAAGAAATGAGTAACTAGATTAACTTTGTTCAATCCTGAATAAATTCAAGCATACCCAATGGTAATATCAACATATCTTGGAAAGCAAGCACCTTGTAATCAGAAAAATGTACTTTATTATATCACGTCAACAAATTTGTATTTTAGGACTGGATCATGAAAGGTGAATTTGAATTCTGAATGGGGGATCAGTCCTTTCACTGACAGCTGTCAGTTGAGGGTCCAATCCGTGGCCAATGAAGGAGTGCATATTTTAATATCACGTGCCTGTACAGCTCAGAGCTTTATCAGTATTGACTACTGCCCTGCCTGAGGTGGTTAGATCTTTTAATTCCTCCAGCTGGGGTTCCCTGGGAGTTCGGGAGGGCCTGGAGGTGAGAGTGGAATTTAGATGCCATGACTCTGGAGGGTGACTAGGAGGAAGAGTGGGAGTTTTTTAAAGCTGGGTAGAGGGCTAGGAGAGATCATGCCCCCACCTCTGCCTTGCTCCTAAAGACATTTTTTGAAAAATGTTTGTTCTCTAGAGCCCTGGTTATATTGGGCTCTGCTCCCTTGGCTGATCACTAATTGAAGGCTGAGGGTGTATGTATTGTGTGAAAGCAGGGATTCAAAAAATGAGTCAAAAGAGGAAGGTGGCAGGTAGTAAAAAAAAAAAAAAAAAAAAAAAAGGGGGGAGGTCAGACTGCCTGTTTTACCCCACCTTTTTTTTTTTTCTTTTTAGTGTGGACTTGCACTTAATTGCATACAAAGAGTCCATCAGTTAAAAAAAAAAAGTGCATTTTTTTCCATTTAGCGGTTGTTTTTTTAACCTTCTGGTTTTTAACCTTCTGGTCTATGTGCATGTCAGTTTCCTGCATCCTGTGGGGCTGTTGGTTTTTACCACCAGTAAAACCCATGCTAAAATTTTACTCCCATTTTAACATGGGTTTTATAAACATTGGTCCCTCAATTTACATTTGCAAATGGAAAATGCAAATTGAATGTAATGTGGACAAGTGTAAAGTGATTCACTTAGGGAAGAATAATCTAAATTATGGCTACACAATGCGAGCTTCTACATTAGGAGTCACCACTCAGGAAAAGGTGCCATTGTTGAAAATACGTTGAAATCTTCTGCTCAGTATGCAGCAGCAGCCAAGAAAGCAAATACAACGGTAGGAATTATTACGAAAGGAATGAAGAACAACAAAGAAAATAATCATAATGCCTCTATATTGCTCCATGGTGTGACCTCATTTTGAGTACTGCATGCAGTTCTGGTCACATCTCAACAAAGATATATAGCAGAATTAGAAAAGGTACAGAGAAGGGCGACAAAGATGATAAAGGGGATGGAACAATTCATCTATGAGGAAAGGTTAAAGAGGTTAGGCTTCAGCTTGGAGAAGAGATGGCTGACGGGAGATATGATAGAGGTTTATAAAATAATGAATGGAATGGAATGAGTGAATGTCAATCTGTTGTTTACACTTTCAAAAAGTACAAAGACTAGGAAACACACAATGATATTATTAGGTGATGCATTTAAAACTAATAAGAGAAAATATTTCTTTACTCAATGCATAATTAAGCTTGGAATTTGTTGCCAGAGGAAGTGGTGAAAGGTATTAATGTAGCTGTGTTTAAAAAAGATTTGGATAAGCAGCTTGGAATCTGCCAGGTACTTGTGACCTGGATTGGCCATTGGTGGAAACAGGATACTGGGTTTAATGGACCTTTGATCTGACCCAGTATAGCATCTTATGTTATGTTCTAATTTGAATCTAGAAAGTCTGTCAAACTCTTTCACTATCTTTAATAGGATAGATTCTAAGGAATTTACTATACAGAATATATACTTCTAACCAGTGTGAAAAGCTGGAAGAAATGTACCCCAACAGGCAAAGCTGTTAGTCTGAAGGGGTTGAATATTTATGCAAGCAGCATTTCTCAGTTTTTAATTTCATTTTACAAAAAATGCAGAGAAATAATTAATTGTGACTTTGAAAATTTATTTTAAAAGCATACTGGTTTGCAATAAACATACTGTCTGGAACAATCTGTGTAAGTGTCATTTGTAATCCATACAAATCTGCTGACTTTTTAGGGAGTCAAATACTTTTGCAAGCCACCATGTGTATGTGTGTGTGTATATACACACATACATACATACAAATAAAACAGATCATCTTCAAATAAAGCAATTTTATGCTCTCCATCCTCCTCTACCTTATATCCTATAGTATGTGTGATTTTTATCTGCCAGAAGTTCAATCATTACTGCCAATAACAATGTGGACAAGGGGTAACCTTGCAGTGTCCCTCTTTCCAATAAATTGTCTGAGGTTATCCTATTGATTTGCACAGCTGCTGTCAGGCTGATATACATGACCTGTATTCTCTGTATAAAATTGGAGCATATCTAGTACAAAGGTGGCAGACCTCACATGTCACAGATAAGATTTTAGAGAGCCTGGCAGTCTTGGTATATGTGGATACCAATGACACAGGAAGGTGTGGGAGAGAGGTTGTAGAAGCCAAATTTAGGCTCTTAGGTAGAAAGCTGAAATCAGAACTTCTAGGGTAGCATTCTCTGAAATGCTCCCTATTCTACGTGCAGGTCCCCAGAGATAGGCAGAGCTCCAGAGTCTCAATGTGCGGATGAGATGATGGTGCAAGGAAGAGGTTTTAATTTTGTTAGGTCCTGGGCAACGTTTTGGGGAAGGGGAAGCCTATTCTGAAAAGACAGGCTCCACCTTAAACGGTGTGGAACCAGGCTGCTGGCACTAACCTTTAAAAAAAAGAGATTAATTTATAATTCTCAGAAACCGCAAATTATAAATAAAATTCATCTAAGTGGTATATAATAAAACAGATTACATCAATACAGACATGTAAACTAATAGATTAGATTAAACAGTCGTGAAAGTTTCATGAAATAAAAATACTTTCAGTTGTTTACGAAAGCATTTAATATCAGGAGTCAGTCTCAAATGTCTAGAAATAGAATTCCATAGCTGTGATCCAACAGCAGAAAATGCTCTATTATGAGTGCCTGCATAACAAATCCTTTAATGAGGGGATGACTAGGAGCATATTGTTTTGTGATCGCAGGAAATCAACATGGTTTATAAAACTGCAATAGACCAGACAGGTAGGATGGGCAATTCTTAATGTATTTAAAAGTCAAGGTTAAAATGTTAAACTTGTTCAACTGGTAACCAATGTAGTTTTGTTTTTTTTCAGTAACAGAGTTACATAATCTCTCAGTCAACCTTTTAGCACCATACGCATTGCCATATTTTGCAGCAGTTGCAGTGCATGTGTATGGTATTTAGGTATGCCAATTAACAGCGCATTACTGTAACCAAGGGTAGTTAAATATCAGATGTAATATTCGCAATTTAGAAAACCCAGCACGTAATGGCAGATTTAAATGAGTAACACAGGTCAATTTAGAGACAATATAAAAGCCTATGTTTTGAGAACTGTCTCAGAGAATGAAATAAAATTACCATCCAAAGACATATATATTTGGAATAATCTGTTTTGATATCCACATAGCAGCTTTTAAAATAGAATATGGGGGAAGCTTTCAGTTGCTCAGCAGTGTGTGGCTTGGAGGGAGGCATCTTCAAAGGAAATAAGGGAATTAGGGCATTCAGATAGAAAGGTTCCAAAAAAAAGTATGTGCCTATACAGAAAAGAGTTAAAAGATTCCAAATTATCCCTGTCAATTGATAAGAAAGTTGTATATACAAATAAAAAACGTACTTTGAAATGTCTATTTACTAATGCCAGAAGTCTAAAAATTAAAATGGGAGAGATAGAATGTATGGCACTGAATGAAGAGGTAGACTTAATTGGCATCTCAAAGACCTAGTGGAAGGAGAATAACCAATGGGACAGTGTTATACCAGGGTTTAAATTATAACACAGTGATAGGGAGGATCAACTTGGTGGGGGAGTGGCACTTTGTTAGGGGTGGCACAGAGTCCAATAGGATAAAGAACCTGCAGAAGGCTAAATGCACAGTAGAATCCATATGCCTGGAAATTCCATGTGTAATAGGGAAGAGTATTACGGTGGGGGTATACTACTGTCCACCTGATCAAAATGAACAGACGGACAATGAAATGCTAATGGAAATTACAGAAGCTAACAAATTTGGCAGCACAGTAATAATGGGAAATTCAACTACTCCAATATTGATTGGGTAAATGTCACATCAGAAAATGCTAGGGAGATAAAGTTTTTAGATGAAATAAATGACTGCTTTATAGAGTGGTTGGTCTGGTAACTGACGAGAGGGAGAGCTATTTTAGACCTTATTCTTAATAGAATGCAGGAATTGTTGTGAGAGGTAACAGTAGTGGGGCTGCTTGGCTATAGTGATTATAATGTTATCAAATTTGAGTTAGTGACTGGAGCGAGGACATTAAGTAAATATACTGTTCTAGTATTTAACTTTCAAAAGATAGACTTTGATAAAATGTGGAAAAAAAGAGATGGACTAGCTACAAAGAGAGAGAGAGTTTGTATCAAGAATGGACATTATTTAAAAATACCATCTTGGAAGCCCAGACCAGATGTATTCCATGCATTAGAAAAGAAAGAAGGTCAAATGACTGCCAACATTGTTAAAAGGTGAGGTGAAAGAGGCTATTTTAGCCAAAAGATCTTCTTTCAAACATTGGAAAAGGGATCTAACTGAAAAAAATAGGAAAAAGCATAAGCATTGACAAGTTAGATATAAAACATTGATAAGGCAGGAAATAAAAGAGAATTTAAAAAGAAGCTGGCCATATAGGCAAAAACTCATAATAAAACCTTTTTTAAATATATCCGAAACAGGAAGCCTGTGAGGGAGTCAGTGGGACCATTATATGATTGAGGGGTTAAAGGAGTATTTAGGGAAGGGCAAGGTCAGGGCAGAAAGAGTAAATAATATGTTATATTTGATGGTTCTGTGGTCAGTGCATTGGGTTTGGGGCTTGGTGGGATGGGGGGAAGTTGACTGGGGCAGGTTTTGTGTGTGTGTGTTGGAGAGGGGGGGGGGGAACAGATGGGCCGGCCCTTCCGGGCTCAATGGTGTTCCTACTGGGGAGTTTCAGGGTCATGGTTGTTTACTGTTTAGATGTGGGGATGGGAGATATGTTGGGTTCGTGTTTGGGACCAAATTCAGGGTAGAAGGGGGTTCAGAGAAGGGTTAAATGAGGGATTTGTTTACAGGGTTGGGGAGGGTCTTAGATGTTATAGAGCTTGGGAGATGGTTGGGGATATTCGGTTTGGAAGAACAAGACATACTGAGTATGTTGGCTTACCATCTAGTATTATTACCTTCATATCTGCTGTTTGGGTTTGTATAGAAGAGACAAAAATAAGATTTATTATGTTTATTAAAACTCTCCTCTTTATGTTCAATTTATCACAGCCCTTGATCTTATTGCTGCAATTATGCCTCATCTTTGTTTTTAAGTGATATGTTATGGATAATCTTGTGAAAATATTCTCTCTTAATGTCCAGGGTATATCCTCTCCAATAAAGAGAAAATACATTTTACAATTTGCACGACACCAGAAGGCCCAAATAGTATTATTGCACAAAACCCATCTTACTAATAGTGAACATGAGAAACTTAAGTTTGGCCGGGTGGGTCAATTGTATTATTCACCTTATAATTTGCGCAGCCGTGAGGTTTGTATTATTATAAACAAGCACCTAGCTTTGGTAGTTCACCAGTCTGAGGCTGACATAGAAGATCGATATATATGGTTGGATTGTTCGTTATATTCTTTGAACTTCACTCTGGGTACTTTATATGGCCCTAACAAAGATCAGGCAGATTTTTATAAAATGCTCACTGATAGGATTGCATTATTTAGCTATGAACACCTTTGTTTAGGGTGTGAATGGAATGCTTGTTCTGATCCTCTTTTGGACAAAACATCCCAGCCTAAGGCTGGAACTTAAGGCTTTTTTTTTTTTTTGCACAGACGTTGCTCAATACTTTCAAACTTATAGCTGTGTGGCATTTTCAACACCCTAATGTTTGTGATTATACCTTTTATTCCCCGAGGCATCATATGTATATAGAATTGATCTGCCATGATTTCTCATTTACAAAATGCCACCATTTTATCTGGCATTATCTCTGATCACAATCCAATTGGGGCTGACCTGTCTGTTGGGTCATCTAGACCTAAATATTCTCCTGAAGATTAAATACTTCTTTTGGGTGATACACATTTCCCAGTTTTACTTAAGGAGACTGTGGCAGATTTCAATATTCATAACCCAGTGGAAGATTACACTCTTATTTACACTGGGAAGCATTCAAGACTTTCCTTCATGGGAAAATAATTAGCTATGCTAATCACATTCAAAGGGAAAAGAGACATAAGGTGAGTTACCTCTTGGTGCAGATTAGAGGACCTGGAAATGTTGTATCAACAGGACTGCTCAGTTCGTATATTAAAACATTTAGAAGAACAACAAAATAGAATTACGATTTGGGAAGATTTGTTGAGCTCTTATATATATTATATTAATATTCTATGAACATGGGGTTAAGCCTACAGTCTTTTTGGCCTGAGCAGTAAACAGAAGGGCAAGCAGAGCATTTATTCCTGGCCTTTGGAAACCAATGGGAGACACCACTTTGAAATTGGCTGAGATAGAGGCTTTGTTTACTAAATACTTTTCTGAGCTCTATGCTGCCCCAAATTCAACGGACCCTATTGAATTTGCCATGATTGACTAAGCTGAAAAAACAATCATTGCCCGTGCCTATATCCTTTCTTGAAATCCAGGCTGCAGATGGGTAAAACTGTATCTGCCCCTTAAAGGGTAGACTGATTGGCATGGACACTGAAAATCTGGCTATGTGCTCTAGACTCAGTAAAACAACGTCCCTGGTTCTGATTGAGTGTTTATATGGGATTCTGAATTTCTGTGATCATGTGGGTGAGGTCTTGAGCTTTGTTGCTGATGGGGTTGAGAAGATGGAGGAAACCATCTCTTCATAGGAAAAAAAAAACCTCTCTCTGCAGTTTACTCTAATATCTCCTTGAGCTGGATGATGGTTTGAAGGTAGCAGCAGAGAGAGTCTGAATTGTAGAACAGTGGTTTTTGATAAGATCCAACATTTCCTTGACCTTATTCCCAAAATGGTTCCCTCTATGGTTTGCACATCTGTCCTATATGTCTTCTTTCAGGACTGAAGACCACATCAAGTCTGCAGGTGTCAATAACCAAGGCAGAGGCTCTCAAGTAAACCAGATGTTTCTCACATGCCGCACCAGGGTTTGGCAGGTGAACAAATATTCTTCCTGTTTCTGTTGAGGGAGAAATGCCAACAATTGCTGTGTCCCTTCCAGAATGGAATATCAGTATTGCAGAGTACCATTTATCCGAAGATCCATTAACTGGAAATGTATTATCCAGAAACAAAGTGTAGACCCCGTGTCCTGATTTGTTATTTAAAAAATCTTCTATTTCTGGCTTCATATGATCTATTATTCAGAAGAATTGTACTCTGAAATTCTTTTATCAGAAAACTCACATTATTTGGAATTTGCTTGGTTCCTATCATTCTGGAAAAATGGCACTCTACTATGTTCAGTCATGTAGTTCTGATAGCATACTATGTGGAATGGAAGCAAAAAAATTACTTTCCCCTAAGGATTCAAAGTCTGGGAATCATACCTCAGATGTGCCAAAAAATGAGTCTGACACTTTGGTTCTTTTCAGGGCATGTTCGACCACCACAAATTGGTATAATACCTGGAGTGTCAGATTTTTTAGCTGTCTGGACAGGACACCTAATGTCTGCTTTCTTAACTACAGGAAATATCAACGGTGGGGCTTCCCACATTCTTTTACGCACATCCGGCAGAGGTTGGTGGATTAGCATTGCAACCAACTCCTTAGGGGTACTGAGGTAGCTTAATAACAGTGATGCTCTGAATTTACCTTTAACTTCCAAATTAAATGCAAGTAAATCTAGAGACAAAAGCTGGACCCCAGGACATTTAAAACTCAAGACTCTTAAGATTATAATAAGAGATGACAGACTTCTATCACCCAAGCACTCAGTCATCTTCTTTAGTCCCTGACCTTAGACAATCCAAGTCTCCTGTATCTTCTAGCCAACGTCTGGGCTGGCTGCTCCCCACACTGCATTATTTGCTGGATCTAAGAGGGTGGTGGCTATGGTCCCCCAAGTAAAGACCAGGCTGCGGTTGCCCCTCTGGAATTGCAAGCATGGTGGCACAGCACTGTGGGGATAAGGATAAAAAATGCACACTCCATGTACACACACACACACGTGTCTCTCCTGTTGGGACAGAGGATGCATGCTCTCTACTGCTGTGGCACCACGCTTTCTCCAGCTGCTGCCGTGGTGAAGGACGAAAGATGGGCACTGATCCAGAAAGATCAGGAAAGGGGTAAGTAGGCAATAGGAAACAGAAGAGGTAAGAGAAAGGGAAAGTTTGAGAAAGACAAAGGCTGAGAAGGGAGTGAGAAATGGAAAGGGGATAATGCAGGCCGGGATGGAATTAATGTAAAACAGCTGGTTTGAAGGTAAGAAGTGGAAAAGGGGAGTTTAACAGCTGGGAAGGGCAATGGGAAAGAGACAAAGAAGAAAGGGGGCATGGAGAAGCGGGATCAGAAACAGGGATGGAGGGGCTCAAGATCATAAAAGGCATAGTTACAAGGGAGGGGTGAAGAGATGTGACCTGAAGAGAGGGACAAATAAGAGTGAATGAGAATGGATGAGGGCCAAACTGAAAGAAGAATGAGGAAAATAAATCAAAAGATGAGACCAGAAGAAAGAACAATACAAGAAGAAAAAAAGAAAAGGTAAAAACAGTTTTTCCATATTAATACTTTATTATACAACTCTTCAAAGTTTTGAATTTTTTTCATTCAAAAATTATAACATTTAAATCATGTATTTTATTATATGTATTTTCTTTTTAAACATTTGTACATATACAAACCAACATGTGCCTTATACTTGTTAGCACTATCTCCTGTGATATTTGGCAAATCCATTCTAGGAAAATTAGATTGAAAATCTTATGCTTTAAAATAAGGACCCAAACTCGGTCCTTAAGGGCTGCAACCCAGTTGGGTTTTTCAGGATTTCCACAAAGAATATGCATGAGATCTATCTGTATACAATGGAGGCGAAGCTCTAGCCTCTCCATGTGCGATCCTAGTGAGCTTGCTCACTAGGCGGGTCCAATTGCACCACAGCACTAAGGACCCACTTTTCCCACCAGTGTTACAGCTTGCTGAGGCCATGGATCCAGCAGGCCATTCCCAGTATGGCCCAATGGATTTAACAGCAGCAGAACATCTTGGATCAAGTCACTGAGGTTCTAGACAGACTGGTGATTCGTCTTGATGTATTACCAGCTCCCCAACCGGGTACTCTGCCACTAGTGGCTCCGCAGTCAGCCTTGCCTCCAGGACCCAGACCGATACCACAGTTACTGCCTCCACCTCATTTTCATGGGAAGCCCTCTGAGTGCAGGGACTTTCTTAATCTGTGCTGGATGCACTCTGACCTGCAGGCTTACCTCTTCCCTTCTGAAAAGGTGACTGTGACATATCTTATCCCAGCTGGGAGAACCAGAGCTGGCCTTACTCTCTCTCAGAGGGATGACCCCCCCTTCTCTCCAACCTGGATCAGTTCCTCAGGAAATTTCATCTTATCTTCGAAGAGCCTGGACACAGCACATCTGCAGCTATCAAACTCCTGCAGATCTGTCAAGGCTCTAGCCCAGTGGGGGAGTAAGCTGTTCTCTTTCGAACCCTAGCTTCAGAGTTCCAATGGAGGGAAGATAGTTTAACAGCGATCTTCTGGCAAGGCCTCTCCAAGTCCATAAAGGATGAGCTCGCTGGTTGAGACCTTCCGGCCACTCTGGAGGGCCTCCTTAGCTTGACCATTTGTCTGGACCTATGTTTTTGGCAACATATTACTGCGCTATGTACAGGATCTCCAGTCTAGACATACCATCTAGACTTCCTAGAATAGAAGGGGCACTGCCTTGATTGAAGAGCCCATGCAGCTGTCTTCAGAGGAGAAGCATGCCTCTACTGCGTGGGCATGGGGCATTCTGCAGCACACTACCTTGCCAAGTTGGGAAACACCAGGATCTAGGGTAGGGGAGGCCACCGTAGGTCATTCCACGCCTTCTCCCTAAATCCTTGTTCCTGTTGGTCTCTTCTGGGAAGGGACCTGCATCCACATGCAAGCCTTCCTAGACACTGAACAGCAGGCAACTTCTTTGCAAAGGAACTAGTACGTTGGCATGGGATTTCCCACTGAACTGTTGGAAACGGCGCTCACTGTCTTGTCAGTCACCGGACAGCCTCTCTCAGGTTGTATTACTCTATCTACTGGGTGTCTGCAGATGCAAATGAGCCTGTCCCACTGGGAGAAAATCCACCTATATTCCTACTGAGAGCCATTAACAATGTTATCCTGGGCCCCCCTGGATGAAGCAACATCAACCCCATATTGATTGGAGATCTCCCAGGGAAGTCCTGCCTGTCAGACCCACTTCCTAACCCAGATTCACCCACCAAGGTTACTAGGCCAATTGACTATGACTGAGAAGCCTGGCTTGCCCTCCCAGTACTCGGCCTACTCCAACATATTCAATAAACAGCAGGTGGAGGTATTACCACCCCATCGTGCCTATGACTGTGTCATAGGCTTTCTTCCACCCAGAGGTCGAGTCTATCTGCACCAGAAATAGAAACCATGAGTAAATACATTAAAGAGCGTTTGGACAAAGGTTTTATTCGTCCTTCCTCATCACCTGCCAGGGCTGGCTTCTTTGCCCCTGCATTGATTACTGGGGCCTTAACTCCATCACCAAAAAGAATCGCTACCTGCTTCCCCTGATCTCAGAGCTCTTTGATCGCTTACAAAGCATCTAGGTCTTCACACTAAATTAGACCTTGCGGCGAGGGGGGGGGGGGGGGGAATACAATTTAATCTGAATTTGCAAAGGCAAGGAATGGAAAATGGCCTTTAACACCTGTGAGTACCTTGTGATGCCCTTTGGCCTGTAACACGCCCCTGCAGTTTTTCAATTCTTGGTCAATGAGATCTTCTGGGACCTCCTCTACTCCCATATAGTAGTCTATCTGGATGATAATCTAGTTTTTTCCAAGTCACGGACTGAATATTGAGCTCATGTCAAACAGGTCCTTTAAAGGCTTCAAGAACACCATCTTTACACTAAGTTGGAGAAAAGTGCCTTTGAACAAAAAAAAACCTTCCCTTTCTGGGGTATACTGTTTCCCACAAGTGCCTTAATATGGACCCAGACAAGTTAAAGTCCATCCTGGATTGGCCTCATCCGATGAGTCTCAAGGCGCTGCAAAGTTTCTTATGTTTTGCCAATTATTATAGGCACTTTATCTCTAACTACTCTTTGGCAGCTCTGCTCACCTCCTTGATTAAGAAAAGATTGAATACCAAAAATTGGACCATAGCTGCCATCCAAGCCTTTGAATGACTCAAAGAGAAATCTACTCAGGATTCGTGCCTACATCATCCAGACCCGACCATTCATCCTTGAGGTAGATGAGTCCACCCACGGGGCAGGTTCTGTCCTTCTGCAGTGTAACCGCAATGATACACTTGTGACCTGTGCCTACTTCTTGAGGAAATTCTCCCCAGCAGAGAGAAACTATACCATAGGAGATTGTGAACTGCTAGCAGTCAAGCTGGTCTTGGAGGAATGGTGACATTGCTAGAGGAGTCCAAGTTCCAGTAACCATCTATATGGATCATAAAAACCTTGAACGTTTGGCACAAGCCCAGAGACTAAACCCCAGACAAGCCCACTAGTCTTTTTTTTTTTTTTTTTTTTTTTAATCATTTTAACTTCGAGTTCCGGTATCAGCCTGCAACAAGAATCATTGAGCAGATGCTCTCTCCCAGTTCTTCAATACCGAAGGGACTCTAAAACCTCCACAACAAATCATTGTTCTGGCCAAGACTGTGGTTGCTGCCACTTTCACAGATCCTCCTGGAAAGACAGTGGTGTCTTGACATCTGTGACAAAATGTCTTGAATGGGCATATAATTATTGTCTATCTGGTAATCCTGGCGTTACCCAGACACTGGACTTGATTGTGCGACGCTACTTGTGGCCTCAAGTGAAAACCAACACAATGCTATGTAGGGTCCTGCCCTACATGTGACATGCAGAAAAGTGTCAGAGCATGACCGTGGGGGCTGTTATATCTGCCGCCAGCCCCATATGACTGCAGTCTTTGTCTATCACCTTCCCCTCTCTAGCAGCCATACCACCATCTGGGTGGTCATGGACATATTCTTGAAGATGGCGCATTTCATTCCTCTCTCTGGCCTCCTGTCTGTGCCTGAATTACCAAAGCTTTTTGTACGGTACGTCTTTTGGCTGCATCCTCTCAGACAGAGGGGTTCAGTTTCTGGCTCTTATTGGAAGAGTCTGTGTTGTAAGTTTGGAATAACCCTGGACTTTACCTCCTATCATCACCCCCCAGAGCAATGATCAAACCAAATGGGTGAATATGCTACATAAATCAAAGACAAGACAACTAGGCATCTCTGTTCCTGTGGACCAAATTCGCACACAATCATGTGAACAGTAACCATTTTTTCATTATCTTTGGATGCCATCCCCAGATAACCAGGCCAGTTCCCACTCATGACAACTACCCAGTGGTATCCACAAGGGGACAAGAGCTCTAAGACTTATGGCTAAAAAACCCCCCACCAGCTCCTGGATCAAGCATCCAAGTGCTCCAAAGCTCAAGCTGATAAATGTCACCCGGTATCTCCTTTGCACTCAGGGAGTCTAGTCTGGCTCAGCACCAAGAATATCAGATTAAAGATGCCCTCCATGAAATTTGCACCTTGCTATATTGGGCCTTTCCCTGTGGTGAGACAGCTGGGTCCTTTTGCCTATAGGCTTCTGCTACCATCATCTATGACAGTGCACGTCTTCCACATTTCTTTTCTCAAACTTGTGACATTCTCTTGGCCAGGAAGACCACCGTTTCAGGCCTCTAAGTTATCCATGGAAGAAGATATCCAATATGAGGTACAGAGATCCTGGATGTCCGTAGAGTTCGTAATTGGCTGCAATACCTCATTGCATGAAAAGGCTACAGACTAGAGGAGAACTCTTGGGAGCCAGCCTCTAACCCTACAAGCCCCCATCTTATAGAGGAATTCCACAAAAAATTCACCAGGAAGCCCAGGCTCAGAAGACTGGGGAGAGGACTTTGGAGGAGGGGTACTGTTACAATTGTCAGCTCATGGGATAACCCCGTGAGCTGCCACGCTTAGCCCTGAGATTGTACCTTAGCCGATCCTCCAATGCAGCAGCACGCTGAAATGATCGCTGCCTCCAGGCATCCGTCTTTAGGCACGTGGACCTGATAGTCACTCTATTAAAGGGCCTGCAACAAGAAAACGCCACGGCATCCACTGATTACATCGGCCCTAGATTCTTTTCCCTTGCCTTGGGAACAGGTCCCCCTGGAGTCCTTGTGTCCCAAAATGTGTTAGTTCTCGTGCCCTATTCTTGTTTGTTGTGTCTCCCCGTTGCCTTGCCCTACTCTTGTCTTGTGGTTCTGTATTTCGTCTTGTCTTGTTCCTTGTCTCCCCTCGGTTTGATTCCCTGGTTCTGATTCTGGCTTAGATCCCCAACCTCGCTTGTCGGCTGCCTGCCCTGACCTCTGGCCTGCTGCTATCTGTGCTGCCTGTCCCAACCTCTGGCTTGCTTCTTGTCACTGTTGTCTGCAGCCTGCCCTAACATTTGCCTGGATTTGGACTCTCTTCCTCCTGGATTGCCCTAGGGTCCTACCGGCCACCAGGGAAGCGGCTGGTATAAGTGAAGCTCCAGCTGGTTCTGTCCAAGGGCTTCTCTGCCAGCGGTTGGTGAGAACCTAGTGGCCTTGCCCACTAGGCAGTGCCAATCGCACCACAGCACTAAGGGTCACTTTTCCAATTAGCATTACATAGGAGATTATGTTTAATATTGCTTTATTGCCCTAGCTTCTGTCCAGCAAAATAAACTCTGATATTTTCCTGGAAAAATGAGTCACATTTTTCCATTGATTTTCTCCTGCTTTTATGGTTTATTTGGCTTTTTTGACCATCACATCAGTAAAAATCTTCACAACGGTGTACACTTCATTAAAATAGAGAAATACAATAAAAGCAATAAAAGATAACAGCTTAAATTACAAAGTAAAATATAATTAAATTACAGCTGTTAAAATTAGACTAGAATTTAAATAAAAAAGCATAAACATCCTACCAAAAGTTGAAGGAAACAATTCAAAAGATATGAATAAATAAATAAAACACAAAGTTGGGGCCTAATGTTAAATTACCCGCTCTCTGCATAGGTGCACTTAAAAAGTCATGTTTTTAAATCAATTTTGAATTTCTTGAGGAATGTTTGCAGCCGTAATTGCGATGGTAATGTGTCCCACAACTTGGGTCCTGCAATAGAGATTGCCCTTTCACGAACTTCACATAATCTTGCTGTTTTTATTGCGTAACTACACCTTTTATGGCGTAGTTATTCAACGCGAAAGTCGGCAGCGATCGCACTGCAGAGGTGCGATCGCTGCCGGCTATCGCAGGACTGCCCCCCGCTTCTCCCCCCCACCCCCTCACTGCCGGATTCTCTAAGGTCTGCTTAGAGAATCCAGGCCTTAGAAGGGATATGAAAGAGGTTTATAAAACGAAACAAGTTAATAGGGAACAATTATTTTCACTATCAAATAGTACAAGGACTAGGGGACACTCCCTGAAACTATCAGTAGATTTAAAATAAATGTAAGTATTTTTTCAGTTAGGGCATAATTAAGCTATTGAAGTTGTTGCCAGAAAATGTGGTTAAGGCTAGTAGCATAAGCGAGATTAAAAAAGGTATGGGTGCATTTCTGGAGGATAGGTCCACAAATAATTATTAGCTAGCCAGACTGGGTTTATTTATTTATTATTTATTTATTTCTTTTTTGTGTACTGATATTCAACATCAGTCATCATATCGGTTCACATATAATAAAACGAAATGAAAGAGAAATACAATGTGTAAAGTTGAACAAAAATATTATACAAAGTAATTAAGTAATCTCTAAATTCTTAGGCACAGCAATATACTGGGATTTGCCTGGTACATTCAGGCAACCTGGACTGGCCTGTTAGAGACCACTGATCTGACCCAGCATGGCATTTCTTATGTTCTTAATATGAAATGAAAATAGAAAAATGCCATATAAACAAGGAATGAAAGAGGGATTGTTTGCTGATATAGAGGTTACAGAACAGGAAAATAAAGCCAAGGTATTTACTCTATAACTAGGTAGGAGTATCACTGGCAGCGCACAATAAACCGCTGTACTGTTAACAGCAGTGCCAACAAAATTATGACTATTAATGTATGACTTCTGGCTTAAATGCAGTAGGTCCAATTTATGAAAGGGTTTTCTCCTATTCTGTGTCTAAAGGGAAAACTAATAAATCTAGCCCACTGAATGTCTTCTATTCAAAAAGCGAAATTACTTATCTGTAATGTTTGTTCTTGGTTGACAGCAACTCAGTGGAGTCACACACATGAATCACATGACATGCACTGCATGTGTTATCAAAGGAACATTTAAAGCACTTTCCAGAAAAACAACTTTTGAATGCACACAGTCAGAGAAATCTGTGTGGTGTTGGACTCTGGCTAAGAATCAGTGCTCTTTTGTTCTAACCTGTGCTTCGAAACCTTTGAAGTGCTTGGGCAATGAGAGAGGAACGGATCAAGACTGCAGGCCCAAGCGTCAGGTTGAGGGTACTGAAACAGCTGAAGACTGTTTTGAAAGGGCCTGAGCATGAATGGAACTTGCTTTGGTTTTCTGGATCTTTTCCTGGGCTTTGGGGCTCACTTCCAGTTGAACTTACTCAGACTGGAAACCTTAAGCAGATGCCACCACTGGAGACATTCTGGCCGGTTGGGCATCTTGAAAGGGCACTGAGAAAAACCTCTTGTTGGCATGCTTTGGGGTCATCTCCATTAGGAAAATATCAGAAGCGAAATTTAAGAGAGTATTTTTTCATAGCAGATGACCTCTTCATGGAAAGAAAAATTTCCGAATAAGCTACAGGCTTAGCCAGGGATGGCAAAATAATTACAAAGCTTAGGTGCTAGCCAAAACATTTTAAAAACCAGGGAATTTTTATTTTTTTTTCCATCTTTTGATTTTTATTTTATTTGATAACTTTGGATTTTGTCTAATTCTATCATTTTTTGTCTTGTTTTTGCTTAGTTTCATTTATTTTAACTTTTATTTACTTATTTCCAATTGACAATCTGCCTTTTTTTCCAGGAATGCACAAAGCGGATTACAAAGAAAAATGTGAATTGCAGTACATATGTGAGAGTGGGGGGTGGGGACATAAGAACATAAACTGGGAATTAAACAAAGCACTCCCCCTCTCCTTCTAGGCACCAACTCCCACCTCTCCCTGCTTTTTCTACTCTTACCCAGGCATACTCTGCCCCTCACCCACCCCCTCCCTTCCTCCAGGCCCTCTTCCTCCTAGACCTTCCCAGCAATGCTCACTTCTTCTTTGCCCCAAGGCATCCTCTACCTTCTCTTCATCCCTCCTTCTGACATTCTCCTCTTTCACCAGGCACACAGAGTATATTATCACATATAATTTACAATAATTTATATTCCATGTAAATCACCAGACACTGTTCTAGGCGGATTATAAAACATAGAACATAAAATATCAAACAAATTAAAAAAAACAAAAACAGAATAGTATAAAACAATAAAATAATTAACACAGCCATTTAAAAATGATTAGCCACAGTTTGCAAATGGCTTCCTGAAATAAATGTACTTTAAGAAGTTTTCTAAATATAATTATCCTCTTGCCGCAAAGATAAGGGTAGGCTGTTCCATAATCCAGGGGCAGCTTTAGAAAAGGCTCAGTTATAGATTTCCTTCATCCAGATCCCCTTCACACTGGGGGCTTCCAAAAAAAAAAAAAAAAAGCACATGAACCAGCTCTGGAGCCTGGCACCTAAGACAGAACCAGACTGTCAGCCATATTAGTCTGGCAGCTCTTCCGGTCAGGTTCCACTCCCCAATACTGGTGAAGGTTTCTTGGGCTTGGCCCTGCTCCTCTGATATCAGTGGTGGCTTTTCAGCTCAGTTTCAGCCCTAGCAATATCAGCAGGCCTTCACTGGTCTCTCTCCCTGCGGCAGAAGTCAGCCACTGAATTGTAGGTGCTTGGCTTTTTCCTGGCCTTAAGCTTAGCTCAGTGTTGTTTAGTGAAACAGTGTGATACAATCAACATAGCGTGACTGCTGTGGCGATAGCAAACTCCCTGCCCCCCCCCCCCCCAAAAAAAACAAACCCCACAAACCTTTGAAAATATGCCAGCACACTAATCACTAAAGGCTCAATATTCAAAGGGTTTGTCCAATTAACTTTTGGAAATAACTGGACAAACCCTGATGTTTTACATTTCCTTCCCTGCCTAAATTTTGGATGAATCGTTGTCCAAAATAAACTCTACCCAGACAAAAAGTAAAACGTCCCCTAAGAATGCTGGGGGAACTCCTAGGAGGAAAATTAATTTTGTCTGGGCAGTGCAAATATTCAGTCTGCCCGGACAGAGTTACCTAGCTGTCTGGCTGAACAGCAAGCCTAAGCCCAGAGAAAGTGGGTGGCTTTGGGCTAAACACCTGGATAAAGTTGTCCGGGCAGAGCTGGCTGAATATCGGCCTCTGAAGGGATAGAACAAAATACTGAGTGACAAGCAGATTTTTTTTTTAATGCAAATATTTCTCCACACAAAATTAACAGGGTTCAAGAGAAAAGCTCCTTGGCAAATGACAGACAAAATCAAAACTTAGCTCTGTTGCCCAACAATGCATGCTCGGAAGGGTTTTCTGGAAAGCTCTCCAGATGTTCCCTGACAATGCAAACCAAGTGACCTTTGTGTGTGCCTTCTCTAAGGCTGCTTGTCATTCGAGAAAACAGGATATCCCTAAAACAAATGTGCTTTCTCTTCAAGAAGCCTCGGCGTATTCTGGGTGGCAAGCAACAGCTGGGTTCATGCAGGTGGGGGTTTTTTTTTTTTATTGCTTTGAACAGAATATTTTAGGACCAAATTTCTTAGACACGTTCTTAGAATATCTCTGAATGCTTTAGTCTACAGAGGCAAAAAATAAGCTACTTAGATTTAGAGAGCTATTCCCCAAATCCCCCATTTAATCCTCTTTCATATAAAAAAAGAGCATGACTTGGTCCTTACTTCCTCTGGAGAAGTCAAATCTTCTACATCTTCTAGCATTCTTTCTACAAATTCTTCAGTCAACAATATCTGCAGAGGAGAGAAAGCAGTTTTTTTTCCCCTTAGTGCTTTCATTACCAAGCAACAGGCTTCCACCCTCTACACACAAGGAATGCTAAGTTCTTTATATTTTTGTCATAAAGTACAGAACCCCCAAAAAAAAATAAGTTTGCAGCATTGAGGTCCTGGCCTGGCTTCCCATCAGAAAGAATGCTTTAGTTATAATACACTTATTTAGTCACCAAGTATCATTTCTCAAAAATGTACACTGCCTTGAGTGTTATCGGAAAGACAGTTTTGAAATTTAAAAAAAAGCAAATAAATAATATTAAGAGATGTAGCACTAATAGAGTTGGGGGGAACTTGGGAGGAGAACATGGAGAGGAAACAGCTCCCATTAACAACGGCAGGCTTGTCTGAAACCTTGGCAGGCGTGGCAGCTTGGTGCTCTAACTTTCAGCCTGTGGGAGCCAGAAGAAGCATCATCTGCGTACAAGAAAGCCCAGTGGCTCAGACTGTCCCCTTTCTGAGGACCACAGGTGATCAGCCAAAGGCAATGAAAGGCTGCCACCCTAGCGCTGGATTTGTGAATGTGCTATGATATAGCCACTGATGAGAGAGAGAGAGACAGGGTTTACGAACCAGGGTCCACAGCAAATAAGAACGCATTCATCCAAACAGGACCCACACACTTCCCCTCCCTGGTTACTTCTACCTCTCAACTCTGCAACATTCCTGAACTGCACAGATGGGTAATAATCTGGAGCCATCTGGCCTGCTGCAACTTTTTCTCAAGCTGCAGAAAAGACATTCGGGCTTGGTGAAGAGATATTGCACTGCTGCACAGAAATTTGTTCCTGTGCATAAATTTTTGCACACCTCTGAATTCCACAGAATAGAGGTCCCCTTAGCACTTCTGAACAAGAAGGATAAGGGGGATCTGCAAGCTCAGCAGTCCAATATAAGTTTGAAACAAAACACCGCTGGAGGAATACATATTTTTACTGATGCTATTTTAACCAAACTGCTAGTACATGTCATATGTATTTATCATCCTCATGTTACAAGTAAGACATTTAATGGAAAGCAATGCTTCACTTCTTGACTTCATAATTAAGTTGAAAACGAAGCAAAGTAAAATTACTGTTGACATGTTGGTCCATACTACATATTTCATTAAGATCATCTCCTCAAAATATATTCAAGACCATATTTAGGACCTAATATGGACCTAATATGAAATCATGGAATTCACATTAACTCCTCCCCCTTAAAAAAAAAAAAAAAACAACCCCCACATGAAATACCCATTTAATTTCCTTTGGGATTTAAACCATAGACACAGATATTGAACAAGTGGTTCCTGTAACACTTACTACCAGAAAATCTCATCATATTAACAGGACACGATAAACAGAAATCCTCGGAGGAAAACCTTTTCTGAATTATTTACAAACAGCAGAGAACGATAAATTACTTTCTAGTAATACCGCTTTCCTTGTCGTCTTCTCCCGTCTGATCGTAATCAACTTAACTTAATGGTGTCAAGGGATTCGCTTTGTCCAAACTAGAAGCGGGAGGTAACAAGATTAAATGGACATCACGGACGGTCCACGCTCCCACCGCTCACTGATCTTGGAGCTTTCCTCCAAGAATAAAACACAAACAGGCCGATACAGAAAAATGCACGGTAGAGCCGGCGAGCGCCCGCTCTCCCGACGCGCGCACAGGCCACTCTTCTGGGCGCACGATTCAGAAAGCCCAGGTATGTAAATTAGGGCCCGCGGTAAAAGGAGGCGGCGGCTGTCAGCGGGTTTGACAGCCGACGCTCAATTTTACCGGCATCTGTTCTCGAACCCGCTGACAGCCACAGGTTCGGAAAACGGACGCCGGCAAAATTGAGCGTCCGTCTTCCAACCCACGGGCCGTGGGCAGATTTTTAATTTTTTTTTTTTTTTAATTTTTGGGCCTCCTACTTAATATCGCTATAATATTAAGTCAGAGGGTGTAGAGAAAAGCAGTTTTTTTCTGGTGCCAGCCGAAATAAACGCCAGCCTTTGGCAGGCGTTAATTTCTGAAAGTAAAATGTGCGGCATGGAATAACTAATAGGGAATAACTAATAGGGCCATCAACATGCATTTGCATGTTGCAGGCGCTATTAGGTTCGGGGGGGTTGGACGTGCATTTTCAACGCGCTATTACCCCTTACTGTATAAGGGGTAAAAATAGTGCCTTGAAAACGCCTGGCCAAACGCAGGCTAACCGTGCACTCTGCCGGAGCACACTTTATTGTATCGGCCTGAAAGAGATTAGGCATTAAAAGTTGAAGGGAGTGTAGACTTATTTAACATTTTTATATACAGACCTTCATGAAAATATTTATATCAAATCGGTTTACATGGAACTTAGGGACTAACTAAATAACCATATAACAAGAAGGAAAAAACCAAGTTACATATAACAAGGGTATCGAACTTGGGGGGCTAGAGTAGCCAGGAAGTAGAAGAACAGCAAAAACTTGAGGGTAAATATATATGTATATACTGAGATAGGTCCAAGAGACTAGTTAGTGGGGTGGATCCTGGTTGGGAGGTATGTTGACATTTTAGAGATTAGGGGAAAGCTTGGAGGAAAAGCCAGGTCTTAAGTTTTTTTCGGAAGGTTAGAAGGCAGGGTTCCAGTCTTAGGTCAGTCAGTAAATTGTTCCAAATGAGAGGGCCCACTGTGGAGAATGCACAATCTTTGGAGGGACTTGTAGAGTTCCTTTGTATGCTTCTCTGATGGGTCTTGCGGATGAGTAGAGTTTGAATGGGATCTGAAGGTCTAGTGGTAATTGATTGTGGATGGTTTTGTGGATTATGGTGAGTGCCTTGTGTAAGATTCTGTATTTTATTGGCAGCCAGTGTAAGTTTCGGAGTATGGGAGTGATGTGAGCTCCCCGGTTAGTGTTGGTTAAGATTCTAGCTGCTGCGTTCTGGAGCATCTGTAGTGGTTTGGTGGCGGAGATGGGTAGCCCCAGGAGGAGAGCATTGCAATAGTCAGTTTTGGAGAACAGCGTTGACTGGAGGACTGTTCTGAAGTCCTGAAAATGAAGAAGGGGTTTGAGTCTTTTCAGAACTTGAAGCTTATAGAAACAGTCCTTAGTGGTGTTGTTGATGGATTTCTTTAGATTCAGATGGTTATCGAGGATTACTCCTAGGTCTCTTACTTGTGTGATCCGGGAGTTGGGGAATGTCCGATCAGTCCGGGTCGAGTGGTCGGGGGAGATTAGAAGGATTTCAGTCTTGGCTGCATTGAGAACCAGGTTCAGGCTGGAGAGGAGGTGATTAATGGACTTGAGGCAATTTTCCCAGTATGTAAGAGTTTTTGGAAGGGATTACTTTATGGGGATCAAGATCTGTACGTCATCTGCATAGAGGTAGTGTATTAAGTTTAGGCTCGTGAGCAGCTGACAGAGGGGCAGTAGATAGATATTGAAGAGTGTAGGTGATAGAGAAGAGCCTTGGGGGAAGCCTAGAGTTGATTTGAAGTTTGGGGATTCTTTGTTATTGAAAGAATGAAACAGTAACTTGCCAGGCTTGTCAGCTGGACTCTCCTGTACTCTGAGTAAACATGAGTTTTACTCTTGTGGGGTATAGCACAGCAGTGCTCGGAGACTGGAGCTCTCACATTATGTTGTTCTAGAAGTACAGAATGACCACTACTGTTGGACCTGGGCAAGCCTTCCGGAATGCTGCACGAAAGAGATAAGAACACAGGAAATGCCGTGCTGAGTAGGTCACATCAAGGGTTCATCGAGCCTAGCATTCTCTCTCTGGCAGTGGCCAGTCCGAGTCACAAGCACCCAGTCAGACTCCCAATAGTTTATCTATGTCTTATATAACACTCCCAGGGATAAGCACTGGCTTTATTAAGTCTCCTTGGCTAATAACCATCTAAGAACTTTTCTTTCAGGAACTTGTCCAATTCTCTTTTGAACCCCACTATGTGAGTTGCCTTGACCATGTCCTCTGGCATCAGATTCCATTGCTTGAATATGCATTGAGTGCAAAAAATATACTTCCTAAGATTTGTTGTAAATCTGTCAGCTGCTAATTTCATGGTGTCCTCTAGTCCTAAGTGTTGTTTGAAAGGGTAAATAACAGTTACCTATTTACCCACTCCACTTCACTCGTGATTTTATAAATCTCAATCATATCCCCTTCTCAGCCGTCTCTTTTCCACGCTAAGGAGCCCTAATCTGTTTAGTCTTTCTCCATAAGGGAGTTTTTCCATCCCCTTTATCATTTTTGTCATCCTTCTCTGTACGCTATGTCTTTAAAGAGATGGGACGACCAGAACTGCACACAATACTCAAGGTGCAATCGCACCATAGATCTAATACAAAGACATTATGATGTTCTCAGTTTTGTTCTTGATTCCTTTCCAAATAATTCCTAACAATCTATTTGCCTTTTTGGTCGCTGCAGTATACTGAGCCGAATATTTCAAGATACCGTCTACAAGGACCCAGCAATCCTTTTCCTGGGTGGTGACTCCTAACATGGAACCCAGGATTATGTACCTACAATTGGGATTATTTTTTCCCTTGTGCAATATTTGCTCGGGTCCATATTAAATTGCATCTGCCATTTAGAAACCCACTCTCCTGTTCTCACAAGGTCCTTCTGTAGTTCTTCACAATGCACTGTTGTTTTAGTGACTCAAAACAATTTTGTGTCATCTGCAAATCTGGTCACCTCACTCATTGTTCCTTTCTCCAGATGATTTAAGAATATGCTAAATAGCACAAATTCCAATAAAGATTGCTGGGGCACTCCACTAATGACCTTTCTCCATTTGGGAAACTGACTATTTACTTCTAGCCTATATTTCATGTCTTTTATCCAGTAACCAATCCACAATAAGACACTCCCCTCTTATCCCATGAACACCAGTTTTCTGAGGAGTCTCATGAGGGCCTTTGTAAAATGCCTTCTGAAAATCCAAATACACTAACTATATCAATCAGCTCATCTTTGTTCACGTTTACACCCTCAAAAAAAAATCTAGTAAATAAATAGTAAAGAATAGCTTTGACCATTTTGCCCAGCACAGACATGTCCACTGGTCTTTAGTTTCATGGATCATCCCTGCAGCCCTGTTTAAAAATTGGGAATCACAATCGCCACTCTCCAGTCTTCTGATACCATGGCTGTTTTAAACGATAGGTTGCAAATCACCAGAAACAGATCTATAATTTAATTTTCAAGGTCCTTCAGAACTCTGGGGTAAATACCATCTGGTCCTGGTGATTTGTTATTCTTTAGTCTGTCAATCTGAGTTATTACATCCTCTAGTTTCACAGGATTCCATCTAGTCGCTCAGAGTCATCTCTATCAAAAAATGTTTCTGATGTGGATATGATCCAGACATCCTCCTCAGTAAAGAGAGAGGTAAGAATTCATTAAGGGAGAACATAAATACATAAGTACATTAGATTTGCCATACTGAGTCAGTCCAAAGGTCCATCAAGCCCAGTATCCTGTTTCCAACAGTGGCCAAATCCAGGTCATAAGTACCTGGCAGGATCTCACATTTATTTGTTCTAGAGGGTGAGGTAATTTGCCATCAGTAGTCCCTGAGTAGGAAATGAACCCTGGCTTCCCTGGTTCAGGGCCCTTCGCTCTAACCACTAGGCAACTACTCCACTCCAAAATAACCATCCTTTATCTGCTTCACTCCACTCATGATTTTATAAACTTTTATCGTGTCCGCTCACAGATGACTCTTCTGTAACCTGTACTGCCCCATGTCAGGAGCAGCAAGAATTGAACCCGCAGCCCCAGGTGTTCAAGGCTGGGAGACCTTGCAGCAGAGCTACAAAGGCTACTAGATATTCAAATGCTCCTTAGCAGATAAATTGGTCTTAATCGGCTACGTAGTGGCTGTGGAATATCTGGCTAGTTATCAGTGGACAGGCAGTGGGGGCATAACTGGTTGGCGCTACCTATCTGGTTAACTTAGCTGGATGAGTGGAGATATTGAGCCTTATCCGGTTAAATTAACCAGGCAAGTTAAACGTGGCCCTTTAGTAGGTCTAAAGTTAAACAGATAAGCTTATCCGGTTAACTTTAATGCTTATCTGGGCATATTCAGTAGCATTGCCATGCCACTGAATATCCCATGTAAGTTAGCCAGTTCAGTCTTATCCAGCTAATTTACATAGCAAGATATATTTTAATATTGGCCCCTTAGTTTTTTTTGCTATTTTCTTGTCCTCCCTGACCTCTTGGTCTTCCAGCGGGCCCAAGTGATTCCCTCACAGGCTTTTTGCTTCAAATATACTTGGAAAAGATTTTAATACTTATTTTTACCTCTATGGTAAGCTTCTTTTCAATTTCTCTCCTAACCTGTTTAATTAACTTTTTACATCTAACTTGCCAATGCTTACGCTTGTCCCTATTTTCCTCATTTGGGTCTGCGTTCCATTTTTTGAATGATGCCCTTTTGGTTTTAATTGCCTCTTTCACCTCACTATCAAACCACACCAGCAGTCGTTTGGTTTTCCTTCAATCTTTTTTAATGAATGGAATACATTGTGTCTGGGCCTCAAGGATGGTAATTTTAAATAGTGTCCACATCTCCTGCAATTCTTTTAACCTTGTGGATTGCTCCTTTCAGTTTGTGTAACACATTTCATCATAGTCTCCCTTTATATACTGTAGTTAAATGCTATTGCAATGGTTTTCCTTAGTATTTGCTCTCCAATGATTATGCCAAATTTTATTACATTATGACCACTGTTGCCAAGCATATCCACTACATTTTCTCTTGCACCAGGTCCTGTATGCCACTGAGATCTAATATAGTTCCCCACTTCGTTGGTTTCCATAACCAACTGCTGCATGATGCAATCACTGACAGCATCTAGGAACTTTACCTCCCTTCCATACCCTAATGTAACATTTACCTGATCAATACTTGGGAAATTGACGTCTCCTACTATTATTGTGTTGCTCATTTTACTAGACAGTCTATAATCTCTGTTAGCATTTTGCAGTCTGTTTCCTCATTCTGGTCAGGCAGGCAGTAATTATATTCCTACGGTACTATACTCTTTCCTTTTACCCTTGGAATTTCTATCCATAAGGATTCCAGAGTGAAGTTTGTCTCCTGCAAAACTTTTATTCTGCTTGACTCTGCCATCCCTCCCCCAATTTTATCTGCTCTGTCAAGCTGATGATATTTGTATCCTAGTGTCAGTGTCCCATTGGTTATTCTCCTTTGATTAGGTCTCTGAGATGCCTATATTGTCTATGTCTTCCTTTAGCATCATACATTCCAACTCTCCAGTTTTTGTTTTTTTCAGACTTCTGAAATTTGCCTAGACATTTTAAAGTAGTTTAATTTGTATTTCTATTTTTATATGCATCCATAATTGCTTATTATCAGATGATACAGGCAGTTTGGAGCCATTATAGGCATGTTCTGTATTTAAATATATCTAGGTTTTTTTCAGCCTTTACAATCACCTCTCTATCGGGACATTCTAACTTACCTGGTTTGCAAGTATCCTTTGAAGATACCTCCCTCTAAACCATGCACTGCTGAGCAGCTGTCTGCTTTTCCCCATGTTCTATCTCCTTTTTAAAAGTTAGTGCTAGTAGCCTGGTTCCACTCTGGTTAAAGTGGAGACCATCTCATCAGAATAGGCTCCCCCTTCCTAACCCTCTTCTCTGCATCGTCGTCTCATCCACTTTGGAACTTGGCTTGCCTCTGATGTCCTGGGTGTGGAATGGGAAGCATTTCTGAGAATGCAACACGGGAGGCTCTGGATTTCAACTTCCTATCTAAGAGCCTAAATGTAGCCTCCAGAACCTCCCCATGTCACTGGTACCCAAATGTACCATGACAGCCAGCTCCTCCCCAACACGCTCCAAAATTTTTATCTAGGTGGCACAAGGTCTGCCTCCTTCGCACCAGGGGCAAGTTACCAAGCAATCCTCATACTCACCAGTCATTTACTTTCCTATTGATTGAATCACCCACTACAATGGCCGCCTTAACCCGTCCCCTCCTGGGCATGGACCCCTGAAGACACATCCTCAGTGTGAGAGGATAATGGATCACCTGGAGTGCAGGACCTAGCTACATAATCACTGCCTACCATGCCAAGGTGATGATTCTCCTGCCAGACGATCTTACTCTTCCAAAATAAAACAAGGGCTGCCAGATCGGAGTTGGGACCACTCTATGTCCTTGAAGGTCTTCCCTATATATAACTCTGCCTGCTTCCACTCCTCTAGGTCTGCTACTCTGGCCTCTTTGCATTGGATGCACACATATAACCTCTCAGCAACAGATAGATAATCATACATGTGGCTCTCAGTGCAAAGACTAGATAGCCCCATCTCGCTGCTGAGCTTCTGTCTGTATCTTAATTTGTTGAGTTGATAAAGTCTCAAGGACTGATTAAGTAGCAGCTATGGCTCAATTTAAGGGTTGCTAAATGTGATTAGGGTTTTTAAATGTATTAGGTGCCTTTTAGAATCTATGGTTTTTAAATTTGATAATTGGGCAATTGTTAGTGAATGATCAGTAGCAGGACTAAAATTAATCTATCACTAAAATCAGGATTAGTTTTATTTTAAGTGACGAAGTAACTTATTTTGAAAACACTCCTCCTAGTGGAAGTGATAATCTATATCTCAAAAATGAGACAGGAGTAGGTGGGAACCAAACTAGAAACTAACTGCTCAGAAACCAGTACTCTCACCTCAGATCAATTAAGTGATCTCTGCAAACTCACAGTTCAAACACTGGCAAATAAATACCATGTTTTTCTAGCACAGAGAATTGGCCTATTTTCCCACTACACAAGCAATTCTAACACAGGCAAACAAATACTATCCTTTATTAACTCAGGAAATGAAAGTTTATTTTCCCACTACAAAGACAATTTTAACACTGGCAAATGAATGCTAACTTTAAACCTAGCACACAATATAAACAGCCTGTAATAATTTAACCCTCCAAGAATTTTTTTTTTTTAAGTTTTATCTCAAGATTTAAGTGCTTCTTTCCAGCAAGTCCAAACATACCACCAGCAGATGAAGTGAATATTTAGGGGACAGCAAGATGGCTGCTGTTTGAGACTGGTGCGGAAAAGGGTCTTTCCGTGTGCTATCTTAAAAATTCCATTACCTTAATATAATGCGTCACACTAAGCGCAAGGCAAAGCTAAGGGAGATTTCTACTTCTTCTCCCTTGCCGGAGTCATCTCAGCCGCGGATTGAGTCCTTTTTCGCGACGACATCAGAGCCAATGCCGGTACAGAGAGCCGCTGTGGACGCCGACACTGAGTGGGTGTCTGCGCTACTGGCTGATGCGATATCGTTAAATCCCGGCGCACCGTGCACTCCCTTCTCCACCCTAAGCCACGAGAATATCAACAGGTATTGTGGGTCTCAGAGAGGAGGAGAAAAGAAAGCTGCAGTTTGAAATCCCTGCAGAGGATACACCAGGTATCGCTGAGTTTTTAAATCGCTGGTGAGGCCCTCTCTCCCTATATTACAACTGGGGATATTGTTACCTCGGAAGGAGTTAATAATTTGGGGATGAGAGGTTTATGAGCCAGGCGGGAGTGGGGGAACTGGAGCCCAGGACTGTCATATGGCTGCTTTATCCCCTCTGGTAAAGCCATCTGAGATTAACATGGACTCTTTATGGTCGGCAATAAAGTCACTGGAAACTGCTATCTTAAACCTGACTAAAATTACCCTCAATTCAAATCAACATTTTCTTAATACTGAAAACAAAATTTCTTCACAAAATATAAAAGTTGGAGCACTTGGAATCTCGGGTAGATACAGTGGAGTCCCTCCAGCATAATTTGGTTCGAATGGACATTGTGAAGGCAAAGAAACTGGAAAATATTGAAAATTCTTTGAAATTTCTGAACTCACGAGTTCTTAATTTTCCTTATTTAAAACCGATTTCATCATATGAGATGTTTAAAACCAGTGATTTCAAAGATATATCATCTTCCCTTGAAGGAAGATACCTCAAGGAGGGATTTGGCAGTAGATGTCTCATTAAATTTGACATAAGTATTGGAGTCATCAATAGATACTGTGATAACAACAAGAGCGACACTATTAGTGTCTTCTGCACTCCCAACTGATCATGATAAGGTGTTACGTTTGTTTATGCGGAATCGCCTATTAGTTTCATGGGGAAAAAATATGGATGTACCCAGATTTAGCCAGAGTTTTTCAAGAAAGGAGGAAGAAATTTCTTAGTATGCGACCAGAAGAATTGGCCAGAGAAGGCAACTTTCTTTTGAATATATACCTGTAAATGTGCATTGAATTACTTAAATCTTAAATATGTTTTCTTTGAACCATCGTAACTTCATGCGTTCCTGGACACACATACCCAAGTTGCACCTGTAATGGGCTCAGAAGAAGGATAATGTACTTTGATGGATCTCAAACTTTTCTTTGATATAAAACTTTGTTTTTTTTTCTTTATTTGTATACCGCTTAGATACACCTGCTCTCCTAAATTACTTAAAATTTATCAGATAAAGAAAGTATTGCTTATAGCGTTTTTCAATTGATAATTCCTGAGTTATCTGTATTTGTACAACAGGTATTTCTTGTTGTAAATAATGAAAATACTTCAAAATAAATTATATATAAAAAAAAAGTTAATATTTAGATGTGAAGGCAATTATCCTTCATTAGTAAAACAGGCCATTTTGATGGACCCCTTGATCCAATTAGGTTATTGGATCAAGGCGTATGCTTTGGCAGATTTAGTGGTCACACTCTTCATTTGGCAGATCAAAATTTGTTGACTATTCTAAATTTTAGAGAGTATCATCATTACCAGGATACCAGAAACTGAGCTTTCTCTATGATAGACCCTGTGATTTTGAATGCTGTGAAGGCTGAAATTAAGAGGAATATAACATTTTTAGGAAACTAAAAACTGATATTCGAGTGTATTGATCCTGATTAAGGTTTTTGATATTGTATGTTTTGTTTTTATTATGCATGTCCATTTGTTATCCGCACAGAGGGCCAGATTTTCAAACACCTACGTGCGTAAATGCCGAGGATTTACGCGCATAGGTGGTCTTACGCACGCCGGGTCTATTTTCAGAGGCCCGGCTGTGCACATAAAGCCCCGGGATGCATGTAAGTCCTAGGGCTTCGGGAAAGGGGTGGGGAGGGGGCAGGGCGGGGCTAGAGGCCCCCGGCACAGCGGCCATTTGCCACTATGCTGGGGGATTGGAGTGCCAGCAGGATGCTGGCAGGCGCAACAGGTAAAATAAAAATGTTTTGGGGGGGGCTAGCTTAGGGCTAGGGAGATTAGTGTAGGGGGTAGGAAGTTCTCTCCCAGTCTGCTTCAATTTCGGAGCGAACTGGGAGGGAACTGTGCAAGGCCAAAGGCATCAGCGCATGCAGGGTGCACAAGTGTGCACACCCTTGTGCGCGCCAACCCCCAATTTTATAACAAAGTATTCAACCAATTGCATCAGAACATGTGTTCTCCCATCAGATTATGAAGTTTCCCTTTTTTTTTTATATACAACTAAGCCATTGGAATAGCTCCTTTTCATTAGTTTGAGTGCTCAAAGCTTACAGCCACATATTTGACACTGTGACACACAGGAATAGCCTTTATCTAAACTTTGTAACAAACACAAGGATACTCTCAATTCATGTTTGCAGCAATGTTATGTTAAATGCCACCTTTAAATGCATTAGGTATTTTGTTTGGTCTGTTTCAGAGCTATATGATTTCTCATTTGTAAGTGTACAGTATTCTGTGTCTTGTGTATATTGTCTGTGTATATTGTAATTTAATGAATGTTAGTTATTTCTTTAGATGTATTGTCATGTGTATTGTCATTTTAGTGAATATTAGATTAGTATTCATTTTAATCTTATATGTAATCAAATATTAGAGTGTATCCTCTGCACTATACAATTGTAAAAACATATGGTTGTTTAACATTTTAATGTTTGATTAGACTATTAAAAATGTTTTAATATATGTAATATATGGGATTCCTTTATTTGATATATATCCTGCTAATTTGGAATCTGTTTACCCTTCTTTGTGCATTGCGTAGTATTATAAGAAAAGCCAGTATCCTTATGTTAAAGCAATGGTAACCCCTAAGGCATAGGAGAACAACCTTTCAAGATAAATCCCAAACCAAATCACAACTGGAAAGAGGAGGGGAAAAAATGATAACAGAAAGGAGATAAGGATTGCACTCAGGTTTCTCCACATAGGGAGTGAGTGAAACCTACTGCAAGACCCCGAGACCTACAACCACGGAGAATCGTGCAGCCACCAACTTCCCAGGAGAGTCCTAGACAAGACCAACTATATGGGAAAAACACAAGTTAGAGAACTTTACAAGATAAGCCTGTAAACCTGAAAACTGACTGGCAGAACAGAGGCCAGTGAAACACCATCGTTAAGGAAAAATCTTTCAGAAAGCACAACTAAGGAGCTGAAAGAGAGCTCACCAGTGCACAAAGAAACAGAATAAGAACCCATTAGAGAATCAGGACCCTAAGGTAAAAACAAATATGTTTAACTCCACAAAGGAATGACATTCCTGAGAATTCTCTGAATCCAACCTCTGAAAAAAAAAAGAGCCAAAAGCTGTGCTTTCAGGAAATTAAAGGATCACCCCCTATGCAGATCCTTGTACATGAAGGTAAAAAATAATCAAGATAGCCAACTGCCAATGCGAAACAGACAGTTCATTGCCGCAATTCTCAAGCGAATGCCAGACCTGAAGATCAGCCCAAAAAATAGAGGAAAACATATGAGCTTTTAGCAAGAAACAATGACTGGTGAGGAAATCTCAAGCGGATTGTGACAAAATGCAGGACGACCCAGCAATTCTGGAAGATTGGGCTTCCAAATGGCAGATGAAATTTAATATGGACAAGTGCAAAGTGATACATAGAGGGAAAAATAACCCTTGCTGTAGTTACACGATGTTAGGTTCTATCTTAGGAGTTACCACCCAGGAAAGAGATCTAGACATCATAGTTGATAACACATTGAAACTGTCAGCTCAGTGTGGTGTGGCAGTCAAAAAAGCAAACAATGTTAGGAATTATTAGGAATGGAATAGCAAATAAAACGATGGATGTCATAATGCCTCTGTATTGCTCCATGGTGAGACCGCATCTTGAATACTGTGCGCAATTCTGGTCACCGCATCTCAAAAAAGATATAGTTGCACTGGAGAAAGAGCAAAGAAGGGCGGCCAAAATGATAAGTGGCATGGAACGGCTGCCCTATGAGGTAAGGCTAAGGAAGTTAGGGCTGTTCAGTTTGGAGAAGAAATGAATGGGGGGGGGGGGGTGGAATATGATAGGGGTCTACAAAATCATGAAAGGACTTGAAAAAGTTAATGTAAATTGGTTATTTACTCTCTCAGATAATAGAGGGACTAGAAGGTACTCCATGAAGTTAGCAAGTAGCTCATTTAAATTGAAGAAAATTCTTTTTCACTCAGCACTAGGGATGTGAATCGTTTTTCAACGATTAAAATTATCGTCCGATAATGTTAATATCGTCTTAAATCGTTATAGAACACAATACAATAGAAATTCTAACGATTTATCGTTAAAAATCGTTAAATCGTGTTAGTGCGCACTAAATCGAGTTAGTGCGCACTAACTCCCCGTTAGTGCGCACTAACTCGATTTAGTGTGCACTAACTGAAAATGATACAAATAAACACTTTCCAGGTCACTGAAGGTCAGTTAGGAATGAATATGTGTTCCTATTGGCTGGCTGCCCTCTTATCTATTGATGTTACCAAGGTTACCACTGAGGTGATGGTTGGGGGGATGGGAAATGGAACTGGAAACTAACGAACACCAACAGAAAATGAAACAAAGTGTTCACACTTCCCAGGTCAGTAAAGGTCACTTAGGAATGAATATGTATGTATGTATTCCTATTGGCTGGCTGTGCTCTTATCTATTGATGTTACCAAGGCTAACACTGAGGTAATGGTTGGGGGGATGTGAAATGGAAACAGTTGGAAGCTTGACAAAAAAAGTAATGTAATGATCAGCACTCACGTGACTAGAACTTGTTTGTTTATTATTTTTGTTAGCAGGCACCTGAAATGCTAGTGCATGTTGAATTTGCCAATCACTGTGCATTTTAGAAAGGTGGTCCTGGCTGGAACTGTACACAGTTCAAATATATGTAATTGATTGTTGGTAAGTGTATTTTTTAAGTAGCCACACTGGCACAAGTATGTTTACTTTTCCTCCTACTTAACTCACTAGCTCAGCTTTGTAAGAAGGGCTTCTCTGCTTGTGTGTTGTTTTTGTTTGGTGTGAGGAGAGCAGAAACATCAGATCTTTATTCAATCTACTACAGTCATCTCTTACAGTGTCCTATCCCTATTAATACCAGGAGTGTTGTGATCTTCCTGCACACAGTGCCCTAACCCTGATACCAGTCTGAGACAGCTCCCTCCCTGCATTACTAGTGAGAGGCTGGCTTCACAGACAGGGGGGAGCTGCCTGACCTTCACTCCTGACTTCCCCCATGTCCCAGCTAGTGAATGGTGTGTGGGTGAGGGGGGGTGGGGAGGAGGATGGTGAAGTCTGAGACAGCTCCCTCCCTGCATTACTAGTGAGAGGCTGGCTTCACAGACAGGGGGGAGCTGCCTGACCCTCACTCCTGACTTCCCCCATGTCCCAGCTAGTGAATGGTGTGTGGGTGAGGGGGGGGGGGGAGGAGGATGGTGAAGTCTGAGACAGCTCCCTCCCTGCATTACTAGTGAGAGGCTGGCTTCTCAGACAGGGGGGAGCTGCCTGACCCTCACTCCTGACTTCCCCCATGTCCCAGCTAGTGAATGGTGTGTGGGTGAGGGGGGGGGGGAGGAGGATGGTGAAGTCTGAGACAGCTCCCTCCCTGCATTACTAGTGAGAGGCTGGCTTCACAGACAGGGGGGAGCTGCCTGACCCTCACTCAAGCAGAGAAGCCCTTCTTACAAAGCTGAGCTAGTGAGTTAAGTAGGAGGAAAAGTAAACATACTTGTGCCAGTGTGGCTACTTAAAAAATACACTTACCAACAATCTATTACATATATTTGAACTGTGTACAGTTCCAGCCAGGACCACCTTTCTAAAATGCACAGTGATTGGCAAATTCAACATGCACGTGTCTGCTAACAAAAATAATAAACAAAGAAGTTCTAGTCACGTGAGTGCTGATCATCACATGTCAAGCTTCCAACTGTTTCCATTTCACATCCCCCCAACCATTACTTCAGTGGTAACCTTGGTAACATCAATAGATAAGAGCACAGCCAGCCAATAGGAATACATATTCATTCCTAAGTGACCTTTACTGACCTGGGAAGTGTGAACACTTTGTTTCATTTTCTGTTGGTGTTCATGAGTTTCCAGTTCCATTTCCCATCCCCCCAACCATCACCTCAGTGGTAACCTTGGTAACATCAATAGATAAGAGGGCTGCCAGCCAATAGGAACACATATTCATTCCTAACTGACCTTCAGTGACCTGGAAAGTGTCTATTTGTATCATTTTGAGTTAGTGCGCACTAACGGGGAGTTAGTGCGCACTAACTCGAGTTAGTGCGCACTAATCGTAAAAAACGATTTTTAACGATTTTTCAACGAAATAATCGTGCCAAACACGATTTTCTTCTCCTGCCACACGATTTCTATCGTTAAGACGATATGGAAAACGATTCACATCTCTACTCAGCACATACTTAAGCTCTGGAAGTCATTGCCAGAGGATATGATTACAGCAGTTAGTGTAACTGGGTTTAAAAAAGGGTTGGATAAGTTCCTAGAAGAAAAATCCATAAACTGCTATTAATTAATAAGCAATAAATAGTAGCTTGAGATTTAATTGTTTGGGTACTTGCCAGGTACTTCTGACTTGGATTGGCCACTACTGGAAACAGAATACTGGGCTTGATGGACCCTTGATCTGACCCAGTATGACAATTCTTATGTACCTATACTGCACCATCCTTTGCTAGTAGGCAACATAAATCCATGCATCAGGACTGGTGTAGCAGGATAAGAAAAAACATTTTTTACATTTGGTCACCCAATAAAGTTTTTTTTTTTCTAAAGAGTCTTTTGCCCTACAATGAATAAGGTAGCATTCTTTGGAAGCAGAATCCATTTTCCATTTCTACATTCAGAAGCTTCATTTAATCATCAGAGAGGAAACCACTGCTGTGATATTCCCTGTAATTCAAAAAAAAAAAACCCTGTACTAAATAAGAAGACTGCTGTTAATTTAGAATTATAAACATATACCCAAAAGTGAAAATTCTTTCACAAATCACTGGAGAGCATCTGCAGAAAGACAGAGGAGAAAGAATGCCTTGGAAGGCTGCTGACTCTAAAAGGTCTTCTGATGAAGCAATTTAGCCTCCTATCTATATGATATCCACTGATGAGATCAAAGACTGATTTACTAATTTAGCTCTATATTTTGCCCATCATATCGAAAAAGTTCACAACATAACAATCACAGTAAATAAATACAATCGATTAACAACATACACCATACAATCTCTACCGGCCTCTAATAAATCTGCCATACAAAATCCATGCTACAATGCAACTCTACAAAATTATATATTATTCTTCCTTTTCTGCCCCTGGCCTAACTGAGCAAGCAGTCTCCTTTTATCAATTTCTTTCTGTGTGATGTCTTCCGATAGTCACTGTACCTGTTCCCATCCCTTAGAGTGTGCATGGTACTGAACAACTTCAACATATAAAATATTTTTCTATATATATTATAATTTGCAGCAAATATTTTCTTTCATACCTCAGGATGTTGGGGCTTTGTACTAGGCTGTTTACAAAAGTAGCAGTGCATGAAAGTCCAGATGGGATTTCTAAATAATAATCCCTTAATAGTGCATACCACTGTCATTCAAAATGTTATCTCTTGCTTGCCGAAATTGGTAAAGGGCTTAATTTGCATATCAGCAGCTCTGGGAAACTTTGGAATGTCTCTGCATATAATTCAGACATAAATGAGAAGCCACTACGCTACAGAGAAAGAAGAAAGAAATGAAATTCCAGGAAGGACGACTTAGAACCAATGTCAGGAAATATTTCTTCACGGAGAGGGTGGTGGATGCCTGGATTACTCTTCTGGAGGAGGTAGTAAAGACTAAACCGGTGAAAGAATTTAAAGAAGCATGGGATAAACACTGTGGATCCCTAATGGCTAGAGGATGGGAATGAAGAAAAGATGCATGGGGGGTAACTTGCCGGTGCGGCGGTTACCATCTTTAACCTATAAGCCTCGATACCATTGATGCAACTCTATCAATGCTCTCTGCTTCAACAGCTGGGAAAATAGAGGAATTGGATTTAGACAGCAATCAACAAGAGCCCCAACTTTGACAGGCTGGGAAACTAATAAGCATGTGGGTAACTTGCTGATGTGACTATTACTACCCTTAAACCAACAAGCCTGATACTTTTGATGCAATTCCAACATTGCTCTCTGCTTCAACAGCAAGGGGTAAAGGGGAATTGGATTCAGACAGCAACCAATGAGAGCCCTGACTTTTACAGTCTGGGAAATTGATAACTATAAGGGTAATATCATAAGCTTGCTGGGCAGACTGGATGGACCATTTGGTCTTTTTCTGCCATCATTTCTATGTTTCTATGTTACTGAGTCATCTGGCTAGTCTTTGGTCATTCTTAGGGCTATTCTTTGACTTGGGAAAAGGAAAATCAAAAGTAATTTGTGAATATTGCCATTAACCTTAAATTATTTTGGGGAAATACATTACAAAGTGTGGGTCCTTGGATGGTCACCTCTATTTGTCCCTCACTAAGGATAACCCTGGATATAAGCATGATAAATGACTATACATGTAGGAGTATGGTTGCATTTGTACAGTGAGGATATGGGTAATGTACGTATGTGAGAAGATGAGGTATGAATGAGAGGGAGGGCCTACTTGGTTAATGACACCTTTAGACTCACAGAGGTCCATATTCAATAGGACAGTTAGCGAACAAGTTTTCTGGCAGTTAGCCTGATAACTTGTCCCATATATTCTGCGAGATAAATGACCCACTGAATATACCAGCCTAAAGTTATCTGGCTAACTAAAACTAGATAATTAAAAACCCTATCTGTCTATGTTTGAATATAACCAGATAGGTTTTTAGTTATTCAGCTTTGGGTAGCCGGATAATGTGCTTCTTATCTGATTATCTTTAGATCTGCTCAGAAGTAGGCCTAAAGTTATTTGGCTAATCTAGCTGGATATACTAATATTAGCTAGGTTAGCCAGATATCTTAGCTCCTCCCGGAACACCCTGAAATGAAAAATTACTACTTACCTGATAATTTCCTTTTCCTTAGACCAGACAGATGAATTCAGGACCAGTGAGTTATACACCTCTACTAGCAGATGGAGACAGAGCAAAACTGACGTCACAATATATATACTCCTGCAGTGATATCAGCCTACCAGTATTCTCTTCAACTGTGGATAGACCACCAAAAACTTGATTAATAACAGATTGTATCCAGCTAGCAGATAAGGCTTCAGTGGACAGCTTTTGTCTTTTGGGACCTAGACCCCGATGAACTTTTGCCTCAGAGAAGTTTCCTCACCAGGTGCACTGAAAAACAACATTAGTAGGGTAGCATCTAATGTTTATTTTCCTCCAGGAACTAGCATCGTGACTTCTCTGCCAGATGTTCTAAGTCTCCAGTAGAAGTTGGACTCTATTTTGTAAGGCTAAAAATGCCATATATGCCAATGCATCGGTGCCCACTGTCTTTTTCTCAGACGCCTCCTGAATCCTTCTGTCCAGTTCCTTCTCGAAAACAGACAATACCAGAATCACCTTGGAAGTAGGAGAAGCGGCCATGTCTTCCTGGGTGACTTGAAGATCATCAGTGGTTACCATCTAGACCTTTGAAGTCTGTTGTTATTCCCAAGAATGATGCAAGGATGAACTGCACTCTCTAGGAGAATACTTCAGCAGCCCAAATTTCCCAGTATAGCACACCAATGGAGACCGATGCCAATGCTTGATGCACATCAGATGTCCCCCATGTTGGAACCAAAGAAGTAGAATCCTTTGTTTCCTTTAGGTCAGTGGTTCTCAACCCTGTCCTGGGGACCCCCCCCAGCCAGTCGGGTTTTCATGATATCCACAATGAATATGCATGAGAGAAAATTTGCGTGTTATGGAGGCAGTGTATGCAAATTTTCTCTCATGCATATTCATTGTGGATATCATGAAAACCCGACTGGCTGGGGGGGTCCCCAGGACAGGGTTGAGAACCACTGCTTTAGGTGAAAAGAGCTGGATGATGGCTTCTATGGATGCTCGATGTCGAGAGGCATGGATGCCCTCCTAATGTTGATGCATTACCAGCAATTGGTGTAGCTCCTGGGTTCCACAATGCTAATGTTAATGAGCCAGACTTAACTGTCCCGAAGACACATACTGCTAAGGCAGTACTTTAAAACTATGCGCATGACTGCTCTAACGTTAACATGTTCAGCTCCCACTTGGTCCCAATGTCAGAAATGCTAAATCATGGACCATGTTAAACAATGCCACGAGAGACCCTCTTCCCTTGTACACTGTATTAATTCTAAGAGCGATTTTATAGCTACAGTCAACTCGTGGGAGTCTAAGACCCAAACAAAAAACAGAAATGCCTACAGAACGTAATGGTTAAGTACCAATCTTGGATTCCTTATGTGCGTGGAAGCTGACAGTGCTGCAGGTTCTGCTCCAGGATATTTCTGGATAATAGTCCATCCAGTTTTAAAAGACTGGGGGCCAGAAAGCTTGATAAGCTAGAAGCAAAGGTATTGTTCTTATGGAGAATGGAAATGAACAAATGGCATCTTTTTCCTTGCATTGCTTTAGAGGACCCCCTGGACAAGCTCAACAATCAGGTAATGCCTGAGTGGATGTTTAGTGCATTCAGATCCAGTGTACACTAAAAGTTTGTTTAACCTTTATACATATTAATGTTATCCCGAGGACCTTTGTGCCAGAACCTGTCAGTATATGTCATCCAGTGGGAATGACTCCATGAATCATTGATAGGGAGCTGCCTTTCCTACTTACCAAAAGCATTTATTCAGCCCAAAGGCATTTTCTTTAAGATTATCTGTACATGGTTTCTGCTGTGAGGTTTTGTTGCTATGGAAAAACACAAGTATAATGTCTCTGATTCAGTTTAATGTTAATGAACATTTAGCATATCATGGACTCGGCTACACTAACTATGTAACCAACTATGTGACAATAGAAATAATCAGCGTTAAGGCAGGCGAAGCCTTTACCATGGAGTAAGCCACGAAGGCAAAAGACCCTGTCTGTAGCTACTTGACAGGGGAAACTGAATGGCTTCTATCCAGCTTCACTTCATCTCCAAGTCTTCTTTACCGTGTGGGCAACTTCAAAGTTTGACTTTCAAAGTCAATATTTTCCCAATATACTTACTTCAAATTAAACCTTTATAAACCTATTGCCATGCACCCAAGTTTCTTGCTTTCTGTAAAAACTCTGTCACAGAAACTCATATTCTCTCACAATACTACCTGAACAACGTGGGCTAGATTTTAAAAGCCCTGCGCGTGTAAATCCTGCTGGATTTACGCGCGCCTATTTTGCATAGGCCGCCGGCGCGCGCAAGTCCCGGGGCTTCATAAAAGGGATGGGAGGGGGCGTGTCCGGGGTCAGGGGGCGGTCCGGGGGTGTGGCAACAGTTCAGGGGTGGTCCGGGAGGGCGGTCCCGAGTCCCCCGGCACTGCAGCCTGTGCTGGGGGATGCTGAGGTGTCAGGCGTAACTTGCACAACAAAGGTTGGGGGGGGGGGGATTTAGGTAGGGCTGGGGGTTGGGTTAGATAGGGGAAGGTGGGGGGACGCGGAGGGAACGGAGGCAGGCTGCGCAGCTCGTGCGCTCAGGCTGCCGATTTTGCGCGCGCCAACCCCAGATTTTATAAGATACGCGCGACTATGCGCGTATCTTATAAAATCCGGTGTAAGTACGCGCGCGCGTACGTTTTTAAGATCTACCTCTATATCTTTCCAACTAATGTTGTTGCCTTAAACTTTTTACCAACATCAAAATTTGTTGTGAGAATGGGTAGTAGTTTCATAGATTTTGAGGCTCTCTCCATGTTGCCTCCTTTAATTTAATCATTAACTACCCTCCAACCTCCATTTTTTATTCAAACAAATCTTTTAAAACTTTTAAGTTTGGCTCCAACATTAGACCATTACTTATAACTTGTGGCTTATTTTTCCTTTTTTTTAAAATTTTCCGTGTGTGCACACCTCTTAATTTTTATCACCGTCAGACTGTGCACACGGCGCTAGAGTCAGAAACGCAGAACACATCTTTAAGGCTATTTTATTGCTAAACATTGCCTGAAGTCGTATATTGCTATTACAAAATGTAGATTGTGTGGCTAAGTAAATGACTAATTATTTTATGTTGGACAGTCAATTAGAATTCCTACTTAATCTATGTTTTTATTGCTTAGCTTCATATGCAGTCCCTAAAAGACTCTTAATCATTTGTGTGACAGTTATGGATTCATAAAACTAGGTATGAAGATGAAACAATCCACAGATAAACAGGACCAGGTTTAAGATTTTGGCACCCTGAAGCAGAGTGCTACTGCAGCACCTCTGAAGCGTGCCAGCACATGGTCCTAAAACAAGCCGGGGGAGGCCCCTCCTTGGCCTGGATATCAGGCACCTTCAAAATCTGGCGCTCTAGGCAGTTGCCTATGCCTAAATTCAGGCCCACACAAAAATGCATAGCCAATGATGGGAAAGCTGCAGAGCGAACAGTGGAGTGCTGTGTGAGATAATAAGAAAAGGAAGTATGTTAGAGCTCTGAGAAATCTGAAAAGGTGTTTTTCCCATGAAAAAATTATTTTATAAATAAGACCTTCAGACTAGCCGACACAGGTGCTGCCCTAAGAGTGCCAGGTCACATCTGCTCAGGTACTAGTTAAAGATAAAGTCATGTGAAAATGAAAGAGTAAAATGTGCTCTCTCGAGTAGCCTTGTTTGGAAACAGGTACTTCACTGCTTAATGGTCTAATGATCTACTGATGCCAGAGAGCACAACTTGAGTTCTGGATTTAGTTCTTGCCACCCTAATGGACGATAGCAGAGTTGCTTACTAGTAACAGGTGTTCCCCTAGGACAGCAGGATGTTAGTCCTCACAGATGGGTGACATCGTCAGATGCAGCTTGGCATGGAAAACGTTTGTCAAAGTTTCTAGAACTTTGACTGGCACAATGAGCATGCCCAGTATGCCACTAACTGCGCGTCCATGCGGGGTCCCCTTTGTCTCGTAACAGAATTCACCAGCAAAAAATAAAATAACAAAAAGCAGGAAAACCCAACTCTGTGGGTGGGTTTTCCTGAGAACTAACATCCTGCTGTCCTAGGAGAACACCTGTACAGGTAAGCAACTCTGCTTTCTCCTACAACAAGCAGGATGGTAAGTCCTCACAGATGTGTGAATACCAAGCTACAGGCTGCTCCCGACAACGATCATGATCCACAGGCACCAAACTGGGTGCCAAAGGGCACAAAAATAATTGCGGTGCTGTGGGTAATATAGGAAGACAGCCTGAACCCGAACAATGGGCCCTAGGTAGGGAGAGCTGGGTTTAAGCCTGGAAGAGGTTGTGAAGGACAGATTGACTGAAGCTACTGTCATGTCGACCATCCTTGTCCAAGCAGAAGTGGGCAGCGAACGTGTGTAGGGAACTCCACGTTGCGTCCTTGCAGTTTTCGGCAACAGGAACCGCACGCAAGAGGACAACAGATGTCGCCATGGCTCTCACAGTCTGGGCTTTTACACGGCCTCCAAGCTGAAGGTCCTCCTGCGCACAGCAGAAGGAGATACAATCCGCCAGCTACTTGGACAAAGTTTGCTTGCCCTCTTCAAAGCCCAGCCTGTTCCTGTCAAAGGATATAAAGAGCTGCGAGGACTGCCTGAGTCCTGATGTGTATTTGAGATAGAAAGCTAGAACCCTCTTGCAGTGCAGTCTGTGCAGAGCCTGTTCTCCCTGGTGAGATTGAGGCCTTGGAAAAAAAGTGGACGGAATGATGTACTGATTAAGATGAAAATCAGCCACCACCTTAGGCAGGTACTTAGGGTGGGTATGCAAGAGCACCCTATCATGAAATAATTTTGTGTAGGAAGATACGTAACCAACACATGAAGCTCACTAACCCTGCGATCTGAAGTGATCGGCTTCAGGAAGATAACTTCCAGGTCAGGAACCTAAGATTGCAGGACTGCAAAGGCTCAAAATGGTCATGCATGAGCTGTGCCAATACTATGTTGAGGACCCAGGAAGCAACAAGAAGCTGAAGGGGGGACTTCAACTGAAGCAAACACCACAGAAACTGCCCCCACAATGGGTTGCACAGAGATAGGCGTACCACCCACACCTTGATAAGCGCTGATGGCACTCAAGTGGACCAAACCTGGGTTTGGTCCTCCAAGAGGTGCCACAGATAGTCAAGAATCTCGGCGTGGAGCAGGTGAAGGGATTCAAGTCATGACCCTCACACCAGATGGAGAACCTCCTCCACTTCAGAAGATAAGACTTCCTGTGGAAGGCTTCCTGGAAGCTACCAACACCTGAGACATGTCGTCAGAGAGGTCCAGGGGCTGCAGGGCTAGGCACTCAACATCCAGGTCATCAAGGCCAATGCTTGGAGGTTTGGATGGCGCAGCCTTTCCCAATCCTGTATGATCAGATCAGAAGAGGTCCCCAGATGAATGGGATCTCTGAACTGACAGGTCCCCAATAAGGGGCCATGAGAATCATGATCCCCTGGTCCTGCTGGAGCTTCAAGAGAGTCTTCATGATCAGTGGAAGAGGAGGATACACATATAGGAGACTCATGCCCCAATGTCGGGCAAAGGTGTCCAAGGCTGGAAGTCCGTCTGTCCTGAACAGGGAGCAGAATTTGCTCACTTTGCAATTGTATGGGGAGGCAAAGAGATCCACGCCCAGAGTTCCCCACTGGCAGAAGATCCGGACCGCCACTGCTGGATTCAGTGACCAGTCACGTGGCCGGAATGCTTGACTCAGATGGTCCACCACTACATTCTCTGTTCCAGCTCGGTACATCGCTCTCAGGAGCATGCCCTGCGACAGAGCCCAGGACCAAATCTCTACTGCCTCTTGACAGAGGAAGAACGACCCCATGCCTCCCTGTTTGTTGATGTATCACATTGCTTCCTGATTGTCTGTCCGGATCAGGACTGTCTGTGGGACAAATGGTCTCGAAACACCCAAAGGGCGTAGCGAATTGCTCGAAGCTCCAGGAATTGATCTGACAGATTCCTTAGCCGTCCACCCACCTTGCATGTGGAGGTCATCCACATGTGCCCCCAACCCAGGGGGGCGGCATCGGTGGTAAGCACCACCTGAGGCAGGGGAACCTGAAAAAGGATCCTCCCTGCTCCAGGTTGGATAGATCCTCCCACAGATCAGGGAGACCTGGAGAGGTGGCGTGACGCAGAAACCTGCTTTGAGGTTCTGGGATGCCTGCTGCCACTGTGACCGCAGAGTCCATTGCGTCCTGCGCTTGCACAGGCGGGCCAAAGGGATGATATGGACAGACGCAGCCATGTGATCCAAAAAATGAAGCAGCAGACTAGCAGAAATCTGTGGATGGCTGCGGACCAAACACGCCAGTGACAACAGGACAAGTGTCCGATTATGGGGCAGGAACGCCTTGGAATGAACTGTGTACAGACTGGCCCCAATGAAACCCAGGTTTGGTGACGGGCTGAGGTAGGACTTGGGGTAATTGATAAACTCAAAACCAATACGTTACAAGCTACAAATTTTTTTATTTTTGTGCATTCATTTGTTCATGACTGTGGGACCATCATAACACCTGCGGTTTGTCGGCAGTAAGCCTGAGTCTAAACCGCAACGGGTCACATTTAATCATCGGTCCTTTAGAGTCCTACTTTTATTATTATCCAACGAGTTTTTTTCTTCTTTTTTATATTTTTATAAGATAAATGTGAGACGGATATTTTTTATAAAATAAATGTCGGAGCTGCTTAATCCTATCCCCTATCCGACTGTGTGAACAGCGCTGGATTTTCCAATTACAAACAGTGACCCCCTCGTGGCCTCAATAAGGAAATAGAGTGGATTCACTTCATGTGAATCCACTCGTCTGCCAAATCAAACACACAGGTGCAGCATGGTGAATTGCATATAATCAGCTCAGATCTCGCGGCAATTCAGCAGAACGCAGACAAGAGGATCAGGCGGCAAAATGTGGTAAGTTGGCGCCTTGAAGCTCCAGCTTTCAAATCCATTTAGGGATGTGCATATATATATACAGTAATGTAATTGTGCGAAATCAGACATAAAGTATTCATGCATTGTGGTAAAAATGACCATATTTCTTGTTTTAACTATACTCTTAAAAGGTATTCAGTACCGTGTGAAAACGACGGAATTTAAACTTTTCACTTTCAAAGTTCAGGAAAATAGATTGCAGATACTACAACAGTCCCTGAAGCAGCTTGGTGCGAAACGTACGGACTGGACTACATAAGTGTCCTCTGGACCCGAAGCATGGTAACGCCATCTTCACGGATAAAAACATCCTCCTGAACAACTTGATCTCTAAAGCGCGGCAGTGCTATCGGCAAGTAAGGAAAGTACCGTCTCACATTTATTTTATAAAAAATATCCGTCTCACATTTATCTTATAAAAATATAAAAAAGAAGAAAAAAACTCGTTGGATAATAATAAAAGTAGGACTCTAAAGGACCGATGATTAAATGTGACCCGTTGCGGTTTAGACTCAGGCTTACTGCCGACAAACCGCAGGTGTTATGATGGTCCCACAGTCATGAACAAATGAATGCACAAAAATAAAAACATTTGTAGCTTGTAACGTATTGGTTTTGAGATAGTGTGGCTCGTTGCAATTTGATAATTAACTCGCCCTAGCTTGATGGTACCCTGTTATAGTGTCCATCAAGCTAGGGCGAGAGAACATAGTAGAAATGGCATCTTTGTGAGACTTTCCTCACTCCATGATGTCAAATCTTCACCAAGGTGTACTGTGCTGTTTTGTATGTCTCACTCTTCATGAGAAACTGGCCCCTAAACCACCACCAACAGCTCACCTCGACCTATTAGATGGCCCTCCTATAGAGATATAAATATTTCACTACTATGAACCTTGTAGATAGTGTCTCTCTCTCTCAGAAATAGGAGTTACTGCGGGGCGTGATACGTTTACTGCACCATGCGATAACACTGCTTCGCATTGGTAGTATCGCGTGGTGCAGTAATTCTAAAATTTACCTAAACATGTCCCTTTTTCTTTTCTATATATAATTTTCTCTTTATTGATTTAATGAAAATTACAAAGGATATTCACTAGAAATTAACATTACTAACATTTCTGCTTTAACAGCTTCTATTTAAAAAGAAACAATACTATTGATATTGATTTAGTGAAAGCAGCAACTTTAATTGTAACTTTTGTTTTAGAGCCTGATAGGGATTGGGTGTTAAGCATGTTCTTTAAACATCGTTTGGTGGAATTTTATAATTTAAAAGTTAGGGTATACCCAGATGTGTCGTAACAGACACAAAAAAGGAGGGGTCAATTCTTATTGTTAAGACTGAAGGTCCTACAGATAGGGGGGTTGTTTTATTGAAATATCCATGCAAGTGTTGCATAAAGTATAAAGATGTTTCTTATGTATTTTTGCTCCCTCGCAGTTATCTATTTTCTTAAGTGATAAAATGCCTTTGAATAAGGAGGTGTAGAAGATTATAAACTCCATTATAATGTGCAGGTCACTCTAAGAGAAACAGATTGCTGTAATCACTGCTTTTGTAAACTGCAAACTTGACTGTAATATATTCCTTAAATAATTTACAAACCTTAGATCAGACATATATTGTGGACTACTTATAGAAAAGAAAGGAATATTAATTCTTTTTGTACATAGTATTATGATTAATTGTTCAACTCTTTCTTTTTTGAACAAGAACATTTCTTGTAACGATTTGTTAAAAAATGGTTAAATAATGAATTTAAAAAGAAAAAAAAAAGAAATACTATATTTTGACCCCAAAATTCTGGTGGGGAGGAGTATAGTTTAGAGGAGTAAAAAGAAGAAAATAAAGAAATCTATAGCGCATCTTAGAGATTTCACACTTCTTTTACTCACTTTCAGAACTTTCTTGAATTGAGGGTATGGGCAATAATTTCTTCCTATTTTCTAGCAATAATTTAACTGTTCTGGTACAAAGAATACATAGGTCACATTTTCCAATCTCAAGATACACCTGCAAGAGTATCTAAGCATGAAATTAGCGTCCAAAGAGCAGGCTTCTTGCCTCAAAGGCTAGAAACCCTCTCCTCCCTTTCCTGGGGTACTTTTGCCAAATCTGGGAAGACGAACTGCTTTCCCCAGGAATTCTACTTCCATATTTGAAAATAATTTCTCTTTATCAATGTAACATCTTGCTCATATATAAAAGAAACAAGAAGGGGGCAAGATGGCGGCGTAGGCAGACGCTAGTACGCTGAGCTCTGCTGTTTTTGAATTCTTTTTTCTTGCAAAAATGCCCGCGAAAAGAAAGGGTAAGCTCCGTACCTATCCCTCAGACACGGAGCTTATGGCAGCACAGCGTTTGATTACAACCTATGCGTCGGCGAAGGTACTGGAAATTGGGGGAGCGAACTCCGCTGAGGGACCTACCGAGGAAGCACTGGTCTCTCTTGGAGAAGTGACTCTCAGCCCCCCAGTTCCTCGTAAACCCGAGATTGCTTCCCCCCCACACGCCCGGAGGCCGCCGAGACGCAGGCACATGATGTGCCATTGTTGAGCTCGGCGCAAGGAGGTCAGAGGGTGGCAGAGGAAGAAACGCCGGAGCAAGAACGAGAGGTCCCCGGAATTGTAGGGGCAGAAGCTGAGGATATGCCCCCCTTTTCTACCCCGATCTGGAGTGAGGACGATGGAACATCGAGAGGCGTTGCTTCTGCATTGGAGAGGGAGAGTAGCCTGGCCGGAATATCACCAGTATTGAGGGCGGGTGAGTTTGTAGCAAGACCCCGTTTTCAAATGCCGTCTAAGCCAGATAAAATCACCTTAGAAGCAATATGGGATATTATGGCGGCGTTAGTGAATGTGATTGGTAACTTTCAGGACAATTTGGAAACTGTTGAGCAGAAAGTAATATCATGTGAAACCCAGATAGAAGAAATTAAACCTAAGCTGGCTCTGATGGAGGTTGAAGTAAAGAAAAATCAGGACTGCAATGTAAAGATTATAAAAGATGTTACTATGATTTCTAGAAGGTTGGAATACATGGAAAATTACTCTAGACATTTAAACCTGAGATTTCTCAACTTTCCAAAAATTGTTGGGGAACTTCCGTATATAACATTGAAAAAGTACCTTGTTGAAAATTTGAAATTTCCTGAGGGAGAAATCCCCCAAGTGAATAAGTTATATTATATACCAACATCTAATAAAAATAGAAATGTTTTGCAAACTAATGAAGGGAATCTAACTAGATTCCTAGAGGATTCAACAATGGAATATTATGAAACAGTTACTCTAATGGTATCCTTCATCGTAGAAAAAGATTTAAATGATATAATGAAAAGGTACTTCAAGAATATTCAGAACCAGTTTCGGGGGGCAAATATTCGTGTATTTCCTGATTACGCTCCTATAACCCAAACTAGGAGACGTGAATTTCTTGTAATGAGATCTCAAGTCCTAGCTTTGGGTTTTTCCTATGTATTGAAGTATCCGTGTAAGTGTATTATTAGATCTGGGAAAGATATATATGCTTTCCAATATCCTGAACAGTTAAAATCCTTTCTGAACGCAAGGAGGGTAATAGTTCCCTCCATAGTTAAGCCCTAATATGGAACAGAAAAAAAAAATAGTACCTTTAACTACGTAAAGCTATTACTGCATGTTAGATATTGTTTTTGAACTTCCTTAAAAATTCTGTCCCCAAGCCATATATTTCATATGATGAAATGCAATAATGTATTAAATTGATGGGATGTTATTAAGTATTGTTGCAGTAATTGGTTTGATGTTTAGATTATTGCATTTTCTTTTCTGTAAGTAAGCTTAAAACTTGCTGTGATTTTGAAAATTTGAAAAATTAAAAATTAAAAAAAAAAAAAAAAAAAAAAAAAAGAAACAAGAAGAGTTGATCTTTCTATTATTTCAGATGTAGAGGTTTCTAAAAAAGCAGTCAAATTTTCCATATCGATGGATTGAGACACAGAATGTTCTCTTGTTCTAGTATAAGGAAGGAAATATACTCGATTAAACATAGGGATAATTTCTGGTGCAATATGCAAGACTTCAATCAAATACTTGCGGAGTGTTGATCTAGGCTGCTCTCCTAACACCTTAGGAAAATTTAGAAACCTTAAATTTAAATGTCTCACCTTATTCTCAGTTTGTTCCATTTTCCTGTTGAATATTTGTTGCTCTTGGATTAAAGCTGATTGTGTTTCTTGTATTCTCTTATCTTTATCCTCAAGTGCTTGAATTCTCTGCTGATGTTCCAGATATTTGGAGTTGAAGTCCTGGGTTGGAGTTTTTATCTTAGTGGAAACTGCATTTTGTTGCTGAGAATAAATTTGAAGCGCCATTCCCAGTTTGGCAACCAGTTCCCATACTGAGTCCAGCATTACTGTTGGTTTTATGAAGATAGGGTTCATGGCTCCCGGCTCTAGAGAAATCTGGTCAAACACAGTACCCGATAAACAATTTGAAGAAACAGTCTCTTGCATTCCTTCGCTGACCGTTTGCCTATCAGCCATTCTTCCCCCATCCAGGTCTTGATCTCCACTCCCTGCTCCCGCGGTGGCTCCCACCGTTTAGGTCCAGTTTGGCACTCACCTGGATCGAGAACGTCTGGAGTATCAGCGCTGGGGGTGTTCGTGACTCTGGAGGGCTTAAGGGGGTTTCCCCAGAGTAGGCCGCCACTCCTCCCACAGTCAACTCAGCGGGTTCACGCTCCTCCAATTTCTGAAAGCCTGCCGCAAGTTCAGTGATGGTTCGCTGTCCTGGAGGTAGGGGAGGGATCGCTGGCCTTTTCGCTGGCCTTTTCGCTTTGGAGTCATTTTTAGAAAAGGGTAAAGAAAACCAAAGGGTAACTTGGTCAGCATTCTGAAGCTTGCAGCTAGTGCGCCCCTTTTTCTTATCACAGGGTTATCAATGCGTTACTAATGCATTTTGATGAATCTAAGGGTTAAATAGCTTAAAACCAGATAGCCAATGAGTTTTAGGGAATTTTAGGGAGTTTTAGGGAATTTTTAGATTCTTGGACCTAGACTTGTTTTCCCATCAACTTAGCGTAAGCTTAGATTATCTTTTATTGTAGCCATTTCAAACACCCATAAATCCGAAATGTTAGAAGCTTGTGAGGTAGTAGTGAATTCAATATTTCCAAACTGATGATCTAACTCAGTCATTTTTGAAGAGGCATCTGAGAATTTTGAAAACAGTAATATAGTCTGAGATAATGAAAGCTCCATTCGTGAAATCTGCCTCCAAATGTCTCTTAATGAGATTTCCTTAGGCTCCGAAGCATCATCAAAGGGGGCAATTGAAAAAGAAGATTGGATCATGATAACCGGTATAGGAATTATAACTTTGAGAGCATTAGAAATACCATCAGAAACAAGAGCAGAATCTTAGGAGCCATCTAAGTTCAACATAGAACAACACTGAGTGGAAGCCCAGTTAGGGACAGAGATCACTGATGGTCCAATTGATTAGCCCCCAGTACCAGCCTTCAGGACTGCAAATCAGTCTCACCCAGTTCTAATTGTGAATATAGAGGCACAGAATGTGGTTGACAATCCCCTGGACTCAAAAAAGCATTCAAGGAATCCTGGGAAACATTGAAATCAGGGTTCAAACAAATCAATTGAGAATCCATTGGACTACTCTTTGGAATAGAGGTCATCTCGGGGAAACAAATCTCTCTTTCCTTTTCTTGCCCATGGCATTCTGGAGAAAAACGGCGAGAAGGGGCGTTAACAATGTCGCTTAAACATGCTTTTGTTTTGGACTTGGCATAGAAGCACTCCTGTACTTTATCCTGAAATGTCTGCATATCAGTACCCCTGACCATAAGAACATGCCATACTGGGTCAGACCAAGGGTCCATCAAGCCCAGCATCCTGTTTCCAACAGTGGCCAATCCAGGCCATAGGAACCTGGCAAGTACTCAAAAACTAAGTCTATTCCATGCTACTGTTGTTAGTAATAGGAGTAGCTATTTTCTAAGTCAACTTCATTAATAGCAGCTAATGGACTTCTCCTCCAAGAACTTATCTAATCCTTTTTTAAACACAGCTACACTAACCTCACTAACCACATCATCTGGCAACAAATTCCAGAGTTTGTGTGTTGAGTGAAAAAGAACTTTCTCCGATTAGTATTAAGTTCTGGACTTGATATCTATTGGGAGGAGGAATAGCCTAGTGGTTAGAGCAGCGGACTATGAACCAGGAGACCTGGGTTTGAGTCCTGCTGTCGCTCCTTGTGACCTTGGGCAAGCTCCTTTTCCCTCCATTGCCTCAGGTACAAAACTTAGATTGTAAGCCCTCTAGGGATAGGGAAATACCTACAGTACCTGAATGTAAACCGGTGTGATATCTCGATTGAGATCAAATGTCGGTATATAAAAATAATAAATAAAAAAAATAAATAAATAGTTCAAATGGTTTTGTACTGCTACCCATCTGTTAAGAATCTGTTTACTGTTCTTACTAATGCTCAGTTACAAGTTATTGTACACTTTTGTAAACCGTTATGATGGCTCAACCGAATAACGGTATATAAAACTCATCAAATAAATAAATAAATAAATAAATGTGCCACATGCTAACTTCATGGAGTGCCCCCTAATCTTTCTATTCACATTCACTTCATGGAGTGCCCCCTAATCTTTCTATTCACATTAACCCGTTCTAGACCTCTCATGATTTTAAAGACCTCTATCATATCCCCCCTCAGCTGTCTCTTCTCCAAGCTGAACAGTCCTAACTCTTTAGTCTTTCCTCATAGGGGAGCTGTTATATCTCCTTTATCATTTTGGTTGCCCTTCTCTGCGTCTTCTCCATCACTACTATATCCTCATGGGGGAGCTGTTCCATCCCCTTTATCATTTTGGTCACCCTTTTCTCTATACCTTCTCCATTGCAACTATATCCCTTCTGAGATGCAAGCCACATAACCATATTATATCGGCCCTACACTAACTATACTGGCTACCAGTCCCCTGCAGAACCAAATTCAAAAGTCTGATGCTGATTTTCAAGGTTCTAAGAGGAATGGAGTGGAGGAGTAGCCTAAGGGTTAGAGCAGTGGGCTGCGAACCAGGGAAACCAGGAATCACTCGTTATCTTGGGCAAATCACTTTACCTTCCATTGCCTCAGGTATGAATTTCAATTATAAGCTCTCTGGAGGCAGGGCAATACCTACAATACCTGAATGTAATCTGCTTTTAAGTTCCGAAAGGCAGAATTTAAATCAAATAAATAAATAGACCTGCTTACTTGAGGGAAAAGATGTCCCTATACATGCCTTCTAAGCCATTAAGATCCTCACTGGAAGTGTTGTGTTTGTGGCATTGTGGTCCCTTGGTCGCAATGGAGATGACTCCGCCCACAGGGAGGAGCCCCGTGGGGAACCACTGCGATAGGCTGACACAGATAGCAGACACAGTATGGATAGAATCTTTATCGTACTGCTGTAAATAGATGGTGAAAACGGGAAGGTAAGGCACTGATCCACGAAGTGCCAGTACGTTCAACAGGCTCAGAAGTATAGTCTCACCCAGATGTTCACAATAGGCAGGAGCCTGCAGTGCGGGTAACGCCGCGGCTGGTGGGTGGAGTTGGAGCGCCGGATCGTAGAGGTACTCACAGAATGAAGGCGTCTTCCTGGTGGTAGAATGGTGAGACCGAAGGTCCGTGGTGCAGGATATAAGGTAGATAGGCCCTCGAGAAGCGAGTACCCAAAGGTCCAATATCCTGAAAGTAGAATAGAGAGAAAGACTCCCGAGGAGCGGTTGTCTTAGTTAGTGAGGAACCCTGAAGGGAAGTTGGACGCGACAGACCCCCGAGGAGCGGGTGTCTAGAGCTTCTTGCAGGAGCGAGGCTCTTAGAGTGAAAGCGTCATCTAAGCGAGCAGCTTAGAGCAGTGAAGCGAAGTCTTTGCTAACTCAAGGTGGTAGCGGAGGCTAGATATACCCGGAGGTACTGACATCATGCGGTGGGGCCGCCCCCGAGGTTCCCGCCATGACGTGTATTTGAGCGTAGGAGATCTGCGCGCTCGCGGCCTTGGAGGCCACAGGAGTGAGCATGGTGGATGGGGACGCCCATGCTGGTTTGGAAGCGCCAAGGCCCTCGGCACCTGAGGCAGCCATCTTGCCCAAAGAGAGTGAAAGGGGAGAAAAAGAGGTAAGGCAGAGCGGTCTCAGCCGTCTGCGACTGATGAACACAACAGGAAGCCTGCTGAACAACTTCATCAACAAAAAAAAATAAAAATCTGGAGAACAGATACCCATCAATGATCTGTCTCAGGAACACCAACTATTCTATGGAACTCTCTCCCAGAGCAGCACCACCAAATTTATGACTAATCCCATGTCAGGAAACTGGTAAAAGCCTGGCTCTTCTGCCAGGTTTTTAATGCCAAACCCTTAACTGCCTCCACATTAGGAATCAGCTGAAACCCCCATATGCACATTAGAGTTAAAATGTCAGTGATTTTTTTTACTATGGTTGCGGCAGCTATATTCCTCCCCAATGGCTAAGGTGAGAGTGAATGGGGATTACAGTATGGAATTCCTACTCGAAAGAGGAACCCGACAGGGCTGCCCCCTTTCTCCCCTTTTGTTTGCCCTTTTTCTGGAGCCACTCACCACCAGAATCAGATCTGACCAAAACATTAAAAGCCTCAGGCTGAAGGAAACAGATTATAAAATCTCAATGTTTGCTGATGACATTATGCTCACCCTTTCGGACCCCTATAATTCGTTGGCAGGAATCATGAATGAGTTATCTTTATTTAGTAAAGTTTCAGGGTTCAAGGTAAATGCAGAAAAATCAGAACTGATAAATATTAATCTCCCTAACTTGTAAGTTAATATTATTAGTGATCAATTTCCATTCCATTGGGCTAAGTTCACTATTAAGTATTTAGGGGTCTACCTCAGCCCCAATATATCGGACTATTATACTAATAATTATGTACCATTATTGAGGACCATTGGGAGGGTCTTAGAAAAATGGGACAGAGTTCTACACTCATGGATGGGACACATTGCAATAATCAAAATGAATGTCCTTCCACATCTGCTATATTTGTTTAACACTCTCCCCGTATATATCTCAACAGCTATACTTTGCAAATGGCAGAAAAAGAAATATTACTTAATTTGGCGCCGTCGTCCCCCTAGCGTTGCACGCATCATCATGCAACACCACAAAAAACTAGGAGGTTTGGAGGTCCTTAATTTGATATTATACTACGTTGCATCTCAAGTTCGGGCTCTAGTTGATATACATCGACCGGATGGTAATAAATGCTGGAAGCAGATAGAACAGTCTACATTAGGGTCTATGCCCCTACAATCATTTTTCTGGCAACCTCGCTTATCTTGGCACCCGATAGATGTTGCTTGAAAGATACAGTGTATCACTTTAAAGGTATGGGCTAACTGGAGAGAGAAATTGGTTGGGAATTTTACATATTACTATTTCACAACACACAGTTTCCAGCCAGGCACCAGACTTCTTTATTCGCCAGCTGGCATTGCTCAGGGATAGAAACCATTATCTCCATGGATCAATTTACACAAAAATATTCTTTAGGAACAACATCTTTCCTAGCCTATGTGCAGGTCAAGCACTTTGTTAGCTCTAGATTACACAGGCAAATGATGCGCCCCACTAGATCTATTTCTGAGAATCTCTGCATTCACGCATCAACTATCAGAGGCTCCATATCCAAATTTTATGGGTTGCTCTTGATACCACCTTCGAGCACCACCACGTTCATCACCAAATGGGAGGCTGATTTGGGGGAACCATCAAGCCCTGAAACCTGGATTAGGATATATCTTCTCTCCAGTAAGTGTTTCATCTCCACTAAATTGCAAGAAAAGTGCTTCAAAATGATTTATAGATGGCACCTCACTCCCGAGAAACTTCATAGAATATATCCTACCCAATCGGCATTGTGCTGGAGGAAATGTGGTTCGGTAGGGTCATATATGCATATATGGTGGTCTTGTCCTAAAATTGCCTCCTGTTAGTTGATGGTTTTCGATTGGCTACACCTCTATTCTTAAAGTAAGCTTTACCCCAGGCATGAGCTCGGTGCTGCTCAACTTACCTGTTCCAGGGTTATCCACAATACACCACAGATTTTGTCTACAGGTGTTTATCTCCACACGCCTTACAACCGCTTCCTACTGGAAATCGGAGAACACTCCGGTAATGTCAGAGGTTCTGAGTTGTGTCTATGCTACAAAACGTTTCGATTTTCTCACATCAATTAAGAATAATCAATTAAGAATTATTTTATTTATGATTGACTCACAATTTATTTATTGTGGCTATAGGCTTGCTGTTGTTCCTTAATTCCAATTGTTTCTAAAATGTTCAATGGTTTATATGCACCGTTTATTGTATCGCCTCCTAGCGAAAGTTAAGTTCTTTGTAAACCGGTGTGATCTATATCCTTTATAGGAATATCGGTATATAAAAATTCAAAATAAATAAATAAATAAATAAATAATCGCCTTGCCATCTTTCATAAAACTTGGAAGCCACTCTCTGTTCTAGATAATTAGGAGTGGCTAGCTGATTATATAATAATGTGAGCTTTGTTTGCCTACTAAATGTATTACCTTCTACTCTTATTACCCTTTTTTCTTTTTCTTCTCACTTTTCTGAATAAAGCCTCATAATGAATGTCACCTATGCATTCGGACCATCAGAGCCTATATGTTATTAGATTTAAAATGTATTTTTTTTTACTTAACGTCGCATATCGTATGCTCACACAAGCTGGAAGCTTATAGTTTCTTATATCATTTAAAATGTAGCAGAAAATGGGTGGGAGGGGGTGGGAAGGGATGGATGCTAAACGCTTTCTTATGTAACCAGTTTGTCATTACACTTTGGCTGTAAAAGCGTTTTAATGTTTTCAAAATCCAATAAAATGTTAATAATTAAAAAAAAAAAAAGTCAGTGATAAACTGCCTGAAACCATTCTGAATGCGTTAAACGGGCTGCTACAATTTAATGTTTCACTGGGAGATTCACTTATTTTATTTAGATTCCATATTAGCTGCTACCACCGAAGAAAGAGATCTAGGCGTCATAGTGGATAACACATTGAAATCGTCGGTTCAATGTGCTGCGGCAGTCAAAAAAGCAAACAGAATGTTGGGAATTAGAAAGGGAATGGTGAATAAAACGGAAAATGTCATAATGCCTCTGTATCGCTCCATGGTGAGACCGCACCTTAAATACTGTGTACAATTCTGGTCACCGCATCTCAAAAAAGATATAATTGCGATGGAAAAGGTACAGAGAAGGGCTACCAAAATGATAAGGGGAATGGAACAGCTCCCCTATGAGGAAAGACTAAAGAGGTTAGGACTTTTCAGCTTGGAGAGGAGATGGCTGAGGGGGGATATGATAGAGGTGTTTAAAATCATGAGAGGTCTAGAACGGGTAGATGTGAATCGGTTATTTACTCTTTCGGATAATGGAAAGACTAGGGGGCACTCCATGAAGTTGGCATGTGGCACATTTAAAACTAATCAGAGAAAGTTCTTTTTTACTCAACGCACAATTAGACTCTGGAATTTGTTGCCAGAGGATATGGTTAGTGCAGTTGGTATAGCTGTGTTTAAAAAAGGATCGTATAAGTTCTTGGAGAAGTAGTCCATTATCTGCTATTAATTAAGTTGACTTAGAAAATATTACTAGCAACGATAACATGGAATAGACTTAGTTTTTGGGTACTTGCCAGGTTCTTGTGGCCTGGTTTGGCCTCTGTTGGAAACAGGATGCTGGGCTTGATGGACCCTTGGTCTGACCCAGTATGGCATGGTCTTATCTTCTTATTTTTAAGTTTAGTCATTAGGATTTTGCTGAGATGGTCATTATTGTTGATTTAAGTTTAGTTCTTACTGTGCAACAGCACAATTGGATCTAAATACTGTGTCATATTTAGCCTTCTGGTTACGTATGTTCCGTCTCATAGTGATGTACCGCCACATTTATTCGCATAGTCTTATTTACTCATCTTGCTACTCTATTACATTAATTGGCTGAAATGTAAATATTGCTCTGTTCTTTCTCTCCCCTCTTCCAGTTCCAAGTTAATTTTTCCCTGTTTTATTGTAACTTTCTCACATCCTTTTTCTGATTCCCTGTATTTAAAAGTTCAAGGTTCTTATTGAGAATATTGTTTATTACGCTACGTTATGCTTTTCACACTTTGTTAATTGTAAACCGGGTTGATGTGATGCCTGTCATGAAACTCGGTATAACAAAAACAATAAATAAAATAAATAAATAAATAAAATATTAAGCTGCTTATGATCTCTGATTATAAACTGCTATTCTAATGTTTTGTGCCCCACCTTGGATGAATTCCTTATTCAAAAAAATGGGTAATAAATCCAAAGAACAAATGAACGAACATGTAATGTTACTAATGGGTTAGCAATGAGAAGCTACCCATTAGTAACCAGAAGTATGAAGTATTCAACAGGACTCTTTTATACATGGAATTTAAGATTTCAGTTATGAAACCAGTAAGATGGTATTTCATAAAATAGGGGAAACATATTGCTCCATTGTTGAATGATGTACAAAAATGGTGACGTTCCAGTAAAATGGTTACAATTTCTGATGGATAAGAAGATAAGGTGTGTCACACACATTTTCTTTAAACAATGTTTTTTGTTGGTTGTACTGCCAGCAACTAGACATGAAGATGTTCTTCCCCTGGACTGGATTTAGCAGTTGGAAGGTATATGAATGCTTAGGGGAAAATATTGTGGTCAATTTTTGTACCTTTGATTTCCTGAATTGACTTTTGATCGTAGTGTTAAAGCTACATTAAAAAATTAAACTGTGGGTTGGGAAAGCTGCAGGGAGTGAAAAGGGAAGAGCTATATACACTAGAGACAAAGCCTTCTCACCTGTAACCAGGGTCCATGGGCCGCGTAAGGATGCTCTTCTGTTGCAAAGGCTCCTTCTACTCCAGTAGACACAAATGTGATTGCTGTGTCGCCTGTAATACTCTTATACGTAAAGTGCCGTCCGTGTAGTAGCCTGCCCCTGGGGGAAGGGTTAAAAAAAGAAAAAAAAAGATAGATAATAAAAACAGCAGAGCACAGCAAGTCACTAACAGAAATCTGTATCCTTAAGTTCCCTGGGAAGAAACAAACAGTTTGATAGGTTTGCAGTCCTGATATTCTAAGAAAGAAACCAAACAAAGAATAAAAATAAAAATAAGCAAGGCGGTATCAAGGATCAAACTTTTATAGCCGTCCCTCGCCCTCTTTCCTCATCAGGTGTTTGGTTAAATGCGGGCTCAGTTCTGGCTCATTTCCGAAGTCAAACAATGCTACAGCGAGACCAATGCAGATCCTTCATATTTAAAAAAAAATTAGAGTGTTAATTTTATCTGGTTATCTAGCAAAGTTGTTCAACACACAACTATTCTCTAAATAATAATGTAAATAAATATAGCCCCTGCTACCATGGTCACCTGTGGAGTGGACAGCATCCCAATGATGTTAGTCCTTCCAATATGGGCCCCTCAGGGCTGAGGCAGTGGCACTGATATTACCCCATTACAGTTGGACAAACCACTGATCACAGGGCAGAGCTAAGACTACAACCCAGGATTCTCTGCCCCATAGCACTGGCAATGCTGAAGAAGAGCCAGCGTGGGAAAGAGATTACAGAGGCTTCGGTCTTAAACAAATGTGCAGAAACCTTTCGCTTTCCTGCCTGTCTACATCATCATTAAAAAAAACAAAAAAAAAACCCCAAAAAACTGGATTGTGGATCTTCAACTTCTGTTTCACAAACTGAGAAAAACTGTTTTTTTCAAGAATATTTATCTATACCTTAAAAAAAAGAATCATCAAGTGTGAAAACAGAGGACAAGTGAGACTACGAGAACATAAGAACCACAGGAAAGGAGTCAGGAGAAATACTTAAATGTGAAAGGTTTTAGGGAACACCATTGCTAGGTGGGGGGAAGCTGACAAACATGGGCGGCATGGCTGCCTTTCAACCAAATAACCCCTACGTTCAAAGGCAGAAGGGATGCACGATTTATTTTCTGGTTGTTGCAGAGCGAGCTGTGCATTCCGACAACACATATAACCTGCAGGGCAGAGGCACAAACCTTAGCTTCTGAAGATATCAACCACACAGTTTGTTTTTTGTTTGCACTGAAACCCCCCCCCAAATGAAGACAATAATTCCTAGTCACAAATCGAGCAAGGCCTACACGGTGCTTTCAGCAGCCTCAGGTTAGATAGATAATATTCTGCCTACCTTTAATGTGTGTTAACATGCGAACAAGCACGTTCTGAAAGCTCGTTTCCTACACGCATTCATTACGCGTATTTATACATCTTTACCAGTTTATCTTCCCAAAATTGCTCTATGCTGATTCTTACTTTATTTTAACCAAAGAAAGGAAAAGGAGACATAAATCCTTACCCCCCCCTGCTATCTAGACTTGTTTTATATTCCTCTGTGCTTATCTCAGGCTCTCTTTTGCCTCCTACACACGGGCCAATCCTGTATCGTGCGGTAGGAAGAGCTGCGTTAGTGCCTACGGCACCCGCGGTTACCGCCCGCACAGAGCAGCTCACCTACCGCGCGATCCTGAAGCCTAATTATATGTAAATGTAAGCCGCGTCCGAAAAGCCTTAGTCCCGCGCAACCCAGGATACTGGATAGAGCGCCTATACAGGATCCTGGGTGCGCGGGCCTAAGGCTTCACGCCACGCTGGTATCTGTCATTTCAAATGTCATTTGAAATGACAGATACCAGGAAGCAACGGCGGCGACAGCGCAGAAGCAACGGCGAAAGGACTTTTCAGTGTCCCCCCTCCTCTCGGAGCAGGGCGCGAAAAGCTGCCTTGCTCCGGGAGGAAGGGGGACACTGACAGCGACGAAGCTTTCCCCCAGCCCGGACACCGGCGAAGCCAGAAGACAGCGGCGGAGAAACGGCGACACGACTGTCAGTGTCCCCCCTCCTCTCGGAGCAGGGCGCGAAAAGCTGCCTTGCTCCGGGAGGAAGGGGGACACTGACAGCGACGAAGCTTTCCCCCAGCCCGGACACCGGCGAAGCCAGAAGACAGCGGCGGCGAAACGACTGTCAGTGTCCCCCCTCCTCTCGGAGCAGGGCGCGAAAAGCTGCCTTGCTCCGGGAGGAAGGGGGACACTGACAGCGACGAAGCTTTCCCCCAGCCCGGACACCGGCGAAGCCAGAAGACAGCGGCGGAGAAACGGCGAAACGACTGTCAGTGTCCCCCCTCCTCTCGGAGCAGGGCGCGAAAAGCCGCCTTGCTCCGGGAGGAGGGGGGACACTGACAGCGGCAAAACTTTCCCCCAGCCCGGACACCGGCAAAACTTACAATTTTGCAGCCATGAGCCACGAGCAGGAACGCGAAGATCTGGCTCCGATAGCTCCTCCCGACAAGATGGCCGCCTGCACGGGGAAAGAGTACAATTGGCCGCTCAAGACGTGATGTCGTGACGTCACGTCTTCAGCGGCCAATTGCACGCTTTCCCCGTGCAGGCGGCCATCTTGTCGGGAGGAGCTAAGGCAGGCCAGATCGTGTTCGTGCTCGTGGCTGCAAAAAAGTAAGTTTTTTGCCGGTGTCCGGGCTGGGGGAAAGTTTTGCCGCTGTCAGTGTCCCCCCTCCTCCCGGAGCAAGGCGGCTTTTCCGCCCTGCTCCGAGAGGAGGGGGGACATTGACAGTCGTTTCGCCGTTTCTCCATCGCTGCTTGTGCGCTGTCAGTGTCCCCCCTCCTCCCGGAGCAAGGTGGCTTTTCGCGCCCTGCTCCGAGAGGAGGGGGGACACTGACAGTCGTTTCGCCGTTTCTCCGCCGCTATCTTCTGGCTTCGCCGGTGTCCGGGCTGGGGGAAAGCTTCGCCGCTGTCAGTGTCCCCCCTCCTCCCGGAGCAAGGCGGCTTTTCGCGCCCTGCTCCGGGAGGGGGGAGAAGAGACAAGCGGCGAAACAACTTACTTGCACGGGGGAAAGCGGTCTCCGTGGCAGCCCCAGTCCTCTCCCCTCCTCCCGAAGCCAAAAAAAAAAAAAAAGCTTTTTTTTTTGGCTTCGGGAGCAGGGGAGAGGACTGGGGCTGCCACGGAGACCGGCACCCATGATCGCGGCCGGGGCAGGTGAGCGGGGGCTGGGGGAAAGCTTGCCACCTACCCTGACCCCTGCCTCTACCGCCTGGGTCAGGGTAGGCGGTAAGTTTGCAGGTTAAACGCGCGACAAAGCGGCAGGGAAAGGTAGCGTTAGTCGGGGCGCGGGTTACGGGATGCTAGGGGAATAGCTAATTCGCTCGTTTGCATGCAATATCGCGCTAATTCGCTCGTTTGCATGCAATATACATGCCGCGGGCGGAAGGGGTTACCCGGGGAATTTAGGACGCGGTAGGAGTAGGTTAAAGGGGATTCGGGATCGCAGGAAGGGCTAACGCGGCCGGAACGTGAGTTAAAAGCGGCTTAGGAGCAGGGTAAATGCAGCCGCACTTTACAGGATTGGCCCGACAGGGAAGTAATTCCATGCATCCACCAACCTCTTCTGCTAGGAAATATTTTCTAATGTTACTACTCCCAGTCAGTCTCCTACCATGGATCTCTTGTTCTAGAACCTTCTTTTCCACAAAGTACAATGTTCCTTTTGCATGGAATTCATCTTTATTTATTTTTTTAAATCAGATTTGCATGCTTCTCCCACTACCTGGTTTGTGGGTTACTAGACTGTGTCCATACTGCATTCCCCCCACAGCATCAGATGGACAGCTTCATGACACTCATGATTAGAGCAACCCAAGAAAGCAAATCAAACAGAAAGAAATCACTTCACAAGTGACATTTCTCCACACCATGAGAGAGCAAGCATTCTTCCCAATAATTTTCTGTAAATCTTTGTAAATTAAAAATCATTTTTGTTTTGTTTTTTTTTACACAGAATTCCAATTCGTAATAATAAGGCTTAATTTCCTATTTGTCATCTATGCTTGTTATTTTTTCCCAAACCAATTTAAGCTGATGTTCAAACTGTGACATCACAAAATACAAACGAACAAAGGTTAGCTGCGCTATTTAATGCAGAAGGATCTGTGCTCACCCGCTCCCCATCTCAGCCCACTCAAACCTGCCACCGCAGAACTAAGCACAAAACGACTATCCCCTTCCAAGAGAACAAGTGACCCGATCCATATGGAAGAGCTGAGGAACTACAGTCATTTTAACTGGATTTTATGCACACCTTACACAGAAAGGCTGAATTAGCCCAACTGTGAAACCGGGGAGCATTAACACCAATTGTCAAGGTCTGATAACAGCTGCTAGTGTTCACAAGCTTGTGCTAAATCAACCCTTTTGTGAGTCACTGGGCAATTACAGTAGGTGTGTTCTGCATATGCACAAGGAATTCTCACTCTTTACTGATCAGAGGAAATGGGACCCTTTTAAGATGAAGGCAGTCACACTGCTGGGACAGTCTCCAGAAATGCAGATCTAAACTGAGCAATCTAAAACCCTAACTAGCATTAAGCTAAGGTTAGAAGTATATGTAGGAAGAGGAAGGGGGTTGTGCCAGGAAATATGGCAAAGTATGATCCTTGCTATATTTCTGTTGTTTTAACTCCAAATCCTCAAGTCTGCTTCCAGGTAACTATTTAAAATAAAATGCACTTTCCCCCAAATCCTCGTTTGCCTGCAAACTTCCCTTCGTTATTTTTTTTTAACTCTTTATTTAGAATTTTTTACATTACATTACAATAACAAGTTTGACAGAAATCAAGGTTTAATATAAAGAACAAAGGATATCAAAGAACAATGAAGAAAAAGAAAGAAATATATACTTAATAAACCTCTTCTAAGTCCTCAAGAAGGAAAAAGGAAAGACAAGAGATAATGCAAATAAAAAAATTAACATCTCATAGAAAAATATGCTGAACAAGAGTAAAAATATTATAGTTGTCTCGACAGTGAAACTCAAAAGTCGATAATGGAAGCATCAACATCTGTTATCCAAAAAGGCCTTCAGCTGATTAGGTGCAAAGAAAATATAAGCATTATTCTGAAGTTTAACCAGCATTTTGCTAGGCATCTTTAAACTTTCCTTCATTATTGAAGCTAACATTTCCTAAAGCAGTTCTTAAAAACCCAGAGCCAGCATTTCACAGTCCCTTTTAAGAGTCCAATCAGGAAGCGAACAAATGAATGCAAGTCTCATATTTTTTATTTGCCACTTGTAAGGTAAAGGAATTCTGAATGCCTATGAAAGAGGTACGAATGGACAGTAGTTAAAGCTGAAGCCTCGATGCTTGGTACCAGTGCTCACAGCTTCCAAACACGTGCTACTTTGACCTGGCACGTCAGGCAATGCGCAGGCTCACCTTAAACACAGTGGAATCAGCGTTCCCGATTCCTGATTGAATTTCAAATGCACGCTCTCGAGCTGTCTCGTGCGAATTAGCTCATGAGGAATAATGGCGGCTGAGCTTTCGCTTTCTAAACTGTCTTTTCGACTTCTGTGAAAATAAAAGAATAAATACAAATTAATGATTGGCAGCTAGATATAAGCCGTGCGCCACAGGAGTTTAATCATCATGCAGCATTAGGGTTTACTGCAAAGGGCTCCTGTGGGAAAGAAGGCTTCAGACACCAGTAATTAAGATCTACTGTGTACTTTGGCCTAGGACAAATTAAACCAGCACCGTTCATGCTTGTTTTATCAAAATACATGTCAATCATAATACAAAAAAATGATATGAAACTGAACATTTTTCTATCTGTACTTAAAGATGCCTAAAACCCACATACACTTCTCAGCTGGTAACTACAAGTACCTTGTTTGTGCTTTTCACATATATAAATTCCACTCAAAACTTATTACAAAAGTACAAAGTTTTAAATCTGCAGTAGTGTACGTATACATATACATTTTCTACTTTTGCTCTCTATGAACACATGTGTGTATAGAGAGCAAGAGTAGAAAATGTGTGTGTGTGTGTATATATATATATATACACACACACATATATACATATATATATACACACACACACACATATATATATATATATATATATACACACATATATATATATATTACACACACACACACACACATATATATATATATTACACACACACACACACACATATATATATATATATATATATATATACACACATATATATATATATTACACACACACATATATATATATATATATACAAGCCGTAAAGCCCGTTAAAACGGGCTACATCCCTCTGTCTCTCACCTCCCCCTCATTCTCTCTCCCCTCACTCTTCACCACCCCCCTCCCCCACTCCTCCCCACCCTCCCTCTCCTCTCACTCAGTCCCCCCTCTCCCTCACTCCCTCCCACTCAGTCCCCCCTCTCCCTCCCTCCCACTCACTCAGTCCCCCTCTCCCTCCCTCCCACTCACTCAGTCCCCCTCTCCCTCCCTCCCACTCAGTCCCTCCCTTCACCCACCTCCATTTCCTCCCGGCGCCGTAAGCGCGACTTCCCGCAACCCTCACCCGGCTCCATTAACTCCTCCCGCTCCTACCGGCAGATCTCGGGGGGGTCACTCCCGCGCGCGCGGCAGTGACCCCCCCGAGATCTGCCGGCAGATCTGGGGAGGAGAAGCAGCGGCACCGCGCGCACGGCGCCGCTGCTTCTCCTCCCGCTCCTGCGGCCCCACCGCCATTTTTTTTTCTGATCGACATCCTTGCCCGCGCATTTGCGGGCCGTCGGTCACAGGCCATTTATAAGGTAGATATATATATATACATACACATACACACCCCCACACATATTTCATTTATTTAGAGGTCTTGTATACCGTCATTCCAAGTAAAATCACTAGTTCACCACAGTTCATGACATTAAATTCTTAAGTATTAAGGAACACTGACTACATCGATAACATACACCATTATTAGTTACCGGGCAATGCGTAGAGTACTCGGGTGGTAGCTTGGGAGGGTATTATGGAGAGAGAAGGGAGTATAAGGGTGAAAATGAGAAGAGAGTTAGAGTGAGAAAGTAATCATTCAATCAGTTTATGTTGAGTTATATGCATTTTGGAACAGTCATGTTTTCAGGTCTTGTTTGAATTTCTTCTGGTCAGTTGTGGTTCTTAGTTCTTTTGGCATGGTGTTCCAAAGTTCAGGTCCTGCTATAGATATTGTCCTCTCATTTGCAACAGGTGGGAGGTTTGTAATTTATGGATCGAGAGGAGACTTATTTTGTGATTTATTTATTTATTTAAACTCTTTTCTATACCGTCGTTTGGTCGTGTACCATCACAACGGTTTACAGAGAGGCACATATTTTTAATGTTCCGCTGAGGAAATGCTATCTTACTTAGTGCCAGGATAGTTTCAGTTACATATTTCAAAAATATAATCTATATGCAAGGTGACATGGATCTTATCCATATGTATGATTAATAGGGTAATCATATCGGTATAGTGCTTTAAACTGTCTATCATTAGAATTAACGTATGAGAGAAAATAATAAAATATGCAATTACGCATTTGTGTGATTCTCTATGCTGTGTGTTGATGTTCCGTTGACTGATATTTCTTATTCTCCGTTTTCACTATAAAAAGCTTTTTTGAAAAGCCAGGTTTTTAAACTTTTTTTTGAAGAGTTTTAAATCTCTCTGTGCTCTAGTTTCCAATGGCATTGTGTTCCACAAAATTGGTCCAGCTAGGGATAGAACTCGCTCCCTAACTTGGGTCAGTCTGGCTGAAGGGATGGTTAGAAGGGCTTTATTGGCTGATCTGAGATTTCTCTGGGGGACATGTAAGCGTAGTGCTGTGTTTAACCACTCTGCTTTTTCTTCATTAATTAGTTTGTGAATTGTGCAGAGTGTTTTATATTGAACCGTTTGTTCTATTGGTAGCCAGTGAAGTTAGACAAGTGTTTGAGTGATGTGATCTCTTTTAGTTTTACCGGTAAGTACTCTGGCAGCAGAGTTTTGTAGGATTTGGAGTGGTCTTATAATTGAATACGGTAACCCAAGAAACAGTGTGTTGCAGTAATCTGTGCTGGCGAATTTAAGTGCCTGTAATATTGTTCGTGTTAGGGTTAGTAAGGGTTTCAGCCTTCTGAGGACCATAAGTTTGGTGTAACCTTCTTTAACCTTCAGTGTTATGTGTTGTTTAAAGGCTGAGTTCCGTGTCGATTATTACACCTAGGTTTTGAGCTTTCTTGGCCAGGTCTACTGTTTTATTATTTTTAAGTTTGATTGGGGTTTGAGTTAACTCAAGGTTTTTTCATTCTAGATGTATAAATTCAGTTATTTCTATGTTGATTACTAGTTCCATTTGGTTTAGCAGTTTAATTATATCTAGATACATCATTACTAGGTTTAATGTTTTTTCGATTGTTTCATCTACGGGTAAAATTAGTTGAATGTCTTCGGCATATATGTAATGTGTGATACCTAGTCCGGCCAGAAGGTGACATAGTGGTAACAGGTAGATATTAAATAAATAGTGTCGCCGAAGTGAAGATCCCTGGGGTACTCCTGTTTTTAGTTCTATCTTGTCTGATAATGTGTTCTGTACTTATTTATTTTATTTATTTAAGATTTTTATATACCGGCATTCATGATACAATCACATCATGCTGGTTTACATATAAACAGGTGTGTACAATGAACAACTAAGTAACCTGGAAGTGTAGAAGGAGGCAGTTACAAATAACAAGGATGATAGAACTGGGAGAAGAGAAATAAAGGAGAGGATAACATTAGCTATAGATATTTACATTAGCTATAACATTAGCTATAGATATTTACATGGAGAAGAGGTTGACCTGGCTGGGTAACGTATGTTTGAAGGTGTGAGAGATTAATTGGTGTCCGGGAATGCTTGTTTAAACAGCCTGGTCTTAAGTCTTTTCCTGAATGTTGGGAGGCTGGGTTCTTGTCTGAGATCAGGGGGGATGGAGTTCCATAAAGGAGGGCCGGCTGTAGAGAAGGCCCGATCTCTTAAGGTAATATGTCTGGTGGTTTTGGCAGGGGGTACCTGGAGAGATCCTCTGAGTACGTCTCTTGTTGGTCTTGAGGAGTTATATATTTGGAAAGGGACTTGTAGGTCGAGTGGGGTATGTTGATGGATGGTTTTGTATATAATGGAAAGAGATTTGTAGAGGATTCTGAAGTGAATTGGCAACCAGTGTAGATCTTTTAGGATTAGAATAGTTACTTGGAAGTAACTATTGTTTAGGTAGGATCTAAACCAGTCAAGTATTTTATTTTGTAGTCCCATTTCTTCAATGTTCATTGGGGTTTGTGTTTAAGTGGTATTCCAAGCAGATCATTATTATTTAGGTTAATGACATTGAATATGATCGTTAATGTTTTATATTGGATTCTAGATTGAATTGGTAGCCAGTGTAGTGCTTTCAATGTAGGAGTAATGTGGTTGTATTTCCTGGCTCCAGATAATAGTCTTGCAGCTGCATTTTGTAGAAGTTGTAGTGGTTTTATGTGACAAGCAGGAAGACTAAAGAGCAAGGAGTTGCAATAGTCAAGGTTTGAAAATATTAGTGTTTGTAGAACAGTTCTGAAGTCTGTAGTAGTTAGTAAAAGTTTCAGCTTGCTATAGCCAGATTTTATCAATTTACTGATATGCCCTTTTACTGATATGTTTTCATTCAGTTGTACTCCTAGGTCTCTCACTTGAACTGATGGATTAATTTGGCAATTTCCTAGGTCTATAGCGGGTGGTAGCATTTTTGGGAGGTTTCGGTTTAGCCATATGATTTCTGTTTTTTTGCTATTTAGTATTAGGTTAAGTTAGGATAGTTTTTCATTTATCATTGTCATATTTTGCGATTAATGATGCTGTGTTTTCTGTTGAGTTTGTTAGTGGAAAATACAATTATAGATCATCCACGTAGAGGAAGAAGTTTAGACCAAAGTCTCCATGGCAAAACATTGCAATGGTTCACCTCTTATCTGAGCACTAGATCATATCAGGTCAACATGAACAACTCCATTTCCGACACAATAATTCTTGAAATAGGAGTACCTCAAGGCTCTTCTCTCTCAGCTACTCTCTTCAATATATATATATATGCTGCCTCTCTGTCACTTTCTTTCTGGATTAGGCCTAAACTACTACATTTATGCAGATGATATTCAGATTATCATCCCAGTCAATGATTCATTGGACAAAACATATAAAATTACAGCTATGTACTTGAACATTATCAAACAATTATTAACGCAAATGAAACTTAGCTTAAACATTGATAAAACTGAAATCATCCTTCTTGAAAGGAAAATTTCCATATCAGACCAAAAGCTGACATGCCACATGACAATCTATCGATTAATTTAGGAGACAAAGTACGGAATCTTGGAGTCTGGATTGACACTGAGCTCAATTTAAAAAAACACATCTACTAAAATTAAAGAGGAATATGGTAAGCTTTTAATGCTCAGTTGTCTAAAGCCATTATTAAATTCAAATGACTTCAGAACAGTTTTACAGTTCTTAATATTTACCAGCACCGACTATTGCAAATCACTATTTCTTGGCCTTCCACAATCCACCCTTCGCCCTCTCCAGATTCTGCAAAATCCAGCTGCAAGGATACTCTCAGGTTGTAGAAACAAAAGACCACATCACACCTATCTTGAAATCTTTGCACTGGCTACCCACTGAGTACCAAATCCAATATAAAGCACTCTGCATCCTGCACAAAGCCATCTATGGTGAGCAAGTATATTGGATGAATGCTGTCATTCGACTACACACACCGCAGCGAAACCTAAGATCCACCAATAAAGGGTTACTTTCAATCCCTTTAGTTTGTTCGGCTAGGCTTACCATGGTCAGAGAGAGAGCCATATCACTTGCGGGACCTAAATTATGGAACACTTTACCAGTGGATCTAAGATTACAAACTGAATTTAAGTGGTTTAAAAAGGCTCTCAAAACCTGGTTATTTGAGCAGGCGTACAAAGCAGGCATAGGCTAAAATCTGACTCTCTCTTAATGTCACTTACCACAATCCCTTGGAGGATATTTTATCTAACTTGCACATTTTACTGATTTACTAACCGTTCTTATGACCATGATTTGCTTACCACTTATTTTGTTTTATATATTTTACTGGAATGTATGTATGTTTTGAATTGTGTGTAAACCGTTGTGATGGCTAGTCTAAACAAGGGTATATAAAAGCCTATCAAATAAATAAAAATGAACAAAATGAGTAGAGTACTTTAGATACTGGTAGCATTTAGATGTTGAATAGTGTAGCAGATAGAGCTGATCCTTGAGGGATTCTTGTGTTACATTTAAAGGAGTCCGATATCTGATCATTGAATTTTACTTGGTATGGTCTCTCATCTAGAAAGGATTTGAACCATTTTAATACTGTTCCAGATTCCGATTTTTTTTTTTTTTAACTGTCGGCATAGTAGTTTATGATCTACTGTGTCGACTGCTACTGTGAGATTTGCCAGAGTCGAATCCTCGCAGTATCAGATCTGTTAGTGATAGTAGCAGGGTCTCTGTTGAATATTTTTTTCTAAAACCAAACTGATTTACATAAAGGATTTCATGATTGTCTAAATGGTTCTCTAGTTAGTTGAGAACTGTTTTTTCAAGTATAATTTTTACCAGGAACAATAGATTTGATATTGGTCTATAATTATCCCAGTCATCAACTCTCCCTTCTATTTTTTTTTAATGTTGATTTTATGATTGCTTGTTTTTGTCTTTTTGGTACCTGGCCTTCTGTTAGTGACAGGTTGATTAGGTTTATGATTGGTGGTGTAATTATTTGGTTAGTTTGTTTTAGGGAATTGGCAAGAATCGGGTCATTTGGATGCATGGAGGGTTTTAATTTATTGATTATTCTATTTATCTCCATTTTTTATATTATTTCAAAAGAAGTCCACATTTTTATTGCTTGTTTCTTCTGTAGAATTTATTGTATCATCAGTTGGTTTATGTTTGCAGTTAAGGTTGAGTTGTTTTTTCAGTTTGTTTTCTCTTATAAGGCAGCTGCGTATCCTTTGCAATTTTTTTTTTTTTTAAAGCGTGGTTAGTTTTCTTTGGCTTATTCCACAATGGATCTTTTATTAGATTTTTCACTGTTTCAAATAATAGTTTTGAATTGAATAAAACCCCATGGATTTGTTTTGCATAGTATTCTTTTAACACACACACATCTATATACATGGTAACAGGCCTGGAATTAGGCATAGACACCACAGGTAACTGCCTAGGGTGCCAAATTTTGAAGGCTCCAAATATGCAGGCTTGCATTAGGGTCATGTGCTGGCACAGCTTCAAACGTGCCTAACCATGGTTGTCTGTATATAAGCACCAAAATCTTAAATCCAGCTCTACATAGTAAGAGACACACACATACATACTTAATATATTTAAGGCACATTGTGAGCTTGAAAACCAAATAAAAACATTATTTCAGCAATTATTAAAGAAACTATGGCCCGTTAGACATGGTTACCATCAGAAAATTAACTCAATGACAGCCCAGGTTTCCTAGTTCTTCTGGGAAACCCAGGGTTGCTTATTCCCCTTCCAATTGCAATTTTAGGTAACCTAGATAAACTGGGATCTAAACACCGGGGCTTCAGGTGGCAGAGATCATACCTTCCTTTTCTGTGGCAAGGGGATATGACAGATATATGCTGCTCCTTCTACTAACCCCAGATGGGGAGAGAGACAAAAGGAGTGACCCGGCAAGAACGAGATGACCGGAATGTAGAGTGTTTATTTATTTAATTTAATTTTTTTTTTATTTAAAGATTTTTTTATATACCGGGGCAGTTAAAAACATCATCCCGGTTCACATTGTAACGTAACATAGCAACAAGCTTTACAATAATTTAATGTCAGGCAAACAGTAAGAAAACTAAGTCAACTTGAGACAGGTGATTACATAATTAACTCTTAAGGAGAGTAGAGGAAGGAAGTTTTTTAACTATCAACAAGATGACAGGATGTAAGCGGTGAGTAATAGGTCGAGGGACGATGGAGGGGGTGAGGGGGGAGGGAGAAGGAAGATTGGGGGGTGGGAGGAGGGGAAACAGAGATGTAGGAGGAGGCAAGGATGAGGGGGGGGTCTGAGGTAGTTAAGTTTGACAGAGGCATGTCAGTTGAGGATGAAGGGAAGAAAGAGGAAGATAAAGGGATAAGAGATGGTTAGAAAGAAATGAAGAGGTGGCGATGCAAGGGAGAAACAGGGGCAGAAGAGAAAAATGCGATGAAAAAGATCAGTGTCAGACAGGTGTAGGGGAGAAATGCATATGGGAAGAGAATAGAGGAAAGGAAAGTCTGGTAGGAGAAGTTAGAAGTAGGACAAGAGGAAAGAAGAGCCCAATAAAAAGTTAAACCAAGAATATATATACACATAAAAAGCGAAGTGAACAAATAAGGTGAATTTAAACTGTTTTGATGCTATGTGAAAATCAAACTTATTTAGGGATTCCCCCGTGTGTGTATGTGCGCATCAGTGCTTCTCAGCTCAGTTCCGCTAGTCACCCCCAGACAGAAGGGTTTTCAGGATATCCACACTGAATATGCATAAGAGTTTGCACAGAATGGAGGCAGTGCTTGCAAATCTCACTCATGAATGTTCATTGTAAATATCCTGAAAATCCAACTGGCTAGGCATGTCCAGGCGACAGGGTTAAGAACCATTATATAAAATATATGTAATTTGCCATGTTTGTGAATTTGTCACACAGTGTTACACTCCCAAAAACATAAAGGGGCGGATTTTAAATGCCCTGCGCGCGTAAATCCGGGTGGATTTACGCACGCCGGCGCGCCTATTTTGCATAGGCCGCCGGCGCACGCAGAGCCCCGGGACGCGCTAAGTCCCGGGGTTTTTTTTAAAAGGGGCGTTTCGGGGGCGTGGCTGAATGACACAGCATTTCGGGGGCGTGACACGGCGTTTTGGGGGCGGCAACACGGGCGTGGTTTCGGCCCGGGGGCGCTGCCGCGGCCTCCGGACCAGCCCCCGGGACCGGAACACGGACGGGGCAGCCGGCCGACACGCGCAGATTTAAGTCTGCTTTTCGCAGGTGTAAATCGTGCGATAAAGGTAAGGGGGGGTTTAGATAGGGCCGGGGGGGTGGGTTAGGTAGGGGAAGGGAGGGGAAGGTGGGGGGAGGGCGAAGGAAAGTTCCCTCCGAGGCCGCTCGGATCACAGAAAACTTAATAAAGTAATCTCTGCCTTTTTTGGAATGGAAGAAAGGCAAGATTAGCGATGAAAACCTTTTTTCTTCCTTGGGGCAAGGGAGATTAACTGCCCCTGATTTCAGAAAACACAAATGGCTTGCTTGCTTACATGTGTTTCGGAATACCTAGTGTCCTGGGAGTGTGAAAAAAAGCAGATCATGTAGGAGATATCAGAAGTTTTTACCACAATACATAACAAAATATGAATGCTGACCCCCACAAGAGGGACGCCGACTTCGTAAGATGGACGCTGACATGTATGTTTCAACAGAAAAACCAAGATGAGGTACTTTTGATCAGAATGACAATATGTGCCTACATTATCTGATCTGCCTACTTAACTAAGGCTACAGCTTCTTTCCATAAGCTTGAGCTAATACTGCCCAGGACAGGGTCTGGCCACAGAAATGAAAATAAGCCAAATCTGCCTGGAGACTAAAAATAGCTTATCCAAAGGGCAATTTATCAGACAGGTCAACTCACTGAAAAGTGCTGACGCCACAAGACAGCTTGTAGGTCAAGAGATTGCATGACTGAGATCAGATTCTGGTCTCAAATCACCAAACAGCAGGAGCAGTGGCCCCTCCCCAATGGGAAAGAGGGGCCAGCAGTCTGAAATGGAAAAACGACCCGGCCATCTCGCTATTTGACTATGCATGAGCTTCTTACATATTCATACTTTGTCTGTTAAAAGCAGCCGGGAAGAGGGCTCAGGAGGGCAGCAAAAGAGAACCATTAAAACCTAAAGACGATGACTGAGCCTGTGACCCCACTCCTCCTTGCGATGAAGCAGATGAGCTCCAGAGTCCTGTGTATGTAAGAAGCCCTGGGGTGACCTGGCTGTTCATCTCAAACCTTTATCTTCTCAGACCAGCCTTAGCCTATCAAGCAACTAGGGCCAAGAATGCCTGCTCCTTTTGGCAGAGACTATTTCAGGGTGAAATGGAAGGTAATATAAAGTTATGGGGTTAGTTAGCTAGTTATGTTTATTAAAATACGCTAAGCAAGTTGGGTCTCTGTATGTTAAGTTTACTAATGATGCAGAGCTTTACTCAGTATAAACCAATGCTGAGCAGCAAGGACTGTAGAGATTTGTATTGTCTATTTTATTCTGCTAAACCTAAAAAGTCTGACAAATAAAAGTCTGATTCTGTGGAAAATCCTCTTTTCTGAGTTATTCAGATTACACAGGTTTTAGGGCAGCGCTGGTGAACACCAGTCCTCGAGTGCCACAAACAAGCCAGGTTTTCAGGATATCTACAATAAATACGCATGAGAAATATTTTCATGCACTCCCTCCATTGAATGCAAATCTATCTCATGCATATTCATTGTGGATATCCTGAAAACCTGGCCTATTTGTGGTACTCGAGGACTGGATTTCGCCATCACTGGTATAGGAGGTGATAGAGGTAATTGTCTATAGCACTGCCCATCCTGATACGTGTGGGGGAGGGGGAAGAGGGAAGAAGGTGCACTTTAGCAGTCAAGTTACAGAATACTCATATTGCTTACAATCAAACCATATTCCTTGATATATGCCTTACATGCAAAACCTAAATTTCTCCCAGAAGAGATTTCATTTCTATACCACCTTATCAAACAATCAAGGCAGTTTATACTTATTATACACAGAGTTAAAACTTCACAAAAACATAATATCAGTTATTCTTTTCAGAGTGCTGTCACATCAACAATGATATTTAAATTTCACAGACTTTCCAAAACACCTTTCAGTTTTCCTATTAAAAACAGGTTTCCCATCTTCAATATGTGCAACCGTTGCCTTCTGCATGTTGTTGTTATGGGGGCTTTAGTTCATCGAACACTTGCTGGAACAACCAAGATTTTAACATTTTTTTTTAAATGCCTTTGCAATTTCTGGGGTCTGAAGATCTTCCAGCAAAGTGTTCCACAATTGTGGCCCAATTACTGAGATCGCTCTATTATGGACTTCTCCTAAATGGACTTGAATTGTTAGTATTGTCAGTAAGTCCTGATTGGCTGAAAGGAGGTTTCATTGGGGTGTATAAAAAAGGAAGACTCAGGCCCAGCCATATTGTTTCTGGATTATGAATACTTTTTTGTACCATTATCAGAATTTTATATTGTACCTTGAAGTGGCTTTCTAACCAATGGCGTGTGCATAACACTAGTATGATATGATTTTATTTTCAGGTGCCAGTCAGTATTCTTGCTGCTGAATTTTGGAGGACCTGTAAGGGTCTAATGTATTATTAGGTAATCTTATTAATACAGAATTACAATAGTCAGTGCTTGAAAAAACTGTTTGCAAAATCAAATTAAAATCATCAGGCTCCAGATAGGGTTTCAGCCTACGCAAAGTATTTAATTAATGTTTGCTATGTTTATTCTATGCTATATGCTTACATAACGTTATACTCCCTGTTATTGCCACTACCTAAGTTTATTGCTCCTATTGCCTTTTTCCTTGTTTAGTTTCCCCCCCTTGTTGTGGCTCCCCGTCCCTGTTCTCTGTATTTCTCTTAGTTCCATGTAAACCGATATGATGTACCCACGAATGTCGGCATAAAAAAAGTTGTTAAATAAATAAATAAATGCTGTAATAACCTACCTTGACCACTTTTCTAATGTGCGGTTTCACAGAGTGGAATCCAGCAATACTCCCAGATCCCTTGCTACATCAATATTCCCATCTCTAACACCACCAAATCTAAAGTTTGGTGGTGGTGATCTCTTAAGGATCAACTTTTAGAACTATAAGCTCAGATTTCCCTGCATTTAGCGCTAGCCCGTTGTAGAAAAGCCATTTTTTGTATGGCATCTAAATAGATTTCCATTTCTCTAAGTGCAGATGTTATATATTTCTTAATTTGAAAAAAGAGCTCAATATCATCAGTGTTAATCACCAGCACCACTGCTTCTGCTGTTCTAAGCCACTCTTGCTACCTTCGGGTAGTTCCTCCTCTATTCTGGCTGTCTTCGAAATTCTTTCCAAATTCACTTCCCCTAAGTACTTGCCAACTCTTAGTCTTGTCCTGGTAATATGATAATTTACATAGAGAGCATCCAGTTATCTTTAATAGTTTTGTGCCCTTTTGAATTTCTTTTTCAAATTTCCTTCCCTTACATTTCTTACTATTGGTCTTGTCTACATTTAGACTTTGACAGATTATTCTACAGTAAATGTGTAGCATCCAAAACCAGGACTGCGCTCCTTCATTATTACTGCTTTTCAGGTAATGGAGGCAGTATTTGCAAAAACTGATTCAAAAGAATTATGTACTGGATTTCCTGAATTACAGAAGGGCACCTGTGTAACCTAATATACTATAGCATCATTTTTTTATATGCCTTAATGTAAACCGTTGTGACGCTACCCACTGAACGACGGTATAGAAAAATGTTAAATAAAATAAATAAATAAATAGAACAGCCAGAAGCTGAAGAGAATTCATTGCCTTTAGTGAGTAGAATCTTAGCCTGACAGAGGGAAGAGCAATTCCAAGCCAATATGGCTAGCCCCTTCCCCTGATACCACCATATGGAAACAACTTAAGGCCATCTTAAAGGCTTCCTCTGGTTTCTCTCTATTCAGGGCTTTGTATCAATTTGTTTGTCCTTTGTCCCTCACTTGCAGAACTGGGGTGTTGCCACTGTGGGTGTCTACTTTGCACATCTCATGGCCTTGTAGGGCCTTAATGCTGCTTTGGGGTTTTCCCTGACACTATTGGTGCCTCGAGCTATTCATGCAACACTTGATGCCCTTTGCTCCCTCATGCTGCCTTGGGAGTTCATACTAGTGTTATTGGTGCCCTTTTCTCTTCTTTTGGAGCCGTGGGGTTTTCTGGCTACTCTTGCTGCTGCTTTTACTCCTCTCATGGTGCCATGGAAAATTCTTGCCACTACTGGTTGCATTTTGCCTCATTATTTATTCATTTTATATACCACCCTTTGGCACTTCAAATGGCAACTGGCATGTAAAATGTAAGGAACTTCTCCTCAGCTTACTTGACGATTAAAAGGTAATGCAGATTTCAAATCTAGGCTACAAAAGGTTGTTATGAGGTAATGGGAACATAAAAGTGTTGTAAACAAGCTTTTCTAATTAATAACTCAATAATGCACTCTTCAGCAACTGAAAGAAGAATGTGACTTCTTTGAGACATAAGAACTTCTTTGAGACATAAGAACATAAGAAGTGCCAAACTGGTCAGATCAAAGTGAATCGAGCCCAGCTTCCTGTCTCCAACAGTGGCCAGTCCAGGTAACAAGTACCCGGCAGATCTCCAATAGTTGATTTATTTCTTGCATTTCACTCCCAGAGATAAGCGCTGGCTTTCCAAAATCTACCCAACTAATAAATGTCTATAGACTTTCCTTCATGAACTTGCCAACCCTCTTTTGAACCCCACTGTTAGTTGCTTTGACCACATTCTCTGACAACAGATTCCATAGCTTTATTGTGTGCCGAGTGAAAAAAAAATGCTTCCTATCATTTAATTTAAATCTGTTGGGTGCTAGTTTTATGAGTGTCCCCTAGTCTAATATTATTTGAAAAGGTAAATAAGTATTTCCTATTTACCCATTCTACCCCACTCATGATTTTATATATCTCTCATCATATCCCCTTTCAGTCATGTCTTTTCCAAGCTAAAGAGCCCTAATCTGTTTAGCCTTTCACCATAAGGAAGCTTTTCCATCCCCTTTATCATTTTTATTGCCCTCTTCTGTACCTTTGCTATGTCTGTTTTTTTTTGAGCTGGGCAACCAGAACTGCACACAACACAAGGTGAAGTCGCATCATGGATCCATACAAAGGCATTATGATATTCTCAGTTTTGCACTCTATTCCTTTCTAAATAATTGCCAACATTCTATTTGCCTTTTGGCCATCACCAAACACTAAGCCGAAGATTTCAAGGATTCTGAGGTTCTTTTTCTGTCCATTTGCGGATGATACTAAGACCTGCAACAGACTGAACACACCTGAAAGAGCAGGCAGAATGAGAAGTGATCAAAGAAAGCTTGAGTAGTGATTGAAGGTTTGGCAGCTGGGATTCAGTGCCAAGAAGTGAAGAGTCATGCATTTGGGTTGCACAAATACAAAAGAGCTGTATGTGCATGTACAGGGAAAGAGACCTCAGCGTGATAGTGTCTAACAATATGAGGGCAGTGAAACAATGTGACAAGGTGGAACACTTGACGACACAGAGGCATCAACCCTGCCCCTCCCTGTGTCGAGGAGGTAGAAGACCGGGAGTATCCAGGGAGACTGGAGAGGGGAAAACTCTGCCTGATATCTGGCCAGTGGCCATGAAGCCAGAGAGATGGCCCCAGAGTTAAGAAACATCTTCTCAGCCCAGCCAGTACCAGGACCAAGGAAGCAAGCTCTTTCCATTAAGACAGTTCCCTGAGATCTCCAGCCAGAGACAGCCCCCAGAGGTAAAGAGAAGGGAATCTCCCAAAGCTGGGTGGGGCTAGCCAGCTGGTTCCCTTTATTAATACTCTATGCAGACTAAGGTTTATGGACATTTCAATCCACTAATGATGCAGATCTTTATTTAATATAAACAGATTCTAGGTCGCAAGGGCTTTAGACATGTACTGTTTATTTTTTTCTGAATGTTAATTCTGCAAAGTCTGACACAGAAACACAAAAACATAGAAACGACAGCAGAAAAAGACCAAATGATCCACCCAGTCAGCCCAGCAAGGTTATGTCAGTATTTGCTGCACTATGCAGGTTACCCCCATGCTTATCAGTTTACCAGACTGTAAAAGTCAGGGCCCTCAGATGCTTTTGAATCCAATTTCCCTTAACAGTTGTCTTGAAATCAGAGAGCAATGTTGGAGTTGCATCAAAAGGATTAGGTTTAGTGATTAAGGGTAGTAAGCATCGCATCAGCTAGTTACCCCCCATGTTTATTTGTTCCCCAAACCGTAAAAGTCAGGGCCCTTGTTGGTTGCTGACTTAATCCAATTCCCCTTTACTTACTGCCGTTGAAGAAGAGAGTATTGATGGAGTTGCATTAACAGTATCAAAGCTTAATTGTTAAGGGAGCAACTGCCACACCAGCAAGTTACCCCCATGCACTTTTCTTTATTTCCAACCTCTAGCCTTAAGGGATCCACAGGGTTTATTCCATTCCCCTTTGAATTCCATGACTGTTCCAGAAGGGCATTCCAGGCATTCACCACCCTCTCCTTGAAGAAATATTTTCTGATATTGGTTCTGACTCGTCCTCCCTGGAGTTTCATATCATGACCCTTAGAGTTCTATTGATTTCTTTCCAACGGAAAAGGTTTGATGATTGTGTATCATTAAAACCTTTCAGATATCGGAAGGCCTGTCTCATATCTCCCCTGCACCTCCTTCTTCCAGTGTACACATATTCAGGTCCTTTAGCCTCTCCTAATAAGTCTTCCAATGCTGACCCCTCACCATTTTGGTTGCTCTTTTTTGACCGTCTCTATCCAGACTTTATCCTTTCTGAGATACGGGCACCAGTAATGAACACAGTACTCCAGATGAGACCTCACCAAGGACCTATCACCTCTTTTATCTTACTGGTTATTCCTCTTTCTATGCAGCCCAGCATTCTTCTGGCTTTAGCTATTGCCTTGTCACATTGCTTCGCCATCTTCAGATCATCAGACACTATCTCACCAAGGTCCCTCTCCCAGTCCATGCACATTAGTCTTTCACCGCCCATCACATAAAGCTCTTTTGGATTGCCGCACCCCAGATGCATGACTCTGCAATTCTTGGTATTGAATCCCTGCTGCCAAATCTTTGACGACTAAGTTTTCTTAAATCACTTTTTATTCTCTCTACTCCTTCAGACATGTCCACTCCGTTGCAGATTTTAGTATCATCCGTAAATAGACAAACTTTATTCCGCCAGGTCGCTCAAAGATATTGAACAGAATCGGTCCCAAAACCAATCCCTATGGTACTTCACTTAACACCGTTCTTTCTTCAGAGTAGGTTCCATTTACCATTACATGCTGTCTTCTATCAGTCAACTAGTTTGCAATCCACACTACTACCTTGGCACCCACTTTCAAGCTGCTCATTTTGTTCATGACTCTCCTATGTGGGACCATATCAAAAGCTTTACTAAAATCCAAGTAAATCACATCGAGTGCTCTTCTCTGATCCAATTCTCTAGTCACCCAATCAAAAAAATCAATCAGATTTGTCTGTAAGGATCTTCCCCTAGTGAATCCATGCTGCCTCAAGTCAAGCAACCCACCCACCGGATTGTAGATAGTTCACTATGCTTTCCTTCAGCAGTCTCCATTAATTTTCCCACCATCGAGGTGAGGCTAACTGGCCTGTAGTTTCCAGCCTCCTCTCTGCTCCCACTCTTGTGAAGCGGGACCACCACCGCTCTTCTCCAATCCTGCGGCACCACTCCTGTTTCCAGGGATCTATTGAACAGGTCCTTCAGCGGACCCACCAGCACATCGTTGAGCTTCCACAGTATCCTGGGATGTACCTCATTTGGTCCCATGGCCTTGTCTCAGTTTTCCTAGCTCATCCCATACATTCTCTTCTGTAAACAGAGTTTTGTCTACTCCACCCCTTTCCACAGTCTTGTTAACTAGCGATGGTCCTTCTCTAGGGTCTTTATTTTTTAAGAGAACACTAAACTGAAATATTTGTTTAATATTTCTGCCATTTCTTCATCTCTCTCAACCCATTGATCTTTGTCACCTTTCAATTTCACTATACCACTTTGGACCTTTCTCTGACGTATCTGAAAAATGTTTTGTCACCTCGCTTTACCTCTTTGGCAATCCTTTCTTCCACCTGACTTTTTGCTTTCCTTCTTCATCTCCCTCAGTTTCACCAGATATTCTTCCCTGTGTTCCTCTTTTTGGGATCCTTTATATTTTTTGAACGCTGTTCTTTTTGCTTTTATTTTATAAGCCACCTCCTTTGAGAACTAGATTGGTTTCTTATTTCTTACTTTTCTAACATACAGATTTGTTGCCTTTGTAATTGCTCCTTTTTAATTTGGCCCACTTTTCTACCTCTCTCTTTTTCTCCCAGTCTTCAAGCTCTACCTCCAGGTACATTCCCATTTCAACAAATCTGTATTTTTGAAATTCAAAACTCAGTTCTTCGTGTGACTTTTCTCTGTATCCTATTTGCAATATCAAACCATACCATTTGATGATTACTGGTGCTGAGGTGGGCACCCACCCGGACATTTGAGACTTATCCCTGTTAGTGAGCACTAGGTCGAGTATAACTCCCTCCCCCATGGGTTCCATTATCATTTGTTGAACAGAGCCCCTTGCAGGGCCTCCACTATCTCTCTATCTGATAAATGTCTAATTCTGTGGATAAAACACTTGGTCATTTCTGATCTATTCAGATTGTGGAGGTATAGGAGGCAGTAGAGAGAACTGTCTGTAGCACTGCTGGCCCCGATAGGTGTGGGGGATGGGGAAACTAGGTGCACTGTAGTATACAGGTTCCTGAACCTCTAATATTGCGTACAATACAGATTTTAAAATACCTGGCAGGTACTGGATTATGCACATGGAAAGAAAGCTGTAGAACAAAGGCTCATGATATGAAACTCCAAGGAGGTAGGCTGAGGAACATCAGGAAATATTTCTTCACAGAAAGGGAGGTGGATGCCTGGAATGCCCTCCTAGAAGAAATAGTGAAGGCAAGAACAGTAATGGGATTCAAAAGGGCATGGGATAAACACAGAGGATCCCTAGTGGCTAAAGGATGGAAATGAAGACAAGGTGTAACCTGTGTTAACTGGGGTAAGTTGCACAGATCAGCAGTTACTACCCTTAAAAATAAAAATAATAAAAAACACGAAAAGCTTGCTGAGCCGACTAGTTGGACCACTTGGGTCTTTTTCTGCCATTGTTTATTATCTTAGGTGAAGTGAGGAAAGATAGGAGAGAATGCAGAATACCTGGGGAGGGAGGAAGAGAAAGCCTCGAGGAAGGGGGAGAAGAGTGAGAGAAAGTTGAAGGAGGGGAGAGAATGGATGCATAGAGAGGAGGGGGAGAATGTTGGCAGGGAGAAAAGAGAATGAGTGTGCCTGCAGTGAGGGAGGGAGAGAATGGATGGACATAAAGGAAGAAGGGGGAATAATGCTGGGGTGGGGATGGAGAGGGGAAGAGAATACCAGGAAGGAGGTTCCAGTTGCCCTAGAGCCAGTCCTATAGACCTCTAGCATATCTCCTCTCAGCTTTTCTTGTCTCAAGGCTGAACAGCCTGAACCTATTTTGCTTTTCTTAATAGGGGGGCCATTCCATCCCACTATGTCTTTGAGATCAGGGTGACCAGAATGGCACACAATACTCAAGCTGCAGTCACACCATAGACAGATACAGAGGAATATCTTCCATTTTATTTTCCATTCCTTTTCTGATAATTCCTAACATTATATTTGCTTTTTTGATTACACATTGAACCAAGAATTTCAAAGTACTGTATACAGTGACGCTTAATACGGAACCCAGCATTGCGACCTATAGATTGAATTCTTCTTCCCTATGTGCATCACTTTGCACTTGTCCACATTAAATTTCATCTGTCATTTAGATGCCTAATTCCCCACTTTTGCACGGTCCTCTTGCAACGCCTTACAACTGGCTTGTGATTTAACTACTTTGAATAATTTTGTGTCATCTGGAAATCTGACTACCTCACTCATCATTCACTTTTCCAGGTCATTTATAAATATGTTAAAAAGCACCAGTCCCAATACAGATCCCTGGGGTACTCCACTATTTATCTTTCTCCATTACGAGAAATGATCATTCAGTCCTATTCTGTTTCTAATCTTTTAGCTAGTGACTGTGAGTTTTTGCATGTGATATATGCTATTTATATTTTATTATATGCAGAAATGATGGTGGAGGGTAAAATAGTTTTTATTTAAAAAAAAAGTGTCGAGTGACACAGCGCTGGAGAGAGCCCAACAGGCAGCCCATCATGAATGACTTGCATAAGAATCAAAAGGGTATTGCTCAAGTCTTGAAAAAAAAAACACCACAGTGATTAAAGAAATGAGGCTCCGATTCCAGCACACAGAAACACAAGTGACTCATTATCTTAAACATGAATCTCAATATTTACTAGATATAGGATAATTAGGGAATTCACTGAAGACTAACCACAGGTCACAAATGGATTTCCCCATCTTCCATTTCTATAGAGCACAGATCTAGGTTTTAAAATGTTTCACTTTTGCTTGTGTGTGTGCTGGCATCTGAACTACATTTTTTTTTCAATTGCTGTAGTTTTGCCATACTTCTCTGTGATCTTTTCATTTCTTTTCTTTTTTCAGCACATGAAATATTGGAAAGAATTATGTGAAAAGAATCCACTGTTTCTCAGTACAACTCTCCAAAAAAGGAACAAAAATTCACCAAATTTGGCATGCAGGAAGAAAATATGACTCTCTCAGGCAAGTTAAAAAAAATAAAAATAGAACTAAAGTCAATTATTTATAACTCCCAAATAATCCCCATTGCTTTCTATGGGAAACAGTTAAAGAGGTTGAAGAATGTTGACCAGTGTTTTCATTCCAAACGTTCCCTCCCCCAAACCCTTCCAGCACTTTGGCATAGAGCAACACAGGCAAAACAGGTCTGGAAAAAATGAGACACGCACCTAGTTAAATATGGCACCAAAAGAATCCTTCAAAGCCACCTTCTTTACAGGTCCCAACATGCCTCATCCTACACCCCCACACAATCCATTAACTCCCATGCTCCCAAACACTGCCTCCAATGATCCTGTACCAGTGGTGTAACCACAGGTGGGCCTGGGTGGGCCATGGCCCACCCACTTTGAGCTCAGGCCCATGCAATTAGCCCGGCAGCCTAAGAAGCAACAAAGAGGGAAGGCGGCCCAGGAGGCTGCCAGTGGACCCTGTCCCACCGGTGACGGAAGAGAAGGTGGCCTGCGAGGCATGACTGGGAGCCTGCCTGGGGGAGGGGGCTGTTGGAGTGACTGGGAGCCTGCCAGGAAGTGTGTGCATATGAGAGAATGTGGGAATGGAGAAGCTGTGCGTATGTGTGAGGAAGCGTATATGTATGTGGAAGTGGGAGCCTGCGAGCAAGGGAGAGTATGAGAGTGGGAGCCTGTGTGTGTGTGAGCCTGCATGAGAGCGCCTGTGTGTTTGTGTAGGAATGTGAACCTGTGTATGAGAGAGAATAAGAGTGAGAGCTTGTGTGTGTCTGTGAGGGGGAATGGCAGCCTGCCTGTGAAAGTGCGAGTCGGTGTGTGTGTGTGGGGGGGGGGGCGGGGGAGTGGGTATCTGTGAGTGAGAGCCTACATGTGAGAGAGAATCTGTGTGTGTGTATGAAGAGGAGAAGAAACAGAAAGAATAAAAGATGTTGAAAAAGGAATTAGAAAAGACAGACAAGGAGAACTAAGACTGGGATCAACCAATTAGAAAACTAAGATCAGACAACAAAGGTAAAAAAAAAATTATTTTGAACTTCAGCTATTGGAATATGCCATTTTTGGGAATGTGCATTTCTTATATATTTGTATTTTGTTGTTTCTTCAGTATTCCAGTGTTCAGAGAGGCTGAGACTGGTTTCTCAGGCTTTCCATTTCATTTTTGTCTATATGTTTGTTTCTAACTTGTAGTCCTTTATTCTGTATTAGGCAAGACTCTGTCTGTGTTGCACATATATGACAGAAGTGCAGTATTTTGACTAGCATGCAGTTTCTCTGTAGGGATTTGTAGCATTTCGATTTGCTCTGTATGCCCACCACGTAGTGTATTAGTGTTCTAGGGCCTGGTGTAATGCTTACCTTTGCTGCCTTTTTGTAGATAAGGTTGCTGCTGTTTGAGTCCTGAGAGTTACTGCTGTTATGGTATGGCATGGCAAGGTTCTAGGTGTTTGGTTTTTTTTTGTAGGGATTTGTTTTACTTCAAAGTGTTTGGCATTGGAGGGAGTTTGTTTTGCTGTCACTGAGGTGGCACTAGCATTTGAAAAGCAAGTTTGCTTACCGTTAACAGTGTTTTCTGTAGACAGCAGGATGAATCAACCATGCTGCCTGGGGGGCGCCCCCTGGCGGCTCGAGAGAGGAACTTCTCCAAGTATTTGCAGAACGTTTGCTCCTGCATGCCTCAGCAATGCCTTCCTGCGCGACTGCCCTCTCTGCCTCTGGGAACGCATGGCTGATTCATCCTATCTACAGACAACACCGTTTACGGTAAGCACGCGTGCTTTTTTCCTGAACATAAGCAGGCTGAATTAACCATGCTGTCTGGGAGTCCCCAGCCCCAGGGATTTGAAGCACAGCGGTAAGCACAAACCTTGAAGGACGAAGACTCAGTGTCTTGGTTTGTGTAGGGCTGGCCATGCAGAGAATCCCTAATATATTGTGGACAGTCTCAAGAATTAGTGGCGTGACGTATTTCTCCTCCCATTACCGCATCTGAACTGGCCTGTTGCTGTAGACAGTAGTGAGACATGAAAGTATGGAGCGACGACCAGGTAGCTGCTTTGCATATGTCCTGAACTGGAACCTGTCGGAGAAGAGCAATTGAAGTCGCTACAGCTCGCAATTGATGAGCTTTCACTTTGGATGTCGGGCATTCTGATCTGGCTGCATAGCAGAAGTGAATACACTGAGTTAGCCAGTTAGCAAGAGCTCGTTTGGAAACCAGCAAACCCGGCGTGTTCAGGTTAAACGAGAGGGAGAATTGAGAGTGTCTTTGAGGGGCATGGGTCCTTTGTTTATAGTAGGCTAGCGCCCTTTTGCAATCCAGCGTGTGCAACAGAGGTTCCCGACTGGAAGTGTGTGCCTTAGAGAGAAAAGTTGGTAGAGTAATGATCTGATTCAAGGGAAAAGCGGAGACCAATTTTGGAAGGAAGGAAGGGTGAGTCCGCAAGGTTACTTTGTCATTGTTCACCTATTCGTTGTGCTGAGATTATTGCTACTAGGAACAGCACTTTCCATGTGAGGTATTTCAACGAGGATGTCTGCATAGGTTCATATGGAGGGATCATTAAAGCTTCCAGGATTATATTTAGGTCCCAAGGCACGGCATATGTTGCAGTCTTGGGGGGGGGGGGGGGGGGCGGGAGGCCGTAGTCGCAAGACTCCCCCTCATGAAGCGATACCAAAGGATGTGTGGAAATGGGGGCACCTTGCGTCAGCAGGTGGTATGCTGAAATAGCACCGATATGTACATGGATAGAGGAAGCTGCATGACCAGATTTGAATAGCAAATGCAAATAATGGAGTAATTGCTCTGGTGAAGATAGGAAGGCATCAAGAGACACTGATGAGCACCAGCGGTGATACCTGTGCCACTTGGCTGCATAGTTTTATTTCTTGTGGAGGGTCTCCTGGATGAAATGAGCACATCCTGTATCTCTTCCGGGATGGGAAGGTGGCTCAGTACCTCCCTTTCAATCTCCATGCTGTCAGATATAGGGAGTCATGTATGGGATGCATCAGAGTCCCCTTCTCCTGTGTTAGATGTTGTTTCTCTGTTCGGAGGAGCACTGGCGATTATATGGATAGGTAGATTAGGTAGGCATACCCTGGTTGCCTGGGCCACATCGGGGAAATCAGGATGAGGTCTGCCTTGTCTACAATGCACTTCTGACTCGTTCAGCCAATGAAGGGTATCAGAGGGAAAGCATAGAGCAGGTGCCCCGAGCACAACAGAAGGAAGGCAATCTGGGCTATTTGTTGGTCGCATGGATAAATGGAACAAACCACTGGTACCTTCGTGTTGTTTTTGGTCACAAAGAGATCCACCCGAGGAGTTCCCCAGCAGCGAAATAGGGATGATGCCACCTCCAAGCTCAGCTCCCACTCATGGGGATGAAAGATCCTGCTAAATCTGTCTGCCTCTGTGTTTTTTTACACCTGGTAGGTAGGTAGCTTGCAACTGAATAGAGTGTGCCATCGCCCATTCTAACAGGCATATCGATTCCCTGCAGAGAATGCTGGAACCAGACCCGCCTTCCTTGTTTATGTAGAACATGGCTACTTGGTTGTCCATGTAGACCATTACTAACTCGTGGTGAAGGACATGTACGAAGGCTCGAATAGCATATTGTACAGCTCGTAACTCCAGCAGGATGATCTGGAGTTTCTGCTCAGCAGGCTTCCAAAGTCCTTGTGTCTTGAGTTGGAGGACATGTGCCCCCCACCCCCTGGTGGAAGCATCTGTAGTGAGGACCAGTTGGTGAGTCTGTATCTGGAAGGGGGCACCCGACTGCAGGACCCCTGGATTTAACCACCAGTCCACGTCTGACAGCATCGCTTGGGTGAGGGTCACCAGGTGCGACATAGGGTGAGACTTCTGGGATCAATGTGACTTTAGACCCTACTGCAATTGGAGCATATGAAGGCGTGTATGGGGAATGACAAACATGGCTGCCGCCATGAGGCCTAGAAGCATGAGGATCTGTTGGGCTGTGGGTTGTGAGAGACACTTTAATGCAGAGGCTAAGGTCTGAAAAATGCAAATCCTGTCCTCCAGAAGGAACATAAGAACATGCCATACTGGGTCAGACCAAGGGTCCATCAAGCCCAGCATCCTGTTTCCAACAGTGGTCAATCCAGGCCATAAGAACCTGGCAAGTACCCAAGTCTATCCCATGCTACTGTTGCTAGTAATAGCAGTGGCTATTTTCTAAGTCAACTTAATAGCAAATAATGGACTTCTCCTCCAAGAACTTATCCAATCCTTTTTTAAAATCAGCTACACTAACTGCACTAACCACATCCCCTGGCAACAAAAGCTTTGCAAAGGTGTGTATTGATGACTGCACCTATAAACTGAAGGATATGAGTGGGCTCGAGGTGAGAACTCAATTTATGACGAAGCCTAGATTCTCTAGGCAAGTCAGAACTCGAAGCTGATGGGTGCGAACCAGCTCTGGAGTAGGAGTTACGAGCAGCCAATCATCCAGATAAGGAAAGCAGAGTTGCTTACCTGTAACAGGTGTTCTCACAGGCAGCAGGATAATAGTCCTCACATATGGGTGACATCATCAGGATGTAGCCCAATCACGGAACACTTTTGTCAAAGTTTCTAGAACTTTGACTGGCACCCACTGGGCATGCCCAGCATAGCACCAACCCTGCATCCAGCAGGGGTCCCCTTCAGTCTCATCTTATAACAAAAAGTACATGTGAAAATAAAATAAGAAAACGTAAATGAACCCAACTTGCGGGGTGGCGGGCGGGTTTCGTAAGGACTAACATCCTGCTGTCCTGTGAGAATACCTGTTACAGGTAAGCAACTCTGCTTTCTCACAGGACAAGCAGGATGGTGTCCTCACATGTGGGTGAGTACTGAGCTGAGGATGCCCGAGCAATGCACCAAATGTACCCAAAGACGTGCAACAGGCACAAGAACTGGGGTGGAATTTGGTAGAGGGCATCCTGAACCCTAACGGGTTGGCGGAAGGATGTTGGTACCTCAGTTCGCAAATAAGTTGCATAGCACAGACTGGCCAAAGATGGAATCTTGTCTGCCAGCCTTGTCTAATCTGGCTGGGCTACGAAGGTATGGAGATAGCTCCGGGTAGCAGCCTTACAGATGTCAGCAAGCAGCACCGAGCATAGGTGCGCTACTGATGTTGCCATGGTCCTGATAGAGAGTGTGCTTTAACGCATTCTTGAAGCAGAATGCCTGCCTGCTGGTAGCAAAAGGAAATACAGTCCACTAACCAGGAGGAGAGAGTTTGCTTACCCACAGGTTTACCCAATTTGATGGAATCGAAGGAAAAACAATTGAGTGGATTTCCTGTGGGCAGCTGTACGGTCTAGATAGAATGCTACAGCACGATTACAGTCAAGGGTATGCAGAGCCCGTTCTCCTGGATTTGAATGGGGTCTGGGAAAGAAAGTGGATAGTATAATGGATTGATTAATATGAAACCAATACTACCTTAGGCAGAAACTTAGGGTGAGTGCGGAGTACTACCCTATCATGCAAAGGTTCAGTGTAAGGCGGGTAGGTCACTAAAGCTTGTAACTCACTAACACTGCGAGCAGATGTGATCGCCAAAAGTAAAATCACTTTCCAGGTGAGATAGCGGAGATCACATGATTGGAGGGGCTCAAACGGCGGTTTCATCAGCCGCCCCAAAACCATGTTGAGGTCCCAGGAAGGGGCCGGAGGGCGCAGTGGAGGTTTAAGGTGGAGCAAGCCCTTCAAAAAGCGTGTACTGAAATAGGTACATCCACGACACCTTTATGGAAGGCGGCTACCGCACTGACATGTACCCTGATAGAAGTTTTGAGGCCTGACCGACAGGTGCCAGAGATAGTCCAGAAACTTTGGTGTGGAACAAATTAAGGATCGATGGACATGGAAGTACACCATTCCATAAACCTGTTCCATTTGTAACTACAAGACTGCCATGTGGAGGGCTTTCGTGAAGCTACTAGGACACAGGAAACCAGCTCTGAAAGGTTAAGAGGTTGAAGTATTAACCTTTCAACATCCAGGCAGTCAGAGAGAGGGCCTGGAGGTTGGGGTGACGAAGGGAGCCGTTGTTCTGAGTGATCAGACATGGGTCTTTCCCCAGAGGAATGTGCCGGTGTTCTGGAAGGTCATGTACTTCTGGTCTGAGGTCTGAAGACTTTAACCAGGCCCATCTCCTCACACTAATTTCTGCCGCCGAAACTCTGGAGGCGGTGACGAAGATGTCATACACAGACCGAACTTCATGTCTGCCAGCATCTAGGCCTTTTTGTGCTAAGGCATGAAGCTGGTCTTGGAATTGCAGAGGTAAGGCTTCAGCAAATTCCTGAATCTTCGTGAACGGGGCCCTGTTGTATTGGGACATGTACAACTGGTAGGAAGCAATGTGAGAGATCAGCATTGAGCCATGGAATACACGTCTTCCAAATGCATCCAGGAATTTTTGTTCCTTTCCTGGAGGAAAGGAAGAATTAGGTTTGGAGCATTGTGCCCTCTTCTGGGCTGACTCCACAACCACTGAGAGATGATCTAATTGAGTTCTCTGGAAGGCAGGGGCTGACTGAACTAGGTAGGTGGCATCTGCCTTATGGTTGGACAGGTGCCACAGAGCCAGGGTGCTTCCAATTTCTCTTTAAAAGGTCCAGAAGGATTTCATGAATAGGGATAGACATGATTTCCTTTAGAGCAGCAAGAAACTGGAGAAGCTCCAGCATCTGATGCCTAGAGTCCTCTTCAGTCTGAAGCTGGAATGGAACCGTTTCAGACATTTCCTTTACAAAATTGATAAAGGACAAGTCCTCTGGAGGAGAACGTTTCCTTTCATCAGGAGGAGAGGGCTGTGAAGGCAGATCATCAGTATCCTGGGACGAATCATTGGTCCAGAGATCATAAGGCTCATCCCCAGCTCCCATATGTTCATCAGAAGGGAGTAACTGTGTTATCCCGGAAGGCCCGGGCCTAGGCTTCGATGGCCTTTGAGGCGGCATCGATGGGGGCACCGATGGAATCGGTGACATCGATGGTAGCACTCCAGAGGGTGGAATGGAGATCGGTATTTCTTATTCTGATGATGATGACAAGGGTATCGGTGATGAAGGAATCAGGGCCATTGGTTCCCTCGGATCCACCGGTGGAAGGGCACCGATTAACGCATCCATTCTTGCCAATAGCGGTGCAAGCGCCATGGGTATCGGATCGGTGGCTGGCTCAGGAACCGGTACCGGCATGGATGAAGGTTTGAACCCCTGGAGTGCTTTACGGATGGCCTCCTGGATCATCCAATCCAATTCCTCATGGAAACCTGGGGCATGGATACCCGGTTCCAGAGTAGGAGGCAGCACTGGCGTAATCGGAGGGTCCACCGGAGAAAGTGGAGTCGCGGCTCCCGGAACCTGTCCAGGTGGGGAACGCCTCGGTGACCCAGAAACAGAAGAGGATGGGGCCTTTTCTGTACGGGACTTCTTTGTCGGTGGCTCAGTCGACGTCGATGCCGAGGGCTTGCCTGTATTGGTGGCCTGAGCTTTCCGATGGCGGTGTCAATGTTTTTCTCGATGTTCTCCTCTGTCTTTTTCCTGAGGAAGAACAGAGGGGGGTAGACACCCGCGGAGTCGTCGAAGCTGGTCGGGCAGCAGCGGGTTCTCTGTGTTGGTGCGAAGTCGACCGTACTGGTTCGGACGACGTTGAAGCTATTGATGGAGTCTGGGTTTTTGACCGAAAGAGAAGTTCCATCTTCTCCAGCCTAGCCTTGAGACCCTTTGGTGTCATTTGGGCACATTTGGTGCAAGTAAGGACATCATGGACGGACCCCAAAAACATCACACAGACCGTGTAAGGGTCAGTGATGGACATTGTTCGAGTGCAGTTGGGGCACCGATGGAAACCCGACGCCATGGCCTCGACAAAATTTTGCCGCAGTGCAGTCAATGGCCGGTAGGCCGCGAGGGAAAAGCTTGATGGGAATCGACCGCAAACAGGTAAAAACTTACCGTTTTGACCACGGAGCAAAGGTATCAATAAAGGGACCCCTATGGGGTATAATTTTTTTGAAATTTTTTTATAAAGTTCAGTGAGGAAAATTCCTGTCAGGAATCTCTGTCGAGCTCCTTAACCCGCGTGGCTACTGCTGTGCGGAAAAAAGTAGACTGAAGGGGGACCCCTGCTGAATGCAGGGTTGGTGCTATGCTGGGCATACCCAGTGGGTGCCAGTCAAAGTTCTAGAAACTTTGACAAAAGTGTTCCGTGATTGGGCTCCATCCTGATGATGTCACCCATATGTGAGGACTACCATCCTGCTTGTCCTGTGAGAAACAGTTTTATTCCCTTTTTCTGAAGAATGGCCACAGCTACTGCAAGACATTTCATAAATAATCTGGGTGCTGACAAGAGAGCGAAGGGCAGAACTTTGTACTGGCCTGAAAACAAAGGTAGCACCAAGCAGAGGGATGCATTGGAATATGAGCGTAGGCATCCTTGAGATCCAAGGAACGCATCCAGTCGTTGGGTTGCAGGTAGGGCAAGATGGTCTTAGAGGTAATCTTGAACGTTTCTTGCACAATGAAGCAATTGAGGGCTCTGAAGTCCAAAATCGGTCGTAATCTTCCATTTTTCTTGGGAACAAGAAAGTATTGGGAATAGAATCCTTGAAGGTGATGGCAAGGAGGAAATCACTGAATTGCCCTTTGCTGAACTAAGGTGTGTACGTCTTGGAGGAGGAGGAGAAGAGCATTTCCTTCTCCTCTGGACAGGGAAACAAGGTGCAGTATGGGCGGAGTCTTTCTGAAATTTAGGTGGTAGCCGTTTTGGATGATATTGAGAACCCAATGATTGGATGTGATCTGGTCCCAGGTGGGGGAGAAGTAGAGGTGGCCTCCCACCGCGTCTTGTAGCTGTGGCCATAGTGTCCTCAAAAAGGCTGCTGCAACTTCTGTGTAGTCGACTGCACTGGCTTCGGGGGATGTGGGGATTGCCCCTGGTCTCTCGACTGGGACAGTTGGGGTTGTGGCCTCTGCTGTTGGTATGGAGGACGTCTGTATGGTGGAAATGATTTGTAGGAGTGTCTGTGATAGTAAAGCTTCCTGAAAGTAGAGTAGGAATGCTTCGTGCCTGGGCTATCAACTAGGGACATTAGCAAAGATACCGTAACACTCTGCTCCTTTAGCTGTGAGACTATTTTATACAATTTGTCTCCGAACAGATTGTCCCTTTTGCATGGGAGGTCTGCCAACTTCTCGTGCACGTCCTCCCTTATGGTGTTGGCTCTCAGCCAAGCTATCCGCCAGGCTGCGATGGATGGTGCTGATATATGGGCAGAGACCTCAAACCCCTTGTAGATGGTTCGGAGACTGTGCCTTAATCCCTCCTCAAGGTCGATCATCATCTGTCTTTGCTGGTTGTCCCCGGTCGCTTGCTCCTCACTGCCCTTAAGTGACTGAAGGCATTCATAGCGATACTAAGTACAGTGGTTCCTTGACTTACAAACTCAATTGGTTCCAAAGGGCTGGTTGTAACCCAAGTTGGTTGTAAGTCAAGACTATTTTTTCCATAGGAAACAATGGGAAAACCAATAATGTGTTCCGAACCTCCCAAAAGCACCCCTTACCTAACCATTTATATAATAAAAAATGGTTGTATAATGTCTGTAATTACCAGAAACACCAATACTTCCCTAGTATACTCACCAAAAGGTTATAAAATGTGCTTAGCCTACCAGAAACAATTTCACCTCCTCCACCAGTTCCTTTACGATATCTGCATATGGACTCTACCTGGGTAACATCAAGCTAGGCTGAGAGAAGGTCATCTGAAGGTCATCAATTCTTCACAAGAGAGCACTGTTCTGTTTGTACACCACACTCTGAATGTCAAAGTGGCCCCTAACCCCTACACTAATACCTAAACCTCACCTCAAGTTACTAGGTGGGCCTCCCATAGAGATATAAATACCTATCTAGCATGAGGGCATTATTGTTAGCCTCTCTCTCTCTCTCCAAGAATCACTCATGATGAAACAACCTGGAAATCCATTGTCAGATGCACCCCAAGGCATTATTTATTGGTAAGGGTACAAATAGTAGGGCATAGACTTGTATGTCGACTGCCCATCCATGTTAACCTTGGGCCCCCCCCCCAAAATTAATTTCTGGCTACGCCTCTGACCTGTACACATACATTTCCCCTACACACAGCGACATGGATTATGCCCACATCCATGCTGGAAAATGTTCCAAAAGCCATATGTCTGCATAGTTTTCCTACTTGTTTTATTCAGCTCTAGTTCTTCCAGTTCTATATTCTGTATTTAGTATTTGCAACTTAAATATTGTTTTTGTGAAAAAAAATTTTTTGAGGGGGGCAGAGGGATAGCCTATTTATTAATCCGATTCCCTCCCACCTCAGGCTTCCTGAAGTCACCTTTGCAAACTTGGGGTGTCAATTTCTATAATTGGCTGATGGCATTATAAAGACATCTAGATTAATCTAGAGAGGTCAGATGTAGGATTTAATCTCACTCTTGACTCATGAGGGAAGGCATTTCCAGACCTAACCATAGGAGATATGGTTGCTTGTAATCAGCTGAGCTCTGGTGAATGGCAAGGTTTTAAGATGTGGATCCCTTATGGGAAGGGATTTTGTCTCTGTGGTCCCATCCCTGGACTGGCTTGAGTCACAGTACCTCCCCCACTGTGGTTGAAAATGCAGTAGATAACTTCCACCAGGTGGCTTCATTGTTTGTCAAGACATCTAACTGATATTACCTTAAAATCAGCTAATGAAACTCTGATGCAAAGGAGGGAAGCAAAGGCTACAAAAAAAGCATTATTTTATGTTCCCAAATCTCATTCTTCCCAAGGATGTGGTGAATCTGAACTGAAACCAAAAATGCATCTCTGTGTACCTCACTGAGGCAATAAGGATTGTGTTGGTAAAATTTAAGCTTAAGAAGTCTAATACTTTCAATAAACTTTAATCTTGCAAGTTTGAAAGAAAAATCATTTGTGCTGTGTGTTTTGTCCATTCCTTATTTGTATTCAAATGTTTTTGAAATTAGGGCATTTCTTTTCTAGCCTTCCAAACAAATTAGGAAAGATCTAAAAGTCCCATAATTAAATTAGGGACAGCTTATCTGACAAGATCAGTTCTGTGTATTTGAACATTTGTTTAGTTTTGCTCTAAGAACTTGCCTTGGAAACATACACAAATAATGACTTCAAAAACTTAGTCACTTGCTGAAATAAAGACCAGATTTCAAGGGTCTTAAAACCAATTCAGAGTGAGCAGTAGGCCACACTGAATTAGGAAATGGGTGGGGAAAAGCAGGAGTCATGATAAACTAAGACAAGGCCACACCAAATTATGATGATATGGCATAACATGCATTGGGCCTGATTTGTCCAATCAGGATTCCATCAGCAAGTGGCAACACGATGTGCAATTATATGAAATATAGCAAGGAGTAAGGCACAAGGCTACATACCTTAAGTGGGAAAATACACAAAAGCAGCAAGAACAAAACTATATTGCATTTTTCACAATCTGAGTGGGACTCACACTTGGCTGTTTTTGCTAAGATCACACGTGAAAGCTGAAGATGATCCCTTCTTGGCCTTTTGGCTGAGACCGAGAACTTACGCAATACAGGGGGCTAATGTCCTGCTTCCGGACCCCACTGGGGACAGGATGATATCAACCCAGGAGGTTTACACCTCCTGTTCATATAAAACCATCGGTCTCCCATTTACCACAGAAAAGAAGGCAGCAAAGTTTCTTCCCCATCTGTGAAAATTCTAACTTATGAAATAACTGCAGGGAAAGCACAGTAAAGCAAGCACCAATCTGTGTGTCACAAGCACGCATGCATCAGGATTTATATAGTTATGTTCAAATGATGTGTACAGTGCTGAAAGAGTTGTTTATGGATACAATTCTTCCACACCATGCAGGGAAGCAGCAAAAAATACTTCTGGGAGTTAAATATGGAGGCAGATAATGCTTGAAAATCCACTAAAGTTACTTGATAAGTGCTGCACTCACCTAGAACAACAAAACCAAAAACCAACTCCTAACCGCTTTAAAGAATGTAGAAGAATTTAATTATCTTAAATTCCAGGACTGAATTAAAACGGCAGCTGCCCACACTGCCACCTCCTTGGAAACCTTTGACCGCTTGGCATGCACTTTAAGCTTTTCTCTTGCTGCTGCTTTGGTTAGACGTGCAGCATTGAAACCAGCTGTCTCCCGAGTGCTGCTGAAATTGTTTAAACACTGCAGTTCCCACACAGCACTGGTGGTTTGTGCTGATTCGCTTTTCTCTGTACACCTAAGCAGAGCCCTGAATTAGCTGCGTGGGACAGAAGCAAGAAGCTGAGTATCTATGGCAGCCATCTTGCAATGCATATCTGTAGGATATGCCTCGGCACAAGCGGTAAAACAAAAGAAGGGAAGGCCCACAACGAATCTGGGCACACTAGATGGAGGGTGTGTGCGCACACATCAGATTGTGTGCTCTCGTGCAGGAATTGATTCATGAGCTGCTTAGCATGCATTTGCAGGTTACACAGCTCATTTTGCACTAGGTGGCTTAAGTCCACATGAATTACACTGCGTTTACTATCGCATGTTTAACGCAGTTTAGTGCTGACATGCTTAAAAGCTACTTTTGAAAGGGTTAAAGCAATGATCTGTAAATGATCTGGGTGCACCCTGCTATGCTCTGACCTGGTGTCATGGACCAATTAAAGCCCTCGCTGCCACAGCAGCTCTTCTCTACCGGAGTCTGCAGCAGGGGAATGCAACCAGAGGAAAAAGGAGGTATTCCCCTGTGCTTTCTTGAACTTGAATTTTGGTTCAAGCATCCAACAATAGAATAACGATACGCTGTCTGCAACTATAAAGTTTTGTCTGGCTGAAAAACCCCCCATTGTTTTGGCTAGGCTGAACTGGAGGAGCTAGAAAAAGCTTCCGTGTGATCTCTGCTCCACTTTCCTTCTGCCTCTTTTGGCATCTTTTGCGATTTCACATCCCCATCTCTGACTCAACAGTCAACAAAAATGCAAGAGTTTTGTGGGGGATCTGTAGACTCTATTCCGAGAAGGACTGCCTATGGAATATGTTTGGGCAGTGAGAAAGCAGCAGGGTAAGGAGAGCAGTGTTAGACAAATGTATTTGTTCTCTGTCTGAAAGATGGGCCAAGTGTGGCACACAATCAGCTAGGACACTGACCTTTGCAATGCTATGGCAAATACTTTTCACGCCCCAGCTGGGCTGACACCCTGTCAAAGGGCCAGAATAAGGATTGCCATTCCTCTGGAAAATATGTCAGCACTCTCGCAAAGTCTGGTTTCAGAGTAGGCATCTCAGAGTCTCTAAATCGTTCGGGTCTAATGATGCTGGTGAGTAGTGCATTCAACTGGATTCTGAGGCTAGATTATCCAAAATCAGCAGACCACATGTCAGGGTTTGTTTGGGGTTTTTTGTTTTTTTTTTAATATGAATTCAATACTTTCCTCTTGCACCTTCGGACTTCCAAGTGATTCTGCATCTGCCTCCACTGGCTTATGGCACCATGGGCTCTTTCCCCTTACGTCCATGTGTCTATATGTAAAAAAAATCACCGAAGCTAATGATTTCCGAATTATCCCTAACAACTGAAAAGCAGGTTGTTAATACAAACAAAAAGCACACTTTGAAATGTTTGTATGCCAATGCCAGAAGTCTAAGAAGTAAGATAGGAGAGTTAGAGCGTATAGCAGCAAATAATGAGACTGACATAAATGGCATCACAGAGACTTGGTGGAAGAAGGATAACCAATGGGACAGTGCTATATCAGGGTACAAATTATACTGCAATGATAGGGAGGATCAACTTGGTGGGGGTGTGGCACTTTATGTCCGGGAGGGTATAGAGTCCAACAGGATAAAGATCATAAGAGAGACTAAATGCTCAGTAGAATATATATGGGTAGAAATCCCATGTGTGTTGGGTAAGAGTATAGTGATAGGAGTATACTACCATCCACCTGGACAAAATGGTCAGACAGATGATGAAATGCTAAGAGAAATCATGGAAGCTAATCAATTTGGCAGTGCAATAATAATGGGAGATTTCAATTACCCCAATATTGACTGGGTAAATGTAACTTCAGGACTTGCTAGAGACAAAGTTCCTGGATGTAATAAATGACTGCTTCATGGAGCAATTGGTTCAGGAACCAACAAGAGGGAGCTATTTTGGATTTAATTCTTAGTGGAATGCAGGATTTGGTGAGAGAGGTAATGGAGGTGGGGCCACTTGGCAACAGTGATCATAACATGATCAAATTTAAACTAATAACTGGAAAGGGGACAATAAGTAAAACTGCAGCTCTAACACTAAACTTTCAAAATAGAAACTTTGATAAAATGAGGAAAATAGTTAGAAAAAAACTGAAAGGTGCAGCTGCAAAGGTTAAAAGTGTTCAACAGGCACGGACATTGTTTAAAAATACAATACTAGAGGCGCAATCCATAGGTATTCCACACATTAAGAAAGCTGGAAGGAAGGCAAAACGATTACCGTCATGGTTAGAAGGTGAGGTGAAGGAGGCTATTTTAGCCAAAAAAATCCTTCAAAAATTGGAAGAAGTATCTATCTGAAGAAAATAGGATAAAACATAAGCATTGCCAAGTTAAGTGTAAAACATTGATAAGGCAGGCGAAGAGAGAATTTGAAATGAAGTTGGCCATAGAGGCAAAAACTCATAATAAAAACAATTTTAAATATATCTGAAGCAAGAAACCTGTGAGGGAGTCTGTTGGACCATTAGATGACCAAGGGGTTAAAGGGGCTCTTGGGGAAGATAAGGCCATTGCAGCAAGACTAAATTAATTCTTTGCTTCCGTGTTTACTAATGAGGATATTGGGGAGATACCAGTTCCTGAGATGGTTTTCAGGGGTGATGAGTCAGACGAACTGAACGAAATCACTGTGAACCTGGAAGATGTAGTAGGCCAGATTGGCAAACTAAAGAGTGGCAAATCACCTGGACTGGATGGTATGTATCCTAGCGTACTGAAGGAACTAAAAAATGAAATTTCTGATCTATTAGTTAAAATTTGTAACCTATCATTAAAATCATCCACTGTACCTGAAGACTGGAGGGTGGCCAATGTAACCCCAATATTTAAAAAAGGCTCCAGGGGCGATCCGGGTAACTATAGACCAGTGAGCCTGACTTCAGTGCCGGGAAAAATAGTGGAAACTATTCTTAAGATCAAAATCGTAGAGCATATAGAAAAGATGTTTTAATGGAACACAGTCAACATGGATTTACCCAAGGGAAGTCTTGCCTAACAAATCTGCTTCATTTTTTGAAGGGGTTAATAAACATGTGGATAAAGGTAAACCGGTAGATGTAGTATATTTGGATTTTCAGAAGGCGTCTGACAAAGTCCCTCATGAAAGGCTTCTAAGAAAACTAAAAAGTCATGGGATAGGAGGCGATGTCCTTTCATGGATTACAAACTAGTTAAAAGACAGGAAACAGAGAGTAAGATTAAATGGTCAATTTTCTCAGTGGAAAAGGGTAAACAGTGGAGTGCCTCAGGGATCTGTACTTGGACCGGTGCTTTTCAATATAAATATATAAATGATCTGGAAAGGAATACGACGAGTGAGGTTATCAAATTTGCGGATGATACAAAATTATTCAGAGTAGTTAAATCACAAGTGGATTATGATACATTACAGGAGGACATTGCAAGACTGGAAGATTGGGCATCCAAATGGCAGATGAAATTTAATGTGGACAAGTGCAAGGTGTGCATATAGGGAAAAATAACCCTTGCTGTAGTTACATGTTAGGTTCCATATTAGGAACTACCACCCAGGAAAAAGATCTAGGCATCATAGTGGATAATACTTTAAAATAGTCTGCTCAGTGTGCTGCAGCAGTCAAAAAAGCAAACAGAATGTTAGGAATTATTGGGTAGGGAATGGTTAATAAAACGGAAAATGTCATAATGCCTCCCTATTGCTCCATGGTGAGACCGCACCTTGAATACTGTGTACAATTCTGGTCGCCGCAGCTGAAAAAAGATATAGTTACGATGGAGAAGGTTCAGAGAAGGGCAACCAAAATGATAAAGGGGATAGAACAGCTCCTCTATGAGGAAAGGCTGAAGAGGTTAGGGCTGATCAGCTTGGAGAAGAGACGGCTGAGGGGGGATAGGATAGAGGTCTTTAAGATCATGAGAGGTCTTGAACGAGTAGATGTGAATCGGTTATTTACACTTTCGTACAATAGAAGGACTAGAGGGCATTCCATGAAGTTAACAAGTAGCACATTTAAGACTAATCGGAGAAAATTCTTTTTCACTCAACACACAATAAAGCTCTGGAATTTGTTGCCAGAGGATGTGGTTAGTGAAGTTAGTGTGGCTGGGTTCAAAAAAGGTTTGGATAAGTTCTTGGAGGAGAAGTCCATTACCGGCTACTAATCAAGTTGACTTAGGGAATAGCCACTGCTATTAAATGCATCAGTAGCTTGGGATCTTCTTAGTGTTTGGGTAATTGCCAGGTTTTTGTGGCCTGGTTTGGCCTCTGTTGGAAACAGGATGCTGGGCTTGCTGGACCCTTGGTCTGACCCAGCATAGCAATTTCTTATGTTCTTATGTTTATAATCCCTCCCAACTCAGCCGTACCATCACAGAAACAGACGGGACCCCAAACCACAGCTCCCTCTAGAACCCAGCTAATACGGGCCTTCAGTCCAAGCCGCTGGATGTCACCACTGAGCAAAGGCTGAAACTCCTCCTCCCCCCCCCCCCCCAATCCCAGGAGCTGTGAACTCTGCCTTTGTGCCTTTCCTAGCCCTGGCCAGCTTTGGGAGCAAGAATTAAACCTGCTCTTTTGCAAGGCAGTGCACTGCACTTGCCACTAATCCACCAGGCCGGCCCATCATGTGCTAGTTTTATTTTTCACTGTATGGTGACTGCATCCTGAAACAGTACACACTTCAGGGCTGCTCAACGTTATGTAAACACTGCTAGCGTTTCTTAAAAAGGGAATTCTAAAATTGCCAACGTATGTTCAACCATATGTTCAGCTTCAGGAAGCCTCAGTCTGCCAAGCTGACTCTAGCTGCACAGTTGGGACTTCCTATATATATATTTTTTTAATTGGTAAACATGTTTTACTGAGAGCTCCAGAATTGTGTTGCCATCGCTCCTTTGCTATCAAAGGCCATGTGCTGTTGAAAGACCATTGCAGTAGATGTAGGATGAGACCAGGGCATAAAGTCAAGGATTTCCCAGCTGTTGGTCTATTACAGTGGTATTCATTTTCAGTCCTCGAGATCTGAAAAGGGGCCAAGCTTTCAGGATATCCCTAATGAATATGTATGAGATAGATCTGCATATAATTGAGGCAGTGCATGCAAATCTCTCTCATGCATATTCACTAGAGATACCCTGAAAACCTGGCCCGTTTGTGGCCTTGCGAGGATGGGATGTGAATACCACTGGTCTATTATAATCTCTGACAGACAGCACCTACCGGTATTGATTGTTCAGAAGTATAATACAACAAGATTAGTCTTGCAGAAACCTCCAATTCTCATTTTGTCAACCGTGACAGTGTGCATTAATATGCAGAATAAAATTAGCAAAAGCAACCAAACTTTGAAAAGGCCTTTTGTTTAAGGAATTACTAATACAGATGCATCCGTTGATATGTTAACTACAAACTGCTTTATACAATCACATTTTGTTAATGTTCAAACTTAATTACCCAATGCTTTAAAATCTTTATTTATGTTTTAAGTTATACATTAGTTAAAGCTGTCTTGTGATAAAAAAAAAGCAAGCTAAAGGCTCCTTTGAATGCTGTACAATAAAAAAGGCTAGATAATCTGGAGATCAAAGCAGCACTTCACTTTAAATTAAAGGAAGAAAACAATTTCAGCTAACATGAAGTAGGCAGCTTGGAGGATGCTCTGTGTAATTGGGAACAGCAACTTCAGACCCTCCAGTGCTGCAAACAGGTCTGGTTTTCAGGATTTCCACAATGAACAGCACAAGATATTTGCATGCATTGCCTCCACCGCATGCAAATATATCTCATGCATACTGACTGTGGATATAGCAAGTTTGCTTACCTGTAAACAGGGTTCTCCGTAGACAACAGGAGTGTGGGTGTGTCTGGGGTAGAGTTTGCAGATGAACCTGGTTAGTGTGATATTCAACACTAAATTTGTTCACCTATGTGCGGCCACACAAATAGCAGCCTTCCAGCTAACTGCACAAATATATGCAGTTAGATTTAACCAGATATTCAACAGAAACTTTAGCTGGTTAGTTGCGGCTGACTATCTGGACAGAGTCTATCACACAGTGGCTTTCTGAAAATACTAGATGATGGCAGAAAAATGCCAATTAGCCCATGTGATCTGCCCCACTTATTTCCATCCACACTCATAAGCCTGTATCACAGTACATCACAGCTTCCAGCCAGAAAGCATGATCAGGTATAAGGTCTATCCTTATCTTAAGCATGACAGTGTTGGTGGTCTTCCTCCTTAGTAGAGAAGCATGTAGGATCCCTTACTTAGTTCACCCTAACATTCTTTTTTTTCTCTTCTCTCTGCCTTGTCGCACTGTTTCGCAGCACTGAGGTAATTGGAAATGATCACCCCAAGACCCTTTTCCTGTTTCATGCAGAGTACCTCGCCTCTTCCAAAAGCCCTTGCTTTTCTGTATCCCAAATGCATGACTACATTTTTTTGCATTCAGCTGTAGCTGTCACACACGGACCACTCCTTGAGCCTTCCTGGATCACTTTTGATGTTTCCATTCTATCTCGAGTGGCCTCCCTCACTGCAGATGTTTGTACCATTCTGCAAGCAGACAAATCTTACCCCTAACCCCTCTACAGTAACTCTTCTGAAAATATTACAGAGAACTAATCCCCGAAGCAATCTGCTGAAAGCCCAATTTCTTTGGCATGAACTCCAGATACCAACACCCTCTGTTGCCTGTGTCACTCAACCACTTTATCACTTTTGAACCATGAACCTCCTTGTGTGGCAGAGGGCCGACGGTCTTACCGAAGACTCTCAAGTGCAGCGATCACCCCTCATCAGAAACACAGACTACACATTTTTCAGCCATATTTTAGGCTAATATTTTTGTCTGATGCATTTTTTATTGCCATGCATTTTAAATGTTAACTTGCATCAACAAGTGGTAACACACATCTACTTAGGTCTATTTTGGCTACCATGGTCTGGAGCTTTAAATAAGTAATGTATATCCGGTTCAGTGAGCACTTCCAGAAGGTATAGGTCAATTCTAAAGCAACACAGACATGTTGCTACGAGTAGAAAGTTTTGCTAAGTGGAGCCTGACAGTGCACCATCTGAATGGATATTTGGATAAAACAGTAACTTTCCAGTCAAGTGTGTTAACTAAGTCAGGTTAAAGCCTAGCTAAAAGGTCAATCACTCACCAATCTGTCTTTTGCATTCTGATGCAGAGTAAAAGGTTATTTGTTTCGCCCTCTGAGTCTCAATAACTCAGTGTTCTGCCTACTAATGCCTTTAAGTGAACTAGAGAATATCTAGTTTGTTCCTTACAGTAATGCAAAAGAAAATGAAGATGATGCTATACCTGTCTTATACATGTTTCCATCTCATCCCCAACAGCTTTATTTATTTATTTTAGCAGGAGGTTTAATCCTTGTGTTTTGGCCATGACTAATGTTTTCATGCCCCATGGGTTCAGATGGCAGAGCATTAACCGCCCCCCACAGCCTGATCTGTCATGCAAAAATCTGCACCTACTATATCTGCACATACGGGGAATGGTAAGTGAAAACTGATGCAATGAGAACACGGATACTTACAGACCCTTCAAAGAATTAGACCAGAGAATGCTTTATATTACATTTTTATCAGCTCATAAGTTACTTACAGCAAGTCCTATACAATTTAGTAAGGCAGTGGTTCTCAACTCAGTCCTCAGGACATACCCAGCCAATCGGGTTTTCAGGATACACACAATGAATATGCAGCTACAAAGTTGCATACAATGGCAGCAGTGCATGCAAATCACTCACATGCAGATTCACTGTGCATATCCTGAAAATCTGACTAGCTGGCTGTGCACAGAGGACTGGGTTCAGAACCACAACCACATTTATAAGAGGTGCTACAAATTGCTATCATTCTCTTGCCAGAGACAGATTCCTCTTTGGCCTTTAAGCTCTTTCCAAAGCTGTCACACCTTTCTAAGTTTCAAAAAATGAAAAACTGTAATTCCTAAAAACCTGGCAAGTGCTAGCTAAAAGGCCACAGGATTTTCTGGCAGCTATCAGTGATGCAAACTGGACCAATCTCCTGCATCTTCTGGCCTCTTCCCATTCCTCCTTGTACTCACCCTCGGAGGAAGAGGGCCCAAGCAGCAGTAGATCGTATGGATTTGTGCCACTCTCTGATACCCACCAGCAACTTCAGGCAACTCATACATGGCCAGCTTTTTAATATTTGACCTTTCATTTTTTATGTTTAAGAGAGCAACAGATCTCAGAAACTAAAGACTTAGAAGAATGCAAAGACTGCCAAAGCACAGGCAGGTGGTGAGCAAACCTCCAGCAAGTTCTGATGTCTTGAGGTGGACTTGTGATACAAGTTAGCTGACATGCTTGGAGGATCTTAACATTTCAAATCTAAGATGTGCAAACAAAGGCTTGATTCACTAAGGCCTTTTTCACAGCCTATGTCTAAGGAAAAGATCCTGATGAATCAGACCCCAACTATGGCAACTGCTGTCAGATAAAACATACCGATCTCACAATATAACCACATCCACATATATTTTCCAGAGAATTTTTCTAATCCTCTGGTCATGGGTTATGAATGTAAAAAAAAAATAAAAAAATCTAGGTCACAGTCACTGTGGGAGAGGGTGTCCTGGTCATCGCGCAATGGCAAGAAGGTTCCAGGAGAATCCCCATTGCGTAGCTGCCCCTCCCCCGGCTGAAGATTGTCACTGCAGTGACTGGGTCGAGTTGGGAGGGGGAATATAAAACAGGGGAAATAACCCCCCGGGGTAGCTGCAAATGAAGACTATGGGTATCATAACCTAACAGAAGACTGGTTTCTGGTTGAGCTCAAAGGCCAAAAGGAGCAGGAGGGGAGCTTGCACAAACTAGCAATGTTTGACATTTGTAAACTATACCAGCCATAGCTGGATTTTCAGACGGACACCGTGCACCTGGTCTTTCCTTCACACTATCTCATGCCCGAACCTAAGATCACAAGACAAGGGACTTCTAAAGGTACCTTCCGCTTGGATCACACACACCGAACACAAACAAGAACAAGAGACCAAATGTTTTCCACAGCAGGCCCAAAATTGTGCAACTCACTTCCTGAGTCAGTACGTCAGACGACAGAAAAAGAAATTTCAAGCGCCAACTGAAAACATGACTCTTTAGCAATGCATACGATTTAATGCAAAATACCAATATGCAGCAAAGTCAGTAGCAGAGATAGCGGTAGCTGAGCGAGCTTTAAGTAATGAATGCTTGAAGTATATTGTGAGGAGAATTAGAACATGTTTTCACTATCATGTCGACCAGATAATGTACGAATCTGAACCTGATTATATAGCAGCTATAGTGATATCCGATAACATATATGATTAATAACTAGCATATTCGCTGTTACATAGAACAAGAAAGCAAATGTAGTCACACAATATGTGATAACTGACCATGAACATGAATACTGATTCTGTAAACCGTTGTGATCTTCTTTGGAACGACGGTATATAAAAGAAATAAATAGTATAGCAGTGGGACAGAAACCTCTGCTCAACTTTACAGCCACAATCAGGTAGATGTCTATATCAGAATACCCTTCACAAATAACAGTCCCAAAGGTATTGTACAGGAGAAAAGCTCTGTTAAGGTGCTGAATGTGTAGGAGTTCTGAACCAGCGTTTGAAGGAAAGAAGCACTTTGTATGTCAGAATTAGTCACTGCTGTCAACATTTGGAGAGAGATAAAATGTGTCCTGTCCATTCATTTAAAGTACAGCATCTCAAGCACAACTGTAAAACTTGCTGGCTTTATTTAATAGAAGTGATTTATTTTTAGCCAAGACTTTGGCAAGTCTGTCAAGAAACGTTGCAGCGTGCTGTAACCTTCAAAGTGTCTTGCATTTAGCACTGCTGGGATGATCTACAGCCTGGAACACTGGAAATTTTGTTTTTAAGGATCCAAGTTTTTTTTTAACAGTGGCGAGGCGACATTTCTTGGCGTCATGTCACACAAAAGTCTGGCAGGATGCCTTGTTTTCCCGGTCCCTTGTAACCAGGGCATGAGTGACAGAGGAACCAACCTCAAGGTCCATGGTGGCAAGGGCCAAACCAGACAGCAACAGGACAGGCTAGATAGGAAGCACTGCTGCAGAGTTACAGAAGTAAGGCAGAGAATCATCGCCTTCCTATTTTCTCTGCTTTAAGAAGGCCTTGCAATGTTAAGTACCAATAAGAAAGCAGCAGCACTCACTAAATAATTTGGCCCTGTCAACAGGACTCAAGTCTGTATCAGAATTGCATGAGTTCCCCCCCTCCCACTAGCATAAGCAGCAGAGAGGTTCCCACACTAAGGGGTAGATTTTAAGACATATGCGTGTGTGCGCACATGGGCATGTGATTTTATAACATGCGTGCGCATGTTATAAACTCGGGGGTCAGTGCATACAAGGGGTACTGCCTTCCCCCGTTCCCTCCCCCTAGCCTGACCTTTCCACCCCTACTCTAACCCCCTTGAGTTTTATCTTACCTTTTGCGCCTGCCTCTGGGCAGGTGTAAGTTGCGCCTGCCGGCACGCAATCCTCCAACACAGCGATAATGGCCGCTGTGTTGGAGGCCTCTGGCCCCGCCCCTTTTGGCAAAGCCCTGGGGCTTACACACGTCCCGGGCTTTACGTGCGTCACCGGGCCTTTTTAAAATAGGCCCGGCGTGCATAGGGCTTTTAAAATCTGGCCCTAAGTGTGCACGTAGGACAGATTCCATGATCTAAACTAGTCAGATGAGTCCTGAAACCTCAACACTTAATGAAACAGGTCAAGAGGGTTAGTGACCTAGTAACTGACATAAGAGGCTGGGAACATGGGTTCAAATTCTGACTCTCCCACTGGCACTCACTGCAACCCTGGGTGAGTCACTTTGCCTTCATTTGCCTTAGGTACCCATTTAGATTGTAAGCTCTGTGAATGCAATTTGTTGTACAATACCTTAGTTTAGAACTTAGAGTGTTGGATAATTGCTAAAATTAAAAAAAAATTCATTCTTTGCCCTGCAATTTCCTCAGAAATTGCCTGTAACTTGGGCTACAGCACCACGAGTTCTCACTTGTATTATTCAAAGTTTTCTCTGTTTTTAACCCTCTAGTTTCACCACTGCAGTTTCAACTAGAGGCTACAGAACGCAGGACCCTCGAAATCTGGTAAGCGCCTGCCCTAAATCCGGCCATCAGGTGTGGTCATTGTACAGCTGCCAACACTCCCTCCTCCCTAGCAGCCGAGTACACTGCCTCTGCAGGCATCCACAGCCCTAGCTGTCCCAGAAGCAGAAGCCTGGACTTGGGAATTAAATCCAGGTCTCCTGTCTGTCAGTGCACAGGCCTACCACAGACTCCTCAGGCCAGCCCTAATTTTAACCAAATTGAACACTATAAATCTTTAGCATTTTCAGCCAGATTGCGCCATGGGACATAAGAACCTTATTTTTCAAATTCTTTTATATACTAAGCATGATTGCTAATTGCTAAAAGATTTACATTTCTTTTTTTTAGCAGAAGATTGAATCCTCCTGCTTTGGCAATGATTGTATCATTGTGTCGCTCATCTCAGCCAAAAGGCCAAGAAGGAATAGTCCTTAGCTCATAGCCCAGAGCCCACAGTTGGAGCTTAACCTATTGTTTCAGGCTCTAATACTTCAGCATTTCCAGTTTCAAAACCACCAGTTCTGGGAAGTCCATTCCTAATTGCTAGACAACTCTGTGCGCATCTCAGATTCTCAATCTCCCTCTTCCAAGCCCATGAGAAGACCCTGCAACTTACGGTGCCCGATCATGGCTCATCCCGTTGTGTCTCTGGGTACTTATTGGAGGTAGAATTGGCTTGCTGTTGATCTCAAGCCCTCGTCGTAGAGTCTCCCTGATTTGCTCTGTATCTGAAACAATACAATTTGGCATAGTAAGTTTGTTCGTGTGTTAAATGGGACTGAAAAAAAGTTTTGAAAAGAACATAATTGAATGAAAAGTACAGAGGTTAATACAAGCCTTAGAAACCAAAGAGCTAATCTTAAAGTTTACAAGTTTATATTATAAGCTTCAAACAATGCTTTGCAAATTACAAACATAAGTTTTTATCTACAGTTTGGCTTCTCTACTAGACTGCTATAAACAAAAGGACTTTCATTCAAGCTGGATGGTTTTCATGGTTTTTCATGATTACAGAATAAAACCAGAATGAAGCAAGACTGGAACGGTGTACGTAATGGAGGACACTAAAGTTTCCAAAAGCACTGCTTACACCTTTAGTAGTTATTTTTAAAGGACTCTTTTCCCTCTTTTACCCTACCTACCCCCAAAGACAATCCTTCTCTCAACCCTCCAGCCCAAAACCCTCCCCCCGACATCCCTTCTCTAATCCTACTGGTGATCATTGAGCTGACAGGAGAAGCCTGACCATGCATTGGGCCTTTCCTTCCTCCTATGAAGACTGGGTCCAGCTTGTGTTCTGAATGTCAGGGTGCATGAGTATGTGTGTTGGGAAGAATGTGTAGGGTGTGTGCAGCCAAAAAAATAGAGCAGTTAGGAAACATGTCCATGTGGTAGCTCGGACAATGAAAGTCTGAGGGGCTCACGAGGCAGGGCTGTGTATGGGAACTCCTGCACATGCTCAGTAAGATACCATCTGAACTTTGAGAGCTGGGTCTGTGTTGGTGCTGTTGGATGATGTCACTCACAAGTTTTGGCTGATCTAATTCTGTCAGACAAACACTACATATCCAATTCTCAGCTGTGGGCAGGGTGATAGTTTCTTCCATTTTAAGGCTATTCTTCAAACTAGGGTAAAGACAATATTGACAAGTATTACATTAGATCCTTTCAAGACTATTTTTTAAAGCTATTTATTAAGTGTAGTGGTAATTCAAATTTGTTTTTAAATGTATTATTTATCATTGTTAAGTATCTTTTCCTGGAATTTCCATATTTTAACACAGTGCTAAATCATACAAAGAGAACCTTCTTCTCGCTCACATTTATCACACAGAGAGGAGGATAAAGCCCTAATTTATAGAGCCATAATGGGCTAGGTAAGAATTTATAACACTTTCTAATCCGAACTGAAAGTTCCTACTTTTTGGGACATGCATGTGCAAAGATCTGAAAACACACACCCCTGCCATAGTCCTCATGTCCTCCCCTCCTCCATCCCCCATTTCCTGAAAATCTGGTATAGGTAGGGAGCCAAACAAAAACAAAGTTATCAAAGGGACAGACAGGCATGGTAAATTTATAAACCTTTTTTTCCTTCAAAAGATATTTATTTATTATACGGATTTATCTGCCACGCCTGTAAAGCATTTCTCAAGACCTGATTAAGCTTGATGACTCTTAGCCTAGCATAGCCTGAGCCAGCTTCCTTATGTGCGGCTTTCCTGCTGGCATGATTTTGCATGCAAAGTTGAGGTGACCCAGGGCAGACTACATTTGCTTTAATTTAACCTTCTAAGCACATGTAGCACTGTTAATGGCTACTCGCAACACTTTCAGTTTATTTTTTAGAATGTGGTCTCCATTAGCAGGGTGCCAATCTCTAACCCCAGGAATGGCGGCATCTGTTCTGGTCCTTCTATTTTTTGGGGTGCTAGGGGAATGCCTAGTTCTCAGGCCTGCTCACATATGGTGTAGCCTCGTGGACACTTAAAAGGATTTTTCAAAATAAGAGCACGAAATGGAAGAGACCATCGGAAGCATTTATCAAAACAATATTTACCCTGGACCTGGAAGCCAAGTAAATGAAAACTACTTGGGGCACAGGACAGCAAGACTGTTTACCGTAAAATTGTGTTTACCAGGATGAATTAACAATGACATGTGGGTGCCAACATGCCAGTGGCACTAAATGAACCTCTCTCTCTATGCTAGTAGAGCTTTTGTTCTATTGAGCATGTGCGGGAGTTCCTGCTTAGGCGTTGCCTCTGTGAGCCCCCTCAGTCATTTTGAGAGGTAAATCTAGCTAGGACTGGACAGGCTGGTGCAAGGTATTCCTAAACAGGATCAGTACAGGACTCAAGGGTAGGGCAGTGTAGATTCTTCTGCCTGGCTGGCTGCCTCCCCCTTGGGTTGAGACCACAGGTTCTGGTGGCTGTTAAGACTTTGCTAGCAGGGCACTTGGTAACAACTGGTGAGAGGGATGGATGGAGATATGAGCATATGCATCCTTTAAATCCATACGGCACATCCACACCCCCTTTTGGATGAAAGGAAAAACAGTGTGGCGGGAATTAATTTTGAAACTCTCCAGGAACATGTATTTGTTTAGGCTTCTTAAATCCAGACCTCTAGATTTATTGAGAATGGGGAAGTTGTGGGAGCAGAACCCTTGGACATATAGATGAGAAGGAATTGGTTCTATCACCCCTGACTGAGTAGTGACTGCACCTCCAGGCAGTGTTGTGTCAAGTGAGACAAATCCATATTGAAGTCTGAACAATGAGGGAGAATGGGAAGCAGGGAGAAATGCAAGTGGCATCCAGACTCCATGAGACTTTTGCTTTTAGGGTGCTGGAATTTTATGCTTTGACTGCACAGATGTAGTTCTGTACCATGGAGTGGAACCTCTTGCTCTTAAGACTCACGCCAATTGTGTCAACATGATTCCAAGGGTTTGGCCTGCTCTGCTGATGGGGGAGCTTCTGCTCAACTCCTTTCTGGGTGAGGCAGACAAGACTGCACTTCAGAAGCCTTTCACAGTTCCTCTTATTTTGTAGGCCCTTGCTTCCTACATATGCAGGGACAGTAGTCCACAGCTATAACAGTTGCAGGTCGTGATCAGGACCCAGGCAAACTTAAAAGTTCATGTCTATCTATGATGGACATTTTTCTCCTGCAAATGCAGGCCTTAAAACCACTTACTGTGGCCTTCTTCTTTTCTGACATTTCTTTTTTTTTTTTTTTTTTAAAAGAGGTAGCACTGAAAAGTGCTGTTTGGGGGGGGAGGGGGGCCTGCTGAAGCAGTGAGACAACTTTTAGATAGAAATAAATATAAGAAAATCGAAGAGAGAACGATAGGTTCATGCCCATGCTGTTGCTTGGACGAAAAAAGACTGAGGGGGCTCATGAGGCAATTCCTGAGCAGGAATTTCCACACATGCTCAGAGTAAAAGTTCTATTAGCTTGGAGAGAGAGGTCCAGTTTGGTGCCTCCGGGGGATGTCAACCACATGTCATGGCTAATTCAGCCTACTTATCAATAGAAAACTGAACCTGCTAGTTCACTTGCTGTTATTGACCTCCCTCCCCCTCTACCTCTTTTCAACATCCTCTGGGACTCCTGTTGCTATCTTCTTCCCATTAGCTGCCCTGCTGTCTTAACTCCTCCTAATCTGCCGCCCCCCCCCCCCCCAATCCCTTACTGGCTAGCTCCAGGACAGCTGCCCAAGCCCTGATTTGCTAGGCCTTCTGAAAATTCAGAATAGTTGAGCTTGTTATTTGGCCAGAACAAGAGAGAGAGTCTACTTTATTTCTAAAGTTACTAGATCCTTGCAATGATTGGCCTTGGCAGAACATATGGTATTCTTCTCGAGCTATTTTCTGGCTCACCTATTTAACAGATTTGTGTCTCTATTATCTTCATTGACTTTCAATTCCTCTGCTCCAGGTTTCTAACCCTGTCTTCTAAATGTGCTAATTTTCTCTTTGGTTTCATCCAGCTTCTCCCCATATTTCTTTACGTCATGCTTTTACCAATATTATCATTTTTAGCTCCCAGGGCTTCCTGAAGCTCCTTTATTCCCTGTTCACCCTGCTGCCGATGTTTTCCAAGTCAGCCACAGCAGATGATTCTGCAAGATCCCCCTATGCTCCTGCTCCCTGCGAGAGGTGTCAGCTGAATTTTCAGCTCTCTTTTCTGGTAAAACCAAACTTTTTAGCATTTCCAGGTGAATAGTCTTTCTGAGGGGTGTGCACGTGAAAAAATGTCATTTGTTTTTTTCTTTGTTTCATTTCTTTATTATTTCATTTGGGTTTTCCCAAAATGAAATACAAAAATATTAACCTCTCCCCCCAAAAAAGGAAAACCTAAGTCCTCCTCCCACCCACCAAACCAACTTAAGGAAAAGGACTCCCCCATCCCAGCCCTTACCCCCCATCATGGGGTTTCAGGAGGGATGCCCAGTCTCTCCCACCCCCACAGCACCAGCTTTTCATAATGGCTGCCAGTCAACCTGAGCCCAGCACCGTCACACAGAATGGCCGAACCTGTCACACAACAAAATGATGCCAGCCTCAGGCTAACTGGCAGCCATTTTGAAAAGCCAACAGAGGATTGGCTTCTGCCCCTGGAAGACCCGGCATGGGGTCCTGAGGGGTGAGGCCTTTCTTTTAACAGTTTTGGTAGGTTGGGGAAGGGACCAGGAATCTGGGGGGAGGGGTTTTTTTTTTGTTTTGTTTTTTTTTAATTTGGCTATAGTTGAATATTCAAAATGGAAGAAAAAAAAATTAAATTTTGTTTGTTTTTCTTTTGGTCTGTTTTGAAAATAAAACAAATGTCGTTAACATTTCCTTTTTCATTTTAAATGACGGCATGCCCCTGGTCTCTCTACTCCTCTTGCTACAATTCGTAGGCATTTTATTTTATGCAAAGGGAATGTATTCAGCAAATTATGGATCCCCAGATTGGGGAGCTACAGCACAGCATTCAGGCTGCCATCACCTGACCTTTCTGAAGCGTTTCAGTGCTCCGAGCAGATGAAAGACGCTCAAATTGTACTTTTGGTTATTTTTCTTTTTAAATAGTCATATTTGATTTGGATATTTAATAAATAAATAAAAGATAAGCATCTTAATATAGTAAAGTGCTTGATTAAAGGTTTTGACATTTGTACAAGTAATAAAAATTCTTAATTACAAATACATCTAGTCAGCAAAGAAACTGTTTACTTTACAGTCAATTTATCAATTCTCCAATTCTTTTCCGATTGTGAACTTTGTTTTCTGTAAGATTCTGTGTTTAGTCTAATCAATTTATACTTGCTTCTCTTATGTTAATTTTATTGGTGTTACGTACATCCATCCCATCCACTAAGGGCAAAAATGCCTTAGGGATTCCATTTTTCTATTCGCTACATTGTTCAATAAAAATTTCTGAGCCAGGCCTTTCAGTATTGGCTACCTCTGGGTACCATACTTTGTGGTATTTGATTTCTTTGCTCAATCTCTCTGGACCAGATATTCAAAAGCCATTTAAACGGATAACCTAAAAGTTATCTGTCTAAATGGCAAATGTGGCATATTCAGCCTCTTATCCTTCTGAATGATGGCTAGATAAGTAATTATCCAGCTATAATTTAGCTGGTCAAAAAAGGGCGTTTAGTGGGCGTTCTGGGAAGGGGTAGAGTTATCTGGCTAACCTAGCCGAATATCTGATATATCTGGCTAGTTAGCCACATAACTTTAAACCTGCTTCATGTTGCCAGATTACTCGCTACTTACCCAGATATCTTCAGAGATATCTGGGTCAGTAGCATACCCTAAGGGGGGGGGGGGGGGGCGGCAAAAAAAAGGTCACGTGCCCCCTGGCCCGATGCCCACCCCCCACCATCACATGGATAACCCCCCCTCCCCAAAACCTGGCGTGCATGCATACATTTTACAAAATAGGAAGGGTCTAAGAACATTGCTGCAGGCCCGGGCCTCTCCCCTCCCTCTCTCCCTGCTAAAAAAAAAAAAAAAAATTAAAAATTATATAACCAGCTTCCCCCCTACACCTGGCTGTCATTCTCCCACCCACCTGTTACTTCCAAAAGAGACCTTCTTTTCTGTGCTGGAATCGCTGCAAATAGCGAGCCCGTCCGCCTTCCAGAGTAATTTTGGCTATTACATCACATAACGCCGGAAGCATACTTTTTAGTGTGAACTTTTTAGTGCATCTCTGAATATATCCAGATAAGCAGTGAGTTATCCGGCCACATGAGGCTGGGTAACTTTAGGCCTAACCAGCCATATTCAATGGCCGGTTAGGCCTTAAGTTATCCAGCTATATGTAGCCAAATAACTCTAAACAAGTACATTCAGTGCGAAGGTTATGCCGCCGAATACACTGGGCAAGCTATCTGGCTATCGTTATCCAGATAACTTGGCTACTAAACAGCCAACTGAATATTGGCCCCTTTATTATCTGAATCTGTTTTTAAATTCTCTACAGGTGCCATTTAATGTTCATTAAATAATGGAAAGTGTAAGCACACAGTGGTTTTAATACTATTTGCATAAAACTCAAAATGAAGGTTAAAAAAAAATACACTTGTTACTGCCGTGAAGATCTGAATACAAGATATTAAAAAAAAACAACCCTTACTTTCCATGCACAGAAACAGTCACACCAGGTACAAGGTTTCCATACACAGGAGGCGAACCTCTTTCAACAGAAAGGAAGCTCTAGAACGAGGGATCATGGGATGAAGGTGAAAGGGGGCAGACTCTCGAGTAATCTTAGGAAATATTTCTTTACAGAGAGCAGCCTCCCCATGAAGGTGGTGGAGGCAAAAAACAGGATCTGAATTCAAGAAAGCATGGGATAAACATAGGGGATCTCTGAGGAAGTGATGCAAACTATAAAGCTAAATTAGCTGGGCAGATGGGCAGACTAGACAGAAACATTAACAGCAGAAAGACCTTGGAGCCCAAGTGTCTAACAGCTTTATCTTGCTCCCCCTATCAGCAGCCATGTCTAGCAGTGTATCACAATTATTATACATAGTGGGACAGCCACATAGGAGATGTTGGAAAACAGGCACCAACTCCCCATCACAATAGGATTAGTTTAGGTAGTGTGTGTGATGTCATTTGCAATGTCATGACAAGCATGGACCAATCGGATCCGAAGACTTGGAGCATGTATAATCTAGTGGTCAGAGGACTAAACTACCAGTCGGGCAAAGCCCTGAGAAGGGAATTCAGGATTCCTTTCCGCGTGGTTCTCCATGCCTCACATTACCCATCTGTAATGGGGGAAATAGCACAACTCTCTGTACATATAAATGTAAGGTGGGCAACAATTTAAATGTGATGATTGAGGCATAAGGGCCAATTCTGCTGGAACCTAATCTAATATGAAATTTGGGAATACAAATACCAATCTCTGAATGTAAATATAGATATTTAAACATTTAAAAAAGGGAAAGTTCATTAACTTCTGCGTATCTTGACTAGGACTACAATTTATTTCCTCGATTGGCTTGTTTGCCACATTAGTAGCATATGAGCTTTCCCTTCTTTCAATGTTTAAATATCCATAGTTACATTCATTCACTGTTATCTGAATTCACAAATTTCACACAAGGTTAAAGGTGAGTAATTCTAGCATTTCCTTATATCCTCGGTCTTCACACTGAATTGTTCACCACCTTACATTTATAGTTTTACACTCTGGTGGTTCATCTGGTTCTTCAATGGACAGCAAAAGTATCACCAGCACTTCCTTCCCTGCTCCCCTCTGGATTTTAACATACAATCCAGATATCAGTCACTTCTCCTCGTGTACGGTTCTAAAAATTGCAACACATGCTGCAAAATTATTTTGGGATAAGTGCTATGCTAGCATCAACAGTACAGCTTGCTCACATGGCTGCTCTTAAACAAGTGAGGTAATCAAATTTGCAGATGATACAAAATTATTCAGAGTAGTTAAATCACAAGCGGATTGTGATAAATTGCAGGAAGACCTTGTGAGACTGGAAGATTGGGCATCCAAATGGCAGATGAAATTTAATGTGGATAAGTGCAAGGTGATGTATATAGGGAAAAATAACCCATGCTATAGTTACACAATGTTAGGTTCCATATTAGGAGCTACCACCCAAGAAAGATCTAGGAGTCATAGTTTATTTATTTAAATTCTTTTATTATACCGATGTTCAAGACCAGGTCTTATCGTACCGGTTTACAATAAACTAGGGGGAACCAGTTAACAGAGAAAGCAAAAGTTACATTATAACAGGGAACGTGGAACTAGGCTGTTAGAGAAAAGATAGGTTAAACAAATTCTAACTGGAGAGAAGGGCAAAAAAGCAGGAGAGGGTGCTTACAGGATAAGAATTATGTACAAATTTACATAGTGTATATGAATTAAGCAATTAGTCGAACAACAGTTCCTTTGAGTTGCGGAAATGGACGGATAACACATTGAAATTGTCGGTTCAGTGTGCTGCGGCAGTCAAAAAAGCAAACAGAATGTTGGGAATTATTAGGAAGGGAATGGTTAATAAAACGGTAAATGTCATAATGCCTCTGTATCGCTCCATGGTGAGACCGCACCTTGAATACTGTGTACAAGTCTGGTCACCGCATCTCAAAAAAGATATAATTGCAATGGAGAAGGTACAGAGAAGGGCAACCAAAATGACAAAGAGGGTGGAACAGCTCCTCTATGAGGAAAGACTAAAGAGGTTAGGGCTGTTCAGCTTGCAGAAAAGATGACTGAGGGGGGATATGATAGAGGTGTTTAAAATCATGAGAGGTCTAGAACAGGTAAATGTGAATCGGTTATTTACTCTTTTGGATAACAGAAGGACTAGGGGGCACTCCATGAAGTTAGCATGTGGCACATTTAAAACTAATTGGAGAAAATTCTTTTTCACTCAACACACAATTAAGCTTTGAAATTTGTTGCCAGAGGATGTGGTTAGTGCAATTAGTGTAGCTGGGTTTAAAAAAGGTTTGGATAAGTTCTTGGAGGAGAAGTCCATTAACTGCTATTAATCAAGTTTACTTAGGGAATAGTCTCTGCTATTACTGGCATCAGAAGCATGGGATCTTCTTAGTTTTTGGGTACTTGCCAGGTTCTTATGGCCTGGATTGGCCACTGTTGGAAGCAGGATGCTGGGCTTGATGGACCCTTGGTCCGACCCAGTATGGCTTGTTCTCATGTTCTTAAATGCCATAAACAAAGATTAAAAAAACCCCAAAAAAACCTTTTGATAATACAAACATTGCTATCCGTGTATACTTCGGAAACACTACACTTTTCTTCTCAACATTAAAGGGGCGCACTTTAATGCATGGATGAGGCGCCTCTGAGGGGCGCAATCTTGGAGGAGACTGTCTCCAGCTCTTGGCCCATAAAAGAAATGGCATCACCTAAGCAATTATCCCAAAGTGGAAGGAGGACAGACAAAAGGAAGAGGCAGCTCTGAAGGTGAATAACAGATTTAAATTCTCTCCAAATCAGCTGTCGCCCAATATCTGAGCTCTGACTTACCTGATGCAGCAGCAGCTACACTGAATGCAAGCTGTCAGAGGGCAATTATCAATTGGCATATGCCAGTTCTGTCTTTACCCAGTTCCAAACCCAGCAGAAATGATCCATCGCACAGAGGGGGCATGAAAAACCCACTAAGTGATACGGACCTTTCCCAGACAGTCGCCGTGGCTGGGTCCCAATACAGATGCTTCGACTGTCATCCTCATCCTCTGGAGGTCGGCTAAGATCATCCCAGGCACATTTGGCACTCACCCCACTCAGGTTTGAGCCATCTGTTTCAATCCCTTTATCCACTCTCTCCTGCTTGAAAAGATAAAAAAAAAAAAATACAACTCAGAATAAAATAGGTTTTGAAGATTTGTTGTTATAGGAGCTTGTGTTTTTAACTCAGCAGTTTCCTTCTGCTCCTCTGTGCCTCCAGCTCGATGGGAACAAAGATTGGGTTCCTGGGACTATGAGCCTTAATTTGCAGCCACTTGGGGATTTCTTTTCCCTACTTTATATCTCTATCCCCTTCCTCCCCATTCCCAGCATATTTAGTCTGGACACTGCAACGATGGTCCTGGCCAGGGGAACCCTGCAATCCTGGGCCCTGAATCTGGCCACTAGGTGAGGCTGTGCATGCTACTTCTGCAGCATCCTCAGCCAAACCTGCTGACCAGAAGATCTGACCTGGGGATTGTACTGGAGACCTTCTGCATTGCGATGCTTGGTACTTGCCTCTGGCCTGCAAGCTTGTATTTCTACGGATCTACAATTCCGACGGGGGGAGGGCAGAACAACTGGGAATTTATTTTATTCTTATCAATTTATGGATCATCCCGCTCTCAGCGAATCACAGGGCAATTTACACAAGTTTTTCACAATATATAATACATTTAAAAAAAGTTACATATAAAAATAGTACATTAAGAACATTAGTTAAAAATAAGGAACATCCTTGTCACTATACAACAGTAATGAATACTGAAACCCTTAAAATCTTGAAGCCCAGTCACCAGATACAATAAGTAGCTATTACATGAAAAATGATACTATAATCTTAAAACCCAAATATTTTATTTTAGTTATTTAAAAAACTGTTAGTCTGCACTATCCACTAATCTAGGCGAATTACATGCAAGACATACACAACTGTCATATCTACAAATAGCTATACATATACTACATAACATAATCCCCCAGTCTCACCTATTAAAGTTGTCCATCCCCAAGCACAATCTCAGCCCTAAACATCAGTTCTCATAACCAGCCGACATACAATAATTGAACTGATATTGGTCAGTTAACCATCTACTCTTAAATAAAAAAAACAACACAACAATCAATTTGTTGGTAATTGTTCAAGCAGTCCCTAAAGCCTTCTGCAAAATGGAAAGCCTTTGCTTACTTCCTAAAATGGCAAACACAGCTCTCAGATCTTACTCCATCAGGAAGAGCAAGCCATAGTATTGGGCTGGCAACTGCAAGCATTCTTGCTCTTGATTCTCGGAGCCTTAAATAATCGAACCGATGGTACATCAAGCAACTCAGAGCCACTCAAATAGAGCATACAAGGCAGTAGATCTTTAGAACTGAACTAATGCACAGTAGCACCTGAGCATGCAGGGCCCTGTGCAATGCAGTGCACTGGTAATCAGTGAAGGACTCGCAAAATAGGCCTAATATGATCCCTTTGCAGCATACCAGTAAGCACACAGGCTGCTGTGTTCTGGACCACTCGCAGTACTTCTTCAGTGGCAGCCTGTAAACCAACATACACCGCATTACAGTGGTCCAGACCGCAGAGTAATAGTGACTATAAAACTATGCAAAAGTCATAAGTTTCAATTTGTAAAATACATTTTTTTAAAAATTGAGAAATTACTTACCTGATAATTTCATTTTCCTTAGTGTAGGCATAGCGACAGACTGCACCAGTGGTCTGAAGGAAGGCCCTGCTAGGAAGTCTAATACTAGATTGAGGTTCCATAGGGGACCGACCACTTTAAGGGTGGTCGGAGTTGTTTAATCCCTTTTAGGAAATGGACCAAGCCTGATGCGCCGACAGACTGTTTACGTTCATCTCGGCCCTGAAACAGGAGAGGGCTGCCACCTGGACCTTCAGAGAGTTGAGGGACAATCCTTTGTTCAGGCCATCCTGTAAAAATTCCAGAATCACGGCGATCTTGGCCGTTCTCAGGGGCACCCTGTGCTCCTCGCACCAGACCTCAAATATTCTCCAGATCCGTACGTACACCAGGGACACTGAGAACTTCTGCATGCGGAGCAATGTGGCGATCACAGCCTCCGAATAACCATGCTTCATCAGGCGAGCTCTCTCAAGGGCCAGACCATGAAGATCCAACTCTATTCTCTTTTGTGAAGAATTGGGCCTTGCTGGAGAAGGTCTCTGTGTGGGGGAAGGCAAAGAGGACTATCCACGAGAAGCCTTCGCATCTCTGCATACCACGGACATCTGGGCCAATCCGGGGCCACCAGAAGGACTAATCCTCTGTGTGTTCGATCTTGCAGATGATCTTGCCCAGTAGAGGTGTACAGTAAGTCCTCCTCTGGACAGGTCTGGATGAGGGCGTCGATCCCTTGGGAGCACTGATCTTGACTGCGACTGAAAAACCAGGGAATCTTTGCATTGTGAGATGTAGCCAGTAGGTCGATAGATGGGAGGCCCCAGCGAAGTATTAGAAGCTGGAAGGCTCTGGTCGACAACATCCATTCCCCTGGATCCAGGCTTTCCCACGATGTGGGAGGCAGAGAACCCTTAAAGGTTCAACTCCGCCCATTTCATAAGGGAGTCTATCTCCAGAGACACTTGGCGCTTTTGGTTCCTCCCTGGCGGTTGACTAGGCAACAGTTATTGCGTTGTCCAACATCATGCGGATTGCTTGCCCCTGGAGCCTGTGGCTGAACTGCAGGGCATGCTAATCTGACCGCTCGAGCTTCCAGGCAGTTTATGCTCCAGCTCACCTCGTCCTCGGTCCACCGCCCCTGGGTTGTCAGTTCCTGACAGTGAGCTCCCCACCCTTGGAGGTTTGCATCCGTTGTGAGGACGATCCAGTTCGGTGGGGACAGGCTTACACCCTTGCTTAGGTGAACTTCCTATAGCCACCACTGGAGCCAAGAGCATACTTCCATCAGTAGGTGGAGGCGAATCGAGTAGTCTTGAGACAGTGGGTTCCAACGTGACAGCAGGGAGAGTTGGAGAGGCCGCATGTGTGCCGTCGCCCTCGGGACTACTTCCAGGGTTAACGCCATAAGGCAAGGACCTGGAGATTGATGAACACAATGCGCCCCAGGGTGTGAAGCTATCGACGCACTTGGTCCATCAGTTTCCTTCTCCTCGAGGGAGGGAGGAAGACCTTGTCCTGCTTGGTGTTGAATCGGACCCACAGGTACTCTATGGAATGGGAGGGCTTGAGGCTGCTCTTGTCCATGTTCATGACCCAACTGAGTTCCTGTAGGAGACAGCTGACCCTGCTGGTCACCTGGACGCTCTCTTCCAATGACTTCACGCGAATAAGTCAGTCATCCAAGTAATGGTGCACCAAGATCCCTTCTTTCCTTAATGCTGCTGCCACGACTACCATCATTTTGGAGAATGTTCTGGGGCAGTTGCCAGGCCGAAGGGCAAAACCCGGAACTGGTAATGGCGGCCCAAGTACCACAAAGCGTAGGAAACATTGGTGATCTTGACAGATTGGGATATGAAGATAACCTCCCTCCCCTAAGAACTCTCCTGATTGCACTACCATTATGACGGAGCAAAGAGTTTCCAAGTGGAAGTGGATTATCCGCAGATGACAGCTGATGCTCTTGAGATCCAGGATGGGTCAGAATGAATCCTCTTTCTTATTTATTTATTTATTTTTATGTACTGACACCAGTATACACTGACACCAGTTTACTTTCAGGTACTGTAGGTATTTCTCTATCCCCAGAGGGCTTACAATCTAAGTTTTTGTACCTGAGGCAATGGAGGGTAAAGTGACTTGCCCAAGGTCACAAGGAGCGACAGCAGGACTTGAACCCTGGTCTCCTGGTTCATAGTCCACAGCTCTAACCACTAGGCTATTCCTCCTCCCCCCTTCTTGGGCACAATGAAATAGATGGAATAATGCCCCATATTTACTTGGGGTGTAGGTACCGGATTATAGCCCTCAGACTGAGGAGCCTTACCAATGTGGATTCCACTGCCAGTTTCTTGTGCTGGGAGTGGCAAGGTGACATCATGAACCTGTCCCAAGGGATGCTGCAAAATTCCAGAGCGTATCCTTCTCGTATGATGACCAGTACCCATTTGTCCGATGTGATCTCGACCCACTGCTGATAGAAGAGGGATAGTCGGCCCCTTATTTCCTTGTCCCGTGGATGGGTCGGCCAAACTTCATTGGAAAGTTCAGGTTGAGCCGGAGCCTGAACCTGTTCCTCTTTTTGGTTGTCAGTTCTAAAAGGACTGAGACCTTCCCAAGGGCCGAGATTACTGAAATGATGAGTTTCTGTAGGGCTGGGAGCCCCTGGCCTGACCCCTCATGGATTAGGAGCACTATGACCTCTTTTTCTTATCTTCCAGTAGCCAGGGCACTGGAGATTCATCCCAATTACTGGCTAGCTTCTCTAATTCGCTTCGGAATAGGAGGGATCCCTTAAAGGGCATCTTTGTGAGGTTTGCCATAGAGGTTGCGTCTGCTAACCAATTTCGCAACCATAGCGGTCTTCTGGCCACCACCACAGCCAAGGTATGCACTAGGTCAGAGCTTGTATCTGCTAGGAAGGCCGCGGCGGGCTCAATCACCTCTCTGGCATGTGCCCCTGAGCTATCTCTGCCTCTCTCTCTCTCTCTCTCGAGAGAGAGAGAGAGAGAGAGAGAGAAGCAGACATGAACGAGCCACCAGGGCACAAGTGTCATTGCTGTCGCATCAAAGGCTAGCTTAAGGATGAATTCCAACTGCCTATCGTGAGCATCCTTCAAGGCTGCTCCTCCCTCTACAAGGATAGTTGTTTGCTTTGAGACAGCGCAAACCAGGGCGTCCACTTTCGGGAAATGCAGGCGTTCCTTGACCGCTAGGTCCAGAGGGTACAAGGCCTCCAAGATCCGACATCCTTTAAAGCTTGCCTCCGGGGCATCCCATTCCAGATCAATCAATTCCTGGATGGCTTCCAGCTTAGAGAAATAGCAAGAGGCTTTCAGTGGAGACACCAGGATGGGGTTCTTCTTTGGCTCCAACATAGGGTCCGTGCCCGGAGCTCCCCGAGTCTTCAGGGTCTGGGAAACTAGGGCCGGTAATTCATCTCTGTGGAAAAATCAAAGCATGGTCTGGTATGGCTCCAGGCCTGGAGGGATTTCTCCGTCCTCCAATGAATCCCCGTCGTTGTCCGGTATGTCTGGGTCCATCATGGATACCCTTGGTGAAGCGAAGCATGTCCCGAGGCATGCTGACAGGGCTGGGAGGGTGAGGCCTCCCCATTAGGGGCTCAGCCTGGACAGGGGCTAACTGTGCCTGAACATAGGCTTGAAGGCCTTGAAAAAATTCCAACCAAGAGAAGGCCACCTGGTCCATATTTGGCCCAGGAGGAACTGGGGAAGGGAATGCTGAACTGCCCTCTCCCGGGGAGGACGCAGCTCCGGAATTCTCAGGTCCAGGTTGCTGCCAGATAAGGTCGTGGCTGACCCATTCTCCGACTGGGATGGGCCGGACTTGGAAAGGTTCTGAGAATCCAGCCCTCCCTGGGCCTCTTTCACAGTGTTGATACAGGCAGGATTCCAGGTCAGATTGTGTAGCTCTAATATGGCAGGCAGCACAAAGGGAGTGTCATCTGAGTTTCTTTGCTGCCGGGGCCATAACCTCTTTAGCCAGCTAATGCCTATCGAGCATGCAGACTCGCCTCGATGTGAGTAGATCTAAGCAGCCGGTTGTGCGCTAAGGTATGCGTGTGCTTATGTGTGCGTTTATACGCACAGAAGGTTGGCCCGCACCACGTGTACCAACGGACGAAGGGGGAAAATGGCGCCGCACCAAACCACTCGCAAGATGGCGCTGCCGTGGATCGCCGCATGGAGAGTCCACAGAGCCTGAAGCGGGGCCTAGCCCATCGGGGAGCCGCTCAACCCAATCAGAAACCCCCGTCCCTCGCCCGAACGTATCGGGAACGATATCGGTACAGCGCGCAGAGCAAGGAGACCGTAGGAAAGATTTACTGAAGCCTTCCCACGTCTTTGGATCGTAGTTCTTCTTTACCTGGTCTCAGCGCTTACCGGCTGAGTGCAGAGACGGTCTCTGGCTGTGTGGGGAGAGGGCTTAGGCCGTCACTGCCTTGCTCGGCTTCTGTGCCTGCTGCCTTTCAGCTGCTTCAGTAGCAAAGTCCATGCCGGGAGCCAGCTACCGGACCAACGCACACCTCTGAGGGATCTCGGAAATCACCTCAGGAATTCTCAACTGGGGGAAGGACCCCTTAATGTATCACCGCAGGACAGCGGGGCTCGAACTTCCTTTTAATTTGAAGGTAAATTTCTCCTTTGATTTAGTGCTGCAATCCCAACACCACTGCTGATGTGGGGATAGCATCCACATCTGCTAGGAGTCAGAGAGATACTGAATGGCTGAGTTCACTGCAGTGATGTCAGCTTTGAAACCTGACTCCATCTGCTAGCAGAGGAGCACATAACCCATTGGTCCTGAGTCCATCTGGCTACACACTAGGAAACTGTTTTTACCTAGGGATGAAACAATAAGATAGAATCAAAGCTCGTGCCTAAATTTCATACCTGAAATGAGACTAGAATTGACCATTTGCCTAGTTGAACACAGAAGGTGGATCAATCAAGGTACCATCAATTTGGTTTTACCAATATTCAGTATTAGCCTATTCTCGGCCATCCATTGTTGGTTAATAATTATGCATGTTGATACTGTTGCCAACATTGCCGTTAATGTCCCAACAATTGGGATGAAGAACTGGATGTCCACATGTGGATGATAATCCACACCAAGGCCAGCAAACATATTACATATAGGATACAAATGGAGTTAAATACTTGAGTGGGCTGAACTGACCCAATATTTACTTGCTATGAGTGCTTAGGTATGATGTAAACTACCTTAAAAACCATTCCAGCATTGCCCACTGGACAATCAAGATAGTAGGATCTGATGATTGATAGTGTCAAATGAGATTGAGATATCAACAGTACCCCAATGTACTTGGTAGTCATGTCAAAACCATATTGGAATACCTCCAAACTGGATACCAACAGCAGTTTGGTGTCGTGAGCAGGATGAAAACTGAACAGATACTGATCTAATAAATTACCAGTGTCTATAAATCCCTGTAATTTTTTCAGCACTGTTCCCTCAGCGATTCTGGCCAGAAATGGAAGGGAAGATATTGACTGGTAATTGGCCGGATTTATTTGATCCAAATTTGACTTTTTGAGCATAGGTCTCACTGATGCTCGTTTAAAGTTGTATGGGCAAAAATCATTCAGAGACAGACATGTTAATAGTAATAGCAATTGCTTCTCTGATATCCTCCCTGAAAACTTTCATAACCACAGTGGGCAAGGATTCAAATGGTCTGATGAATGATTTAGTTGAGCTATTATCTGAACTCTCTCAACAACTGAAACAGAAACAAATGGCAAAATCATGGGGATATCACCCCCCCCCCCAAAAAAAAAAAAGAGAACAGAGCAGAGAAACCTTTGTATAAAAATAGTTTGCAAACTTATCACATGAAATTGCTGCTTTATCTGCAAGATCATTTTGTGTACTATCACTACGTGACCGTGTCAGATATTTCATAGTATGAAAGTTTCTGTGAATGGTTCTCTGATGTTTGAATTTTCTCTGAATAAGTTCTTTTTGCCACATCAATGATGATCTTATATTACTCCAACTCTTGTTTACATGCTGCTAAATCATTCTTCAGTTGGGTTTTTCCTCCATCAGTGTTCTAAAGTAATCAACATTTTGTGCTCTTCAGCTACTTGTTAAACCATGGGGCCGACTGTGCACTCTGAAGTAAATTTTCTGACTTGGGAAATATCATCCAGGGATATTTGGAGAACGCCCGTCCATACTTCTACAGAGAGCTAACATCGGCACGAGAGGACAAATCTAAACATGGTACCTATATGCTTGTGTCAACATGAGGATACACATACCTACAATTCTTGTCTGCTGAAGCTTTAACCTAGTCAGATGGTGCATGAATTTCCACTTTTACCAAAAAGTGACTGGTTAAAAAAACAGGTAAAACAGTTCATTTCCAGTGAGCCATAGGTTATTAGGAAATCATTTAGGAAGACAGAGGGCATAACCATGCATTTGTGTGGGCTCAATGATGATTTCTATCCAACCCCAAAGTCTGCATTGCATTCAAAAAGTCTTCATAAGGACCCAACATAGGGGTCTTGTCTATGTGTAAGTTAAAATCGCCTAGTACAATAGTGTTCTTAAAATTGATTCTGGTATCTATTAGCAATTCAGTTGGAGAAAAACTTGCCATCATAGGCTAGGTGAAAGCTCCATATCCAACCAGTAGGCCAAAATACATAAGCATCCCCAAAACAATTTCCACTACATTAGTAAATAAAACCCATCACAATGTATGAGAAGCTTGCAGAAGTCTGAGAATGTCGCACAGCTGGAGAATCGAGGCTTATGTACACAATTCTTTTTCCTCTGCCAGATTCTGGCATGAAGCTAGAAAGGGGAGTTCACAAATATACAAGCTTATTAGTGTCCAACTCTACTATAATCCACCAAGATACAACAAGCTCCCATGAGCTACAAGAATTAATTTAAAGATTAATTGCTACCATACACCATATGAATTAAATTTAATTAGTCTGACCCTCTCAACATAAAAATGGTTTAACATTAAGCCACAACTTTGCTAGCCAAAGAACTCAGATAAGTCTTCTCCTGGGGTTTCACATTAAAAATGCGTCGGTAGCCCTACCTGCATTTCTATGTATATCAGACATATAGGCATATACACACACATCTTTAAAGAGGTAGGTCAAACCAACTTTCAATTAGGGAGGAAGTGATATTTCAGAAACACACTTTGTACCACTAGGGGATGCTGTTAAGTTAGAATCAGAACACGTTATTCATATTTTACACATTTATAATTTCTTGCTTGCTAATTAATGGCTGAAAAAGGACAAGCCTCTTTCCTTTTCCTAATTTGCAAGATAGGGGTTCCCAAACCTCATGGGTGCCCAGGCGGATGGAAACCATCACTATACCCACCCTTTGCAATACATTTTCTGCAGAGAGTTCCTCTCAAGAATCATAGCCTTTCAAAGCATACCCCTCAGCGTGCCTTCACTATGAAGGTGACACCTTAATGGGAAAGCAGTTACCCTACTGACCAACTCATTTACCTCCAAAGACTCAGACAGGTTCCTTCATACAAGCCTCGATCATCAACGGCTGGATTCCTTGCACGATGTGATACCCTTTTATCAAAGCAGCCATAAGAACTGCCCAAAGATGGTGAGAGCTGCAAGAGCTTTCGAGAACACGTATGTGCTGCCTACAGTTATGAGCAGCTAAAGAGGTACACAACTGAAAGTCATTCTCATCCCACACTACTGCAGGTAGAATATTATTCAGCTCCGTGGCACACCCTAGAAATGAGCAACTGCAGAGCTCACGGTGCATAGAGGGAGAAGTGCAGGTCGGATTAGAAATGGTCCATGGGGAGCAAGTGCATATATCTGTGCCGCTGTTACTCTGATAGGAGAACTGTCTTTTGGATCTAACGACCTTGAACCACAAAGCAATACTTCCCCTGTTTTGGAAGTGATCTGAAATCTAATCCCTCCAATATCTGCACCAATGGTCGGCATTTCACAAAGACCGTTGGAAATCATTCCACACCAAATCAACAAGTCAAGACAATTCCATTACAGGTAAGGCTCTTTTATTGTACAGTATCATAAAGAACTGAAGGAGCTGGCAATGAAAGGTAACATGGAAGGCTGGATTTCAGTACAATACACCCCATGCCACTCTCAAAACACTGGGATTTGGGAGTTTGGATTCAATTACTCAACTTTTTAACCCATGCTCAAGACAAGTAACAAATTCAGGTGCAATAGGTAAGTTCCTGCCCCAGCAGGCTTACAATCTAACTTGGCACCTGGGGCAATGGAGGGCAAAGTGACTTGCTCAAACTCACAAGTAGCATCCAGTGCAAGAAGTGGGATTTGAACCCTGGCCCTCAGTCTGCTGCTCTAATCACTAAGCTACTCCTACAACATGATTGCTACTCTTTAACCTGAAAACTACTTCTGTATTACGACATACACACACACACACACACACACACACACACACAACGTATATAAGATAAAAAAAAATCTGAGCTTTATATTTAGATGCATTAAATGTCCATAGATTTCTACATCCTTGAATCCTATAATGCTTCAAAAACATTAAGGCCACTTCATTTTATTTATAACTAGGGTCCTTCATTTTCAGCTTTTATTTCATTTTTTCCAAGGAATTTATTAGAGTTTATTGTAAAAAGAATAAAAACAGGAGAAAAATCGGTGGGAAAAAAAATGACATTTTTCGGGGAGAATATCGGAGCTTGGTTTGGTGGACAGAGAAATAAGGATAGGAAAGTGGAGATGGGGAGGGAAGAGGGGCGCTGAAGGGGAGGATGGGGGCAGATATAGGGTGATAAAGAAGAAGATGGGGGAGAGAGCAAGGAGGAGTAGGGATAGGGAGAGAGGTGGGATGGGGACAGAGAAAGAGAAGAGATTTGGGGAGCAGGAACAGAGGTCTGTCCCCAAGGAAAGCAATGATGGCTTTACGGCCCCAACATAATTTACAGTACTATACTGGGCCTACGGAGCTTTTGTTAGTTTTCTTGTTGGGGGGGCAGGGGTATGGGTACTGACAGGAGGGAGAAGAGAGCAAGAGGAGGGGGTGAGAGCCGGGAAAAGAAGGAGGGAGCAGAAGGGAGAGGAGGAGGTGGAGAAAGGAACCCCCCTAAAAAAAACGATGTTCTGACCTCTTTTCTCAGCCCCTTCCCCCTTTCTTCTTGCCCCCCCCCCCCCCAACATCCCATCTCTCCTCCTGGCTCCCTCTTCTCTCCCCTACTTGCTCTCATCCCTTGCTCCATCCTCTCCCTAACCTTGCTCTCCCTCCCCCCCACAATCCCCATTCCTTCACTCTGCTCCCACACCCACCTCCTTCATTCCTAACCCCACAATCCCCTCAGTCTTACTTCCACAACCCCTTCACTCCCTCCCCCATAATCCCAAAGACAGCTTCCCTTGTAATCTGTCTAAATACCGCTTGTTCTCAGCACATAAATCTGAATCTGATCCTGTCTCTTCACAGATCATCCCCTCTTTACTCCCTATCCAGCATGTGCTCAGAGACAATGTCCCTTTTAACCTGAGTCCACCAATCTTAAGCTTCAGAGAGTCCCCAGAGAAAGCCCCCTTTCCACTCCCTTCCCCCTTTAACCTGCATGTAAGTCTGTACTCAAGATAGACTCCGCTTCAATCTACAACATCAATGCCCAGAAACAGTCTCCTTTGTAACTACATGCAGCTTATGCTCAGAGAAAGCCTCTCCTTTGACCAGCATTAAACTTGGGTCCACCACCTCCTTCACTCCCACTCCCCCTGGCGCTGCCATCACTCACCCATCTTTCAGCACAATGTAAATAATTACTACTGTAAAGTTACTCTTACTCTTGTCTCCTTCCTCCCCCAGTTCCAGCAACCCTGTTTTATTGTAACTTTTGTTCCTCTCCACTTGTTAAATGTTCAAGGTTATTGCACCCCCGTTACCTGTAAACCGGCATGATATGATATGATTTTATCATGAATGCCAGTATAGAAAAGCTCTAAATAAATAAATACATAAAAATCGCCGAGAGAACCGCAACTTTGCAAGGCCTTGTGTCTCTTCCTGCTTTCGGCATCAGACGACATCATTCAGGTGCCAGCAGCCGCAGAGCAGGAAGAGGGACAGAGGCGCTGCGAGACCAGGGTCCTGGGCGAGTGATCGGGATCAGGGATCGAGGCAGGGGAAATGGCAGCAGCGATGGCCGCTGCCAGGGGAAGGGGATAACGCCAGGTTAAAGCTTCACATCTTTTTATCGTGCCTGTTGCCATGGCCCTCCCGCTTCTGACGCCTATGGAATTAGGGAATTTACGAGTAAAAATCTGTTTAAACTGAAAATGAAGGTCCCTATTTACAAAAGTACTGCATTCTTGAATTCTGGACATCTGTCATACATAGTCCAAGTTGCTAGTGGGCAGAAACTAATTAGGACAGATTTATCCTCAATATCTGACAGATAAACTATACAGGCTAAAGCTATAATACAGTAAAAGTCCCATTATCCAGCATGCCTGGAGAATGGTCCATGTCAATTAATCAGGTATACTGGCTATCAGACAGCCCTCTGCTTTCTTCACCAGGCAGCAGCCTGCAGGGTTACAGGAAGAGCAGGGGTGATGCTGGAGTGGATAACGCACAGAGCAGAGCAGAGGAGACAAGAGCCAGTCTGCTTCCTGATCCAATCCTTCCCCTCTCCTCTCCCCTTCTACTGAACAGGATGGGAGGTGGGTGATGCTGGGCTGGACAGAGCACAGAGTAAAGCAGAGAAAAGCTATTGCGCTCCCTAACATTGATTAATATTCTGTTTAAACCTTCTTGGCAGCAGTTTTAAAAAAGAGAAAAGCTGTGCTAGATGCTGGTTAGTTGCACTTTCAGGTTGGCTGAATGTCAGATAAATCAGGCTTTTACTGTATAAGCTTCAAGAAATCAAACTATTTTTGAGCCGGAGTCAACAGAAAGCAAGCGATACAGCTGGGTGGGATTTTGGAAGAAGCAAGCGCCACAGCAGAACTGACTGCTAGCACCCATCTGTTCTGAGTGACGAGAGCCAGCGTTGCTGATCTTGGCTACCAAGCGGTTTTCTTAAACTGTCTGGTCCCAAACTATTCAGAATTTTTTTTTTTACATCGGTGTTAAAATCTAGACATTTCAGATATTGATGAGTAGGCAGCCAGTGCAATTTGCAAAAATAAGACTCAACTGGTTTGACGCTGGTCTGTCTGGTTCCATGTTCTGAACAAGCTACGACTTCTAAGAGCCCATTTCAGGGGAGAGCGCGCGCACAGACTGCCGTAATCCAGCTCGTCGGACATGCGGGGGTACAAATCCCCAAACATCTGGGGGATTGCAGGGTTTTACAAAAAAACATACTGCTCCTTCCTGGGAGCCTTCGGCACCAAAGCACTGTCAATGCAATGACTTGGAAAGAGTTAATCCCAAGAACGCCTACAGTTCTGGAGCACTGGGGAAAGAGGATGACATGGGCAGAAGCACAAAGGTGGCATTTATCCATAGCCAGAGTACTTGAATGGAATCCGCTTTGAAGTGCCTGAAAAGCGGACTATAAATCAAATAAAAGCTATCCCAGCAAATTTTCACCCAAGTGAGCCATGCTCATGAACGGCTCGCATAAAGTAGAAAACTCTCTGTTTAGGCTTTTTAATTTGAGATCTTTCCCTTGTTTTAAACAGACATGCCTGGGAAATTTCTGTTTCTCCCTCTATACACAATTGGGCCCCAGAGAACGAAAGGGCAGATGGAGAAGGCCGGGGAGTTTATACAAAGGCATGACATGTTTACTAACTAAAGACATACTTGCAAATGTGGATCGATTTCAAATAGGGTCTCTCCTCGTCGCATATCAGTTATCAGCCAGGGGCCTCCAGCGCTGAGGGGAGAAAAGCAAAACAAGATAAACCAAACTCCCAGAGTTCAGTAAACAGGACCCTCTTTAGTAAACCGCTGGTTAAAAAATGACAAAACAGGCACCGCCCTACAGCTAAACCCAATGACCTCAGATTGTAATACATTAAGACAGGGAAAGAACAGACAGGACACATTTCTGACGGAAAACGGTGAAAGGGATAGCTGGGTCAGCTTCAATGGAATCTGGCTAAAAATGGCAAACAGTCTATCCCGTGCATTTTTGCATCTAATGTGCTAAGCTCTTCCCAGAATCAGAATCACTTTTAGTGCTCAGTCCATCCTATATCTCAGGGCATCTCAAGCCTAAAATATTGCTTAAATCCACAGGTACTGAAGGAGATGGCACAGAATCCCACATTGTGCAGTCAAGGTGCCCTAGTTCTGCAGAGCAGTGGCTCTTAACCCAGTCCTTGAAGGCACCACTCCCCCCAACCAGCCTGGTTTTCAGGATATCCACCACAGTGAATATGAAAGGCCTCCACCATATGCACATCTCCAGCTTATTTATTGTGGATCTCCTGGAAATCCAATTGGGCTGGTTGTGTCCTGAGGATTAAATTGAGGACAAGGGCCATAGAGGTGGGTGTCCTTATTTCAGAAAAGGACATAACGAACATGCAATTATAAGCACAGGGTGTATGAGCCGTGCTGAAACCCCTCTCAAACTTACACTGGCACACTTCTAAGTAGGTCCAGAATTCCTTGGCCGTTCCATTGCTGTGCTGCGTGGAGCTCCTCAGTGCAAACGCCAACAATCTAAACCAATACAAGCAAGAGCCGCCTTAAAAAAAAGTCCTTCTTAAGGATGACCTAGTGGTCTGGTCATGCATTACAATGCAGAATAGGCAAAAAGTCCCAAGTGCAATTGTGTAATGTTTGTTATTGTGCTACACTGAATACATCCTTTGAAATTTATAAGGGGCGATACAAACACTGCATTGATTACCGTTAACTGGAAGATACATTAGACAGGCTTGGAAGACAGGAACCCTCTTTCTGGTCAAAGGAAACATTCCAGAATCAAAGATGAGAAGCATGAAAAAATGATCAGCATGAGGTGGAAAGTAAACATTTCAAAAATTTATCGCAAGTTCCATCCCCAGGGCTGGATCTTCCGCTCCCCAGGATAGCTGAGGCGGGGACGCTGCATTCACAACCCATGGGTGTGGTGGATGGCGGAGGATGAGAGTTATGATCATGGGGCAATGACATCTCTAAAACAGGAGCAAAGGACTCTGGAACAAAAGTAACTCACACTGCCTGCTGGCCACACATTCTCAGAGGGAAACTCGGCAGCTTGTCTCCTTTTGGGAACAAGCTTGCCGGTCAAACTGCCCGCAGGGTTGGAAAATCGCTCCCTTAGCAGGAGGAACTGGTGAAAAGGAAGGCCAAAGTGTTCTCTTCAGAAATGAAAATTGCAATAAAAATACAAAAGGGAATAATGCTCATTTCATTTATCCTCATCAAAATATCTAAAAGCAATCAATGTTCAAATTTCATATGGAATGCTTACATATTTATTAAAATGCTTCTAGAGGAATTAGCTAGGATTGCTTATCAATTAAATTAGATTTGACCAAACAGGATTTTTTTGAATTTGGTAAAAAACTTGGTCCCTTTCAGGACAGCAGTCTTAAGGAAAGTGCCAGTCAGAATCATATCATGAAAATTAAAGATAGGGATGGCAAATTCTTGTTTGATTCCAAAAGCATTGGATAGCGCTTCACACAATTCTATGAAAAATTATATTCCAATGAAAGCTAGGTGGTGGGGGTTGAGAAAGAAAAATTCCTGGAGGGTGTCCCTTTGCCAGTTTTGAAGGAGGAGTATAGAGGCTTTCTGAATGACATTAGGTCAGAGGACGTTATTAAAGATTTGAAATTGAGTAAGTCACCTGGTTTAGATGATGTCATTGCCCAATTTTATAAAACCTTTCAGGCAGTCTTGGTAGGTCCAATAGTGGCTATGTTTTGCATATAGGGAAAAATAACCCTTGCTGTAGTTACACAATGTTAGGTTCCATATTAGGAGCTACCACCCAGGAAAAAGATCTAGGCATCATAGTGGATAATAATTTAAAATTGTCGGCTCAGTGTGCTGCGGCAGTCAAAAAAGCAAACAGAATGTTAGGAATTATTAGGAAGGGAATGGTTAATAAAACGGAAAATGTCATAATACCTCTATATCGCTCCATGGTGAGACCACACCTTGAATACTGTGTACAATTCTGGTCACCGCATCTCAAAAAAGATATAGTTGCGATGGAGAAGGTACAGAGAAGGGATACCAAAATGATAAAGGGGATGGAACAGCTCCCCTATGAGGAAAGGCTGAAGAGGTAAGGGCTGTTCAGCTTGGAGAAGAGACGGGTGAGGGGGGATATGATTAGTGGTCTTTAAGATCATGAGAGGTCTTGAACAAGTAGATGTGAATCGGTTATTTACACTTTCAAATAATAGAAGGACTAGGGGCATTCAATGAAGTTAACAAGTAGCACATTTAAGACTAAATCGGAGAAAATTCTTTTTCACTCAATGCACAATAAAGCTCTGGAATTTGTTGCCAGAGGATGTGGTTAGTGCAGTTAGTGTAGCTGGGTTCAAAAAAGGTTTGGATAAGTTCTTGGAGGAGAAGTCCATTAACTGCTATTAATCAAGTTTACTTAGGGAATAGCCACTGCTATTAATTGCATCAGTAGCATGGGATCTTCTTAGTGTTTGGATAATTGCCAAGTTCTTGTTGCCTGGTTTGGCCTCTGTTGGAAACAGGATGCTGGGCTTGATGGACCCTTGGTCTGACCCAGCATGGCAATTTCTTGTTCTTATGTTCTCTCTGTGGGGATGGGGTAGTCTCTCCCAATGCGAACATAGCGGGTATTACAATTATTGCCAAGGTGGGATGAGACGTTACAATGAGTGGGCCTTATCGCCCTATTTCCCTTATAAATAATGAATTGAAGATACTAGCCAAGGTACTGGCAAACAGGTTGGGTTTGATAGCCTCACTATTGATCCATAAAGACCGATCAGGGTTTGTGCTGGGGAGACTTGCCTCGCATAACGTTTGTAGAGTTCTAAACTTGATGTGGTGGGTAAGAAAGCAGAGTATCCCAGCGATTCTCTTGTTGATGGATGCTGAAAAGGCCTTTGACCGGATCAAATGGTCTTACTTATTCCGGGTTTTGGAACGGTTCCAACTTGGATCTAAATTTATCACATGGATAAAGAAATTATACATGGGTCCACGTGCATGCCTCAAGATAAATGGGAGTTATACAGAAGCTTTTGAAGTCCAGAGGAGAATACGTCAGGGATGTCTACTGTTGCCCTGTCACTAGAACCATTTGTTAAACATGTGGGATACAGATTGGGGAAATTAGTTACAAAATAACTTTATTTGCTGATGACCTTTTGTTTATCTTGGAGTCTCCCGAGGAGTCTCTTAAAGATGCTACTGGGGGAAATGGATTATTATGGCTTGGCTAGACTAAAGCATGTTTTGGGGGGGGGGGGGGGGGAGCGCAGGTCCTGATTCCCCTCTCGGAATTGCAGGAAAGATACTCTCTGGGGAACAGAGATATATACTTTTTCGTTCAACTACTAGAGTTTGTAAATCAAAGGACAGTTGTGACTGATCTTAAAAAGGGCAAGACCTTGTTTGAGGGTTTCTGCGATCAGGTGGATAAGCTCAGTAGACCAATTTCCAAAATGTGCTGAATGCAGATCTAAAGAATAAACCTGCCCACATGAGGGCATAGGAAAGGGATTTGGGTGCACCATGAGAGGAAGCTGGGTGGGATCAGTGTTTTATAGCCATGAAGAAGAGCTCCACCTCTTCCACCATTATGGAAAATGCTTATGAAATACTTTATAGATGGTATCTGCCCTCAGATAAGTTACATAGGATGTTGCTAGCAGTTAAGGAGATGTGCTGGATGGGATGTGAAGAGAGGGATACATGGAGTTGCTCTGAGACACAGAAGTTGTGGGATGAGATCATTTCATTTTTCTCATTGATCATGGGGGGGGGGGGGGGGGGGGGGGTATCTGTGATACGAGATCCTAAATAGTTTTTACTGGGGATCCCAGATCAGACACTTTCTGAATTGGAGTACAAACTATTTAAATAGGATGCTAGCCACTAAATGTGAAATGGCATACAAGTGGCACCAAACAGGGGGTACCTTGCTTGTCATCAATTCAGGGTAGGTTGCACAGAGTGTACTACCAGGAGAAACTAACAGCTATTAAAAATGGGTTCTTACCCAGGTTTGAAAAGATTTGGACACCCTATATTAGGTGGATGAACACTAGTCGAGGCACTGAGCAACTTTATGGTTATTTTTACCTTTATTGTCATTACCTATTTTTTACTTGCCTCTCCAGTTATGGACTTAGCTAGCTTACTAGATTGCTTTATATTATCACTGATGTGATTCATAAGCTTTTGCTCCACACTGAATTAGTTAAAGGCTTCTGAGAGATGTCTTAGAGTGCCTTCACATACCGTAGTTCTCCTAAGGGCAGGAAGGCTCTGAGGAGGGGGGGGGGGGGGATTTAAAGATGTAGTAATAGCTTATGAATTTAACAGGGACTTTGTTTTGTGAGGTTTTGCTAGTTCTTATTGTATACAGGTCTTGCTAATTACTGTATGTGGCTCCCTTTGCACTGAGGTATTTGGTGACTTGTTACTCATATTGATTTTAATAAAAATTTAAGTGATAAAAATGCTTCTAGACCTTTTATTGACAATTCTAACCGGTTTACAATTTTACATTCACAATATGCAAAGTACTAGATCTAAAAATAATACATAGTAAAGATGAGACATAAAAAACAAGATGAAAAAATTAATAAGAAAGCATATTCAATAAAAACTATAACCCCTAGCTAAATACAATAGCAGCATCATAGTAATGTTACCTTATTGTGCATGATCTTCTAAACATTATCAAATTCATCTACCATTCAATGTAAAGGCCAAAACAAACAAAAAAAACCCTAAGGAAACAAACTGACATATGACGCTGAGCATAAGTAAAATAATGTCTTCTATTTTGTCTCGTTATTAAGAGCAAAGGACTATCAAATTAGCTAAAGTAATCTGCTAACGTGCTATATGAAACATTCTTCAATATCTCATCAGGAAGGCCTGCTGAAAGAGGTACGTTTTTACCTGCTTTCTAAATTAAAAAAAAAAAAGATGTTTCAATTTTTATGAAATTTGGAAGGACATTCCACATAGTTTGTTCCCTGTACGTAAAACAGACGCTCCCCTCAATTCGTCCAATTGAATTTGTTTGCATGGTGGAATGCATAGCAAATTTTTAGTCTCAGAACAAAAGGCTACGAACTGTCTGATACAATTTTAAAACAGCATTAAAAAAAGCAGGAGTTAATTCGTAAAATCCTTTAAAAACAAGCATTCCATTTTTTAAATTACTAGGCCAAACTATGGGGAGCCAGCGGAGCTTAGCCAAACATGGAGCTAATGTGATCTCATAACGAGACTCCAGTAATAAGGCAAGCGGCCACTTTTTTTTAGTTGCACCTTTTGTGGAAAAATGCCAACTCTACACTTCTTATTTAAAAGGCTACATTTGGGGTTCCGTGCTAAGTGTTGTCTGCCAAGCTAATGGACCCACATTTAGAATGATAACAAGGTCATCACAGGCGAATAAAAAGTCTGGCGAATAATATCCAATTCCTTTCATAAAGGAACAGTAATCAACAGAGGACAAAAAAATGGAAGACCGTAGCCAAAGGAGATATATTGGAGAGTTTTGTGGACATGCTTTTGGACTCTTGGGGAATGGTTTCAGCATTTAAAGGCTTGCTTTGCTCAACGTTACCTGAAGGAATGCCACAATCCCAAAAGGGGTCTGTACCGGCTGCATCTGCGGATCTTCTGTCAGAAGCATGTGCTGAATTCTTGACTCGCTGTTATCCAAAGGGCTGTGCCATGATACATGATCGCCACTGCAGAATGTGTTTTCTGTGGTGGAAAAAATAAAATAATCAAAAGATCAAAGCAATCTGCAGAACTGCTGAACACTGCAACTGCCAGGCCCGAAGGCTCGCCGAGGCTTTTGTCCCTGGGATGAAAGCTGACTGCTCTTCATCTGAAAGAGGGATGACATTCTGAAGATTTTCAGGCTCAAAGACCAGATGGTGCAACTCACTCTGGTTTAATCAACGCATGAATATATCCCAGTGCGAAGTGCAGCGTTCCAGACTGACAGCACTGGGAGAACAAGCAACAGAAATATTTGTCTTACTTACATCGGGTGGACAGTAGTTTTGCTTGTTTAATTTCTCTGGAGGATTATGTCAATGACGATAAAAGACAGAAAACCCTATACCTGTTAATTACAAATTCTGGTACTGAAACATGCAAGCTAAAAGTTACGAGTTCATTTTGGCACTGAGATCCAAAATAAAAATTCAGTGTCAGTCAACCCTATGCAAATTGAAAACCTAATCTACAATGTTTATATTAAAAAAAAAAAAAAAAAAAAAAAAAAAAAGGCAGCTTTATGTGCTGCATATCCTGCAACGATTCAAATTTAAGAGTAAATCAGCCTCCCTGATGTTTTTGGGGGGGTTTTTGTACACTCCTCCCTCATTGTTACCCTACAGCAATCATGTTATCAAGAGAGGCACTTTAATTCTCACTGGAGCAGATGGACTCTGGCTGCCAGGGAATGACAAGGGAGAGGAGAGGTCGGCTTGGCATTACTTACCTGCTCTGGGAGCTTCTGAAGTCTTGCACAGCACACACAAGCTTATCATTTTCTAATACACATGTTTCCTGGTTACAGCATCCCCTACCCTGCCAGGATAATTTAGATAAAACTGGTTTCTTGTCACCTAACTACAAGGGCTGAAGAGGTTTAGGTTAAAAACCCTCATTTAATCAAATATTACTTGGCTAATTTGCTGCTCTCAAAATATCCAGAAACGTGTTTGAAGCCATGGATGTTTTCCCTCCCATTTTGCTGTTTTTATTTTACTTGTTAGTTTTTTCTTTTACTCCTTTTTAGGTTTTATTCTTTTCCTTTATTTTTCTTTGCTCTTCTTCCACCTTACAGACCCTCTTCCTCCCACGCCCTCTAAGTCCATTCTCATATCGCCCCTCTGCCCTGCACTCGTTTCCCTCCTCTCCCTCCAGGCTTCGGAGTCTCGGCTGGTGCTCCAGCAGCAGCAGCGGCAGCCATTCCTGACGTGAAAGCCTCGGCGGTAATGGCTTCTTGACCTGGGCCCCTGTCCCAACATCGCCAGCAGCTTTGCAGGCCGGGCACCCCCAATATCAGAAGCGTCTCCTTTGCCTTGGGGTCCAGCAGCAGGCACCAAAATTTCAGGCGAGATAGTTTTTTCCAGCCCCAATTATACGCCCTTTATCTAGACTTTGCTGTATTTGCTACAGACTAGTAATGTCTTCCACCAAAGGAATGGCAGGGATGTACAGAGAGAGGATAAATGGTCTTTCCAGCAGATGTCCCCACAGCTCAACTATTGTCCAAACCCATTCCTGAGAATCCTGAGACTGATCACCAAACTATTTTTTATTTTTATTTCTCACTCTTCATTTCAGGCCAAAAAGAGATCACGGACTATTTTAAGCATGGCAACTGCCTAGCTGGGTGAAAAGCAGAAGGAACCGACATTTCAACCCATTCCAGCTAACTTGAAACAAACTTGCACTTTTCTAAAGGCAGGGCTTCCCTTGCAAAGGATTCTTTCACGATGAACAATAATATTTTATTTGTATAGTGTCAGCATGTACAAGTTACTTTCCAGGGTGACAATGTCCTTTTCCTAAGAGCTACACTCTAGGCTGGAGTATAGGAGAAGGGCGGCCAGGGAGTTCAAAGTGACGGCTTGTGGTGCATCAACTCCTGCTCTACACCGCAAACAAACAGGCCGATGCAACACCGTGCGCGCGCCACAGCACACGGCTCAACGCACGTCCATAACCCCTCAATGCAAAACGAGGGTTAGTGCGCCCAAAACGCAAGTCCAATCGCGTGCGTAGATAATGGTGCTCATCACATGAAAATGCATGTTGATGAGGCTATTATCTATTCCCTCTGATGCAAAATAAATAAATAAATGTTCCCGACGCACACATTTTCACTCACCAAAATTAACGCCTGCCCCGAGCAGGAGGGAGCCCAAAAAGTGTACAGAAAAGCAGAAAATACTGCTTTTCTGTACTTCGTGGTGATATTAAGTCGGAGGAACAAAAAAATTAGACGTGCTCCTCCCCCACAAAAAAAATGTAAAAAAAAAAAAAAAGGGGGGGGTGCTGGCTGTCAGGTTAGGAAAAGGGACAAGTGTCCATTTTCCTAACCTGTGGCATGCTCAATCTAAAGTTGAGCATCCATCTTCCTAACCGGCTGACAGCCTCCTCTCCCGGACGCCTGCTGCCTGAGGCGGCGCGGTGGGCAATTTCCCCTAGCGCCTCCTTTTACTCTGGCACCGGATTTAAGTATTAAATTGGGCGTCCGGGAGAGGTGGATCGGCACGCAATTAAGGGAGCGGGCGCTCAGTCACCAGCGCCCATTTAACGCACGTCGATACTGCATCGGCCTGTATGTTTATCCATGAAGAATTGGTGAGAAAAGGCAGCACACAAGAAGAAAAAAACTGCCCTGGCTGGAGCTCCTTGCTCCTCTTCAGCTTGCGTCGAAGGCTTTTCCTTCGGGTAAACTCTGGGAGCTGGTGGGGGAGACCGACTGCTTTTGATGTTCCCTGCCCACGAGTTTCAAGCTCTGGCTAATTAGATTCTTTTCTAACATAAATGAGAGAAGACTGGAGGTGTAGACGGTACATCTTTTTAGTGAGCACAGCAGAACACCACAAAAATATTACAGCTAAGTAAATTAAGCCCCAAAATAATCTTATTTGCAGGGCTAGCGCAGTGGCATAGAAACCTGAAACCAAAAATGCCATCAGCTCTAAGAATACTTGATTGTTGCATAATGATGGAGAAATCCAAACATTACAAGAGCGAGCACAGCCTGAAGTTACTCTGATCTGATGCCAAAGCGAGGCTTCCATTTCCAGAATAAACACACGCCAATACGAACGCCCCCAATCGCCCACCCAGGGAAAACTCGGCACATGTGGTTTTTTGTTCACAAAGCTCATACCGTGCGGGAAACGGGAATAGAAAGCTATAAAAAGCTGCTACTTTAGCCGTTTTCAAGCCACAATCCCGTAAGCTTTCAAACGTTAACGCACTTCTACTGTCACCCCTCCCAGGAAAGCTGGTCCTGTCAAAGGACTATTTTCACATGCTAATTTCTCCACTGGATAGCTGCCTGATTATATTCGTACACACACCACTCACGTGATGTTAAGCCACTCAAAAATACCACACACACACACACACAACTCAAATGGGTTTAGCACACCCAGCAGAAATATTGCAAAATTCACATTCACTACTGAATAATATCTGTGTGACTACTGGCCCTGTTACCTCTACACCCAATCCTAATACAGCAGAAACGCAACACACCAATGGCATTCAATGGAAAACCAAAGGCCACACCATATATTAATGTTGCAATATTTAATATCAAAACTGTACTTGCAACTTAGCAGCATTTTATCACTTTTTAGCAATTTTATTGCCTGCTGTATGAACCACCTTGGCTGTGTGGGCAACACAAACGATAGATGCCAAGTAATGTCCATTGAACTTCTTTATTAGGAGACTAGTAAACAAAATTGCAACGCTCGACTCAGGCAGAGTTTCGCCCCCTCAGGGGCTGTGCAAGAAATGTCTTATATGCACGTGGAGATTATCTTGCGCCAATTAATTTTTCAAACAAACTGTGCATTGAAACGCTATAACGCCAGCATAACTGCTCTTCTATGCAGCTTCACGATAATTGTCAAAGTAATTTTCAATGCGCTGTGTATCGCGCCGAGTCTGCTGCCACACAAAGATGTGGATGTACGGATCAAAGACTCGGTGCGATACACAGCGCACTGAAAATTACTTTGACAATTATCGTAAAGCTGCATAGAAGAGCAGTTATGCTGGCGTTATACCGTTTCAATACACAGTTTGTTTGAAAAATGAATTGGCGCAAGATAATCTCCACGTGCATATAAGACATTTCTTGCACAGCCCCTGAGGGGGCGAAACTCGGCCTGAGCCAGGCGTTTCAATATTGTTTACTAGTCTCCTAATAAAGAGGTTCAACGGACATTACTTGGCATCTATCGTTTGTGTTGCCCACACGGCTTTCCTAGATCGCTTTCCTCCTTGTTTTATCAATCAATGAACCACCTTGGCTGCCATTGTTTGTCACAGTAATGAAAGCTAGGCTGCTCTCTAATATCATGACAAAATGTCATGTGGCATACAAGGGTTCTCTTGCCACCCTCCCATCCACCCACCAAGCAACTGTCCAACTGCACACACCACAGCAACTCCTCCCCATCCTCACCGAGCACACCTAAATAAGCGACCTCTCTCCTTGGCCATTTGGTTGGTGAGGAAGAGCAAACCTTCAGTCTCAGATGCAAATTACAAAAACACATACCCTCATGCTTGAGTACCTCACCAGATTCATGTAGTAGTCGGAGACTTGCTGCAAGCTGTAGACATTGCAGTGCTAATTCCTTTAGCAGATCTGCTAGGATTTACAGTGTGCTTAATGTCTTTGATCACTTGAAATATACCCATATTGTTGCATCAGAAAATCATTTTCCTGTCCTGGAGTCACAAGTTCCAAATAGCCAGCACAACTAGTAATAAGAAATAGCTTCAAGAAAATGTTATTTCCGGTGAGACTCATCTTCTCCCATGTCCAGGTTGGATATCACTGACTTCAATCAAAGCGATCAGCTATTATGGTCTCTAGAAAGGAGTCCTAAGCCTGCCAAAAATTCGAACCCTGGTGTATTATAATGGGTACTAGATATTCATGCAGTGACAGAAGATAACCTGGGTATGAAAAACCTAGCCCACATGGATAAACACACGTGGCAGGAGAACTTTAGGTTACCTATATGAATGTGTTTATTAAAACTTATTGATCGCCTCAACTGAAGCACAAGGCGATGTACAAAACCACATTCACAAACCAATAAAAACAGCAAAGTTACACAAATGTACAAAACGAAACAAAAATATAAAATACAGCGGAGTCAAGCTCCATGTCAATGGCGCCCTTCATCAATCAAAGGCTAACTTAAACAAAGTAGTTTTAAGTGAAGCCTTAGAGGTTTTCAGGCACTCTGCATGGCGTAGCAACTCAGGCAAAGAGTTCCACAATCTTGGTGTAGCCACAGAGAAGGCACTCTCTCTAGTGTCCACCAGGCAGGTCTGCATCATAGTTGGGACATCCAAAAGATGGTATTAACTGAACTACAGGGAGACATTCATGTCTGCATGAGGCTGGCAGATAGATGTCTCACGTTTCTTTAACTTGTGCAAGGATAACCCAGAGAGCAACTTCACCGAGTCAGTCTCAATGCTGAGGAAAGCAATTACTCTTGCTGAATCCACAGTCTTTTACTGCGCTATCAAGATACCAAAAATGGGCTGCCATTACCTGTAAAATGGCACAGTGGAGATGCAATGGCCATCTAGAAAGGGATCACTCTAATAATGCGCAATGTTCATGCTACCCACTACCTTGCTCGCAACCCAGTGCACAAATGAGCTGACCATCTCCTAAGCATGGACCCAAAATGGAAAACTCCTTCTATCCAAACTGTGGATGGGGTATTCATCACATTTGCTAATTACCTACTGGACTTTGCATTTGATTTTGAAGGACATTTTGCTGCTGAGGGGCCTGCTTCACACATGGAGAGGACGCACTTAAACTCATCCTGGATGCTGAAAGAGGACCAGTTAAAGTACTGGCATAAATCCTGTAACAATGCTGGGGGCTGCACCTGGACTGTGACGACGTATCTACCTGCGAAAAGGGAGCTCTGGTTCCTCAGTCTCATGCTTTGCTATTCATTTTGTCCCAGTCATAGACTAATGTCCAGCACGCTCCGTGGACACGTTTCTATTTTTCTCCATTTCATCCTTAAAGCGTTTACCACTATTGCACAAAGCCCATCTCTCAGTCGTTATATGCTTCAAGGATACGGTCAGCATACTAAAAGTCAATGCAGCCCTGATAGAGTGAGTGTGCCTCAATCATGCTGACTGGCTACCCTTCAACAGTTCACAACCGTGACACCTTCTGCCCAACGTGTCACCTCTGAGGCATGCCTCCCTTTCTTACTTTACAACTGGCTAGATGAAGCAGAAAAGCTGGGAAGAACAGGAAGGAAGTAACATACAAGCAGGAGTTAGAGGCCAACTGGGGCAGTGAGGCATAATGGCAAGCTTGGCGGCAGCGCCGGAGAAGAGCGATGGTGCTCGCACTAGAACCTTCAGCGACTCTGCCTCCCTCACTCTGCAACCCCTCCCATGGGCTCAGGTTACACAAAGCCCAAGCAGGGGGAAGGAACTGGGGGGCATGCTACCATGCTAGTTTCAGCTATTGTGCACCTGACTCTATGTATGCAAATAAACTGAAAGTGCTTTAGGCGACCCCGGTGATAGTATCATATAACTTACAATACAAAGTACAGTAGACTGCAATGAGAACTGCTTGGATGTTAGTTTTCATGATATAGGAGTAACTGCCTTGAAGCAGCCTCACGGCGAAACATCAGCTGATGTCTGCTTAAGAATAATGAACGGATTCAACATATACCCGGCAGAATGATAGCATTGTTCAATGCAACATACAGATAATTTCAATCCTTGCCGTGTTTGGAAGCTTTCTGAAATTGTCTTTGGAAAAAGTTCTTTGCATGTTGATTAACAATACTTAATTTTGGATTTCTGATTCAAATGCATATGCATATTTTTAAGACAATTTAGAAAGTGAATTAAGAAGGATGCAAGAAAAGCTGGTTCAAGAATAACGAACTGTTGTAATATGTACCCGGCAGAATGTTAGCATTCTTCAATGCAACACACAAATAAGTAAAACTTTTTGTTGTATTTTGAAGTCATTGGAAACTGATCCTGGGAAAACGTTTTTTGAAAGTTGGGCAACAATAATAGCCAACTCTTGAATTTCTGATTTAAATGCAATGCATATGCTTATTTTTAAGAAAATGAATTCAAAAGATTTAAATTCAATTAAAGTTTGGAGGGGTTTTTTTTTTTTTTTTTTTTAAAGACCAATGATTATAAATTACCTCTTACATGATGTAAGTTCTTTGTAGAACACAACATGAGGTCCTGAGGTCTTTTTTCCTTCAATTTTTTCTAAACATCTGTGAGCTAATGCATAATAAGGTTGGTTGAAATATGATACAGTGAAGTTTTGCATTTTTTGTGTTGGTGACAAATTATTTATTACAACATTTGACTACAGATATTTATAAAGGCAAACTGAAAACATCACAAATCAGTAAAGACTTAAAGATTACAGTCTTCCTATGGGTGTGGAAGACCAAGTCCCTGGTTCAGTTAACCACAGACGTACCACACTGGCCTGATTGTTGATGGAATTTCCTTGGCAGCTGAAGATCGAGCTAACAGGATAAACATATTTTTAGTTATTTAACTTTCACCTCTTTAATATGAAAGGATCACTAAAAAAATAAATAAATAAATCAAGCAATGGCTTTAAATAATGGTGCATTTGATCAATTCTGAAATGTTAACCCAAGCAGGTTCTAAATTGTAAATATCCTTTTACTTGCTACACAAGTGCTTCCAAACCTTTTCATGCCCAAGGCACACCTACATTAACAAAAATATTACGTGGTACAGCAACCTCCATGGAACAGCCAATGCGAACATGGAGAGGACTCATATGGCCTAAAGAGCTAGGAAAGCACTGAAAACCCAACACAATTCTCCTCCAAATTTGAACATAAATGGAGAGAGGACACGAAGGCACGCATGAACCTGTCACGACGCACCAAGTTCTTTCTGGAGAAGGGAGAAATTGGAGTGGTGTGGGCAGACGGCTCAATTACCTTGGCTGCTGCATGTGGCTGCCAGAGCTCCTCCGCTGCTGCTGCTGCTTGCAGCACTCACAGAGTCTCATCCAGCACTCAGTGCATACTCTCTCCCTGTCTTACTCAGCCAGCGTATAAAACAGAGGCTTGAAGCATTCAAAGTCAAGGAAGACGAAGAGGTGCGGTGTGTATTTTGTATGCTGCAGCAATCTATGTCCTGCATGCTGCCCATTAAGTGCCACACGCCAGGGCTCATGCTATAGCTAGGACAAAGAGGCATGTTCTCAGAAAGGAGTTCATATCAGTTTAAGAGCCACCACTGGTGTGTCTCTTGTTGTTGCGAGATGTTGGCCTGGATCTGAGCAACAGGCAGTGGTGACTTCCACGGCAAACTTGACTAGGTTTGAAGGTGCGCTGCTTGGGGAACCCCTTGCACCATGATAGACTTTGATTAAAACACAGGAACGTGGTAAAGTTGGGAGCCTGTGAAGATTTTCATAAAAGCAAGGCTCAAGCGTCTATTTTATCTAGCTAAATTTCATGTAAATTGTGGGAATTAAATATATAGATTGTATGATTTTGATGATGCCAAAACCCTATGGGATAAAGACCTAGCAAAACAGCCGGAACCAGGAAGTCACTTGGAATCCCTTTCAAAAATATCCATGAATGATCCTGTAGTTTAAATTATGTTATATGCATCAAATTTATGAATCTCCTTTGTTAAGGAAAACCACCTCAGAGCATATACAGCTTTTGAAAGATGTATAGTGACTGCTTATTGTGCTCTTGCTGGTCTTTCTGAATGGTTTTTTTTCATCCCTCCCCCTCTCACTTTGCCCAGTTATCACAGCAACAAGTCCTTAGCCAGGGGCCACAAACCATTACTTCTTCTGAAAAGTGGTTACCATGGAACTTATATCTGACCACCAGGAAATGACCATAGAGTGATGGTCAAGACTCTTCCTTTCCAGCATCCCTAGCCCTGGCCAACTCGGCAAAGGAAACCGAACCCAGGTCTATCGCATGGCAGTGCTTGGCATTAGCCACTGAGCTGACCCTTTGAATGAGTTTTTTCTTTTGTTCAACTGATCTACATGGTCAGAATTGGTCTTTATTTTCACCTTTGATAACCAGCGTAGCAAACATTTGCTTTTGTGTTTACATTTTCTTGGAAAGGCAGTAAAACTGTTTACACTGTATAGATGTTGCAATTACAATAAATAATTCAATCAAAAGAAATTTAAAAACAAATCACCAAAAAAATAAACAGGGTAAGGCAGTACTCCACACTCCCTCCTCAATAGCTCCCATCCCAAGAATTAAGTGAGAACAAAAGGTGGGAGGATTCAATGACCCATCACCAGGGATCTACCCAAACATGTCGCAGTTACAGTGCTGAGAAAAATGTATTAACCCAAACAAAAATCCAATCTGAAGTAGTCAAGTAGCCAAATTTTGTAAAATGGAGGTAGCTTCTGAAACCGAATTGCGAAATCTAGGTTTCCCTCAATAAATGACCCAGAGTCTGGCTGGGTATTACAGCATGGTGGGCAGCTTCTTTTTCATAAGTTGAGTACAAACTGATGCAAAGGCCCACTGATTAGCTGATACCATCAAAAATAAGAATTTCAGGGTCCTTGTATTTAAGATCAGTTATTTCGTGGTAAGCCCTGAGAACCTCTACTTTATGGTGGAAATTGAGCAATTTGGCTAGAACCACATGAGGCCGTTGTCATCGTGAAAGTGGTTAGCTTTGACATAAGTTGATACAATGCTCTCATGCATCTTTTTTGGGATGCCATCTCGGATTGACTGTTCCAGTGCACAAATAAGTGAATACCAACGACTAGTGAGTTGATCTTACTTTGGTTCTTCCTTGATAAAAAATAGAATGGTTGAATGGTGCAGACAGATTTTTGATCCAAGTGCAGATGATGGTTTGCAGGTGCCTCATGTGCAGTTGGATAGACCCTACGGTGCTGGACATCAGATTATGGGAGAAGATGATGGTCTATACGCAGATGTACTGGATAGACTCCAAACATAATCAAGAAAGGTGACCACAGTTGCTGCCACAAGCTCAAGCTGATCTTAAGTTTTTGGGATATACCACAGATTGGTCGCTCTTTGGTCAAGTGGTGCAGCCCTGCAGTTGCTTGAAGAAGTCCTATAAAAATGACTCTTCCTTTTGCAATACATATTAAGTAATGGTTTCTTTTTTCAATTTTAGGTTTTCTGAAGTTTTTATTTCTTTTTACGGAGTCAGATATGCATCTATTTCCACATGGGTCTCAATTTTCTTGTTAGCAACTAAATGTTGGGGGGAGGGGAAGTCTTGAATATCTGTTTAGGTGTGCGTATGGGTGGGTCTGAGTGTGAATGTGTGTGGGATTGCATGTTGTGGAGTGTAAGGGGTTTGTATAATGAAAACCTCAGGCAGGGGGGGTACTTCCTTGCTGGATAATGTTAGCAATCTTGGTTTGTTTACAGGGATGGGGGACATGCCCTTTACTATGGGTACTTTGCTAGTTCTATACAATCTTCATTCTGTGTTTGTGTTTGCATTATGTAATCTCTGTCTGCCTGTTTGGAATAAAAAATATATATATAAAAAAAAAAAAAAAAAGAGAACCATATGAGGTCGAATTGCAGTATCATAATGCTGGCCCAGACAGTGTGCTCTTTCCACTCTGAGCACCCTAGGGAAATTGGAAAGTTTAAGTCTCGTTGGTAGCTAATCCTTATCCTTACCATGATATCCTTGTTTAACTGAAACAGTATTTTCTTATGCAATAAAAGGGTATAACAAACAATTCTGTGTTTAAGACAATAAACGTATAAAGTAGAAACAATAAAACTAAAACAGAATCAGTGTGTGTGAAATAAGTGAACCCCCAGCTTCCTTAGCACAATTAATTGGCTAATTAGAAGCAGATGCTTAAAAAATGTATTTATTTGTACACCGTCACTCTGTGTTCAATCGTGGCAGTTCACAAGAAAATTAAAAGGCTAACAAAAATAGGTATACTAATTGACAACATTACAATACTAGTCATGTTAGTTCATGTTATTTTAGACCTTTCTATTCCTCAGCCTATCAATATTAAGAAAAAAATATCTACTTACAATCGTTCAAGTTTACTCCATAAGCCTGTTTGAAGAGCCAAGGTTTAATTTCTTTTTTTAAACAACTTCAAATCTTTCAAAAATCTCAGTTCACATGGCAGTGAGTTCCACAATTTCGGCCCTGCCACAGATATTGCTCTTTCTTGTACCTCACTCAAATCTGAACGAACGAGCTGGGGCATCCTGTCCTAAAAGGTTTTGAGTTTGGTCTTCACCATAAAAGTTAGTTGGAACTCGCTATCCACAATCAAAAGAAATTTCAAAAGACCTATGAAAGAGAGTAGTTGATGCTCATCTGTCTAGACAGAGTTACAAGACCATTTCTAAACATTTAGGGCTCCATCCATCCACTGCCAGATAGATAGTCAATGAATGGAAAAAGATGAAGACTCAGTGACTCTACCCAGAAGCAGTCATTCTGCCAAGATCACCCCAAGAGCAAATTAAAAAAAAATCTACGAAGTCACAAAGTACCTCAGACTAACATCTAAAGATCTGCAGACATCTCTTATTGCAGCTTATGTTAGGGTTCATGAGTTGGCCACCAGGAAAAACTGAATGGGAATGTTTATGAGAGGATTGCAAGGAAAAACCCGCTGCTCTCTAAAGAGAGCGTTATTGCTTATCTTAGGTTCACCAAAGAGCATCTTGATGACTCTCAAAACTTCTGGAATAATGTCCTCTGTACAGATGAGACAAAAATTGAACTTTTCATATATGGTTGTGACTGATAGTTGGAAGGGGGGTTGTATTCAGTGGGGATAACTGGAAAAAAGGGTCATTATTGTAAAGTTGTGGTGCTAATATGGGTGATGTTGCTGATATTGTTGTTTGACATGTGTTACTTCTTTTAATGACTCATTAAAGAGAAGTTAAAAAAAAAAAAGTTGAAAATTCTGCTTGGCAAAAACCAAGAACCTCATCCAGAATGTCAAGCATGGTGATGGTGATGTCATGGTATGGGGCTGGTTTGCTATATCAGGACCTGAACTTACCATCATTGATGGCATCATGAATTCTGCTTTATACCCAAAAATTCCAGAGGAAAACATCAAGCAGTCTGTACATGAACTGAAGTCGAGTCAAAAGCGTGTCATGAAATAAGATGACGATCCTAAGCATTCAAGTAAATCTACTATAGAATGGCTGAAGAACAGATTTCATGTTTTGGACTGGCCAAGTCAAAGTCCAGGTTTAAACCTTATTAAAATATTATGGCAAGACCTGAACCAAGCTGCTCATGCAAAAAAGCCCTCAAATGTCAGAATTTAAACCGTTCTGTATAGAAGAATGGGCCAAAATTCCTCAAGAGTGATGTTTCCTATAATTATTGATCCATTTCACATTTAATTGAAGTTACTGATGCTCGAGAAGGTGCCACCAGTTACTGAATGAAGGGTTCCCATACATTTTCATACAAGGATAGTTAATAAAATATATCCTTTTTGGCAGTTATTTATTCAATGGAGTTATATTTCTCTCTTATCAGGGCTTAGATTAGGACCTAATTATGCTTTGAGTATAAATTGGGCTAAAATACAAATCCATCCGGGTGCTCACTAACTTTATCGCATGTGCTGAAAATACCTACGCATAAAGAATTGGTATTATATATCTATGAATCATACAAACAGAAGTGTCAGCCATGTCTGCTGAGATTCTCCCAATGACTATTTCCACTACACCTATCTTGCATCACTTCCAGTACTGAAAATACAGCTACAGAGTCTGAACATTTCAGGTATGTTTCCAAAGTATCTCAAAATGTCACTTTCAGGACAGATTCAGCAAGAAACTTTTTATATGTAGATCTCCTGAGGTTCTCACACTAGAGGTTTTTTTTTCTTTTGTTTTAATAAGTGCTCTTTACTTACTTCTAAACTGAAATATCCAAAGTTCTATGTGGAGGACAAGATGAAAATCATACAAATAAACAGATGCTATTCATGTGTCTTTTCTATTAGAGTTTGAATAACGTCTTTAGTTGCTCTGTCACAGTAGCTGTTTCCAATACTAGAGGCAGGTAAAATATTTAGGGCCCAATATTCAAAGACATCCAGTTATCAGTTATCCGGGTAACAGGATATTCAGCAGCCCAGCTATGCTCCTGAATATAACCGGATAGTTCTAGTTATCAAGATAAGTTTAGACCTGCTATTGAGCGGATTTAACTTATTCAGTTAATTTAACTGGATACGGCTGAATATAGGCACTTATCTGGTTAAAATAATTGGATAATTAGCACCGCCCCGATCCACCCATTTACTATCCGGTTATCTACTTAGCTAGATAGGTGACTTATCTGACTAAGTGGCGGCTGCTGAACACAGCCGGATAGTCACCGGACACCATTCAGCTGGATAAGGATAGGCGCAAGCATGCGAGGCACAGGCAGTCTTCATTTTCCTCATGTAGCGGATCATCCAAGCTCACCTTCCTCGTCCTCCTGAAGTTCGGGTTCTTCATCTCTGGCAAGTCGATTAGACCGGGAGGACGCTGTTCACTCCCCCACCCCCCCGAGCTGCCTAGAATGGAACATGAACTTTGGGAATTGATTCCCAAGACTCCAAGCCATCGCATTAGGCACAGGCCCTACATCGATTTTTTCCAGTTGCTGGAAAAACATGGGAAGCGGGGCCAGACTAAGCAGGAGAGGAGAAAGGAACAGGAGGTAGCCAAGCCCCCACAGAGACAGATTATAAACTGGGTGTGTGCATTCGCTCAAAGCGCATCTGTGGTGGTGCATGCCCATATTTGGACACTATTTTAGGCGATTATAAAGAATGCAATGGATTTGCATGGCTCAATTACGATGAGCCTGTCACGAGAGAATGGCTAGTAAGTCCGCTATATCTTGGGGAAGACAAGATGTTAGCCTGTGGCTCACAAAATTGACGACATGGGCTTTAATCTCCAAAGCGAGTTTGCAGCCCTTTCACAGCAAGCAGGCACATGGCGGGCAGGCCAAGTGCATGCAAGGCTCAAGCAGTACCTGCTGGAAATAAAAAAAAAGGGAACACATTACCCCCATACTTAAGAAACTACATTGGCTCCCTGTCCACTATCGTATACAATACAAGATATTATCACTCATTCACAAATCCCTCCACAACCCAGAAATGAACTGGCCCGCCAACACCTTTCAATTCTATAATTCTAATAAGCCAATTAGAAATCCCTATATTGCTACACTACAAACCCCTTCACCTAAACTATTTAAATATGTATCCACCAAAGCTCGTGCCATTTCCATAGCTGGCCCTATACTATGGAATGCTATGCCCACTGACTTACGCCTTGAACCGTCCTCTAAGACTTTCAAGCAAAAGCTCAAGACATGGCTTTTTACTAAAGCCTATACTTGATTCTTACCTGTTCCCCCCTAACTCTCTTGTTCCCAACATTATACTAACCCACACGATCTTTCTTAACTCTTAACACTCCCTTTTTTAGTCTGTCAACTTTTCCATCTTCTCCCTTATCTATTACCCCATCTTTAACTTATCTTTTCCTTAATCTATTACTCCATCTTTACCTAATCTATCACTCTATCTTTTCCCTATTCTGTTACCCTTAACTTTTACTTCATCCATGCCCTTTTCTGCTCATTCCTTCTACTTCTGTTACCATTCTTATAACCTCTTATTTTGCCTTCTGTATATATGTATTTAACCCTTTCCCTCCTGACCCTTTCTTTTCCTTCCCGTTCCAATTTGCTCCCCACCCCTCTCTTCCCTCCATTTTTTGCCTTGATATTAGATTAAGTTATGCTATTACAGTTATTTTTTACTATATTTTATTATCTATTATTAGTTAAATAAGATGTTCTTGATACCGTATTATACTGTTTTAATGTAATTTGGATTTCAGCTACTATTATTCTGTTATATGTACACGCAATTGCGTATTTTTGTTCTATGTACACCGACGTGATATCTTTGATGAGCGGCGGTATATAAAAACTAATAAATAAATAAATAAATAAATAAATAAATAAAATAAATACAACAGAGGGGCCTGCTCTGCTGCAGACTACAGATATAAGCATGTCTGCATTTGGTGCGCAGCACCCCATCCAGCAAACAAATGTATGCAAAATGATAAGTAAAGAGTGCGGACAGGTTATCACACCAACCCTTGTAAAATGCAAGCGATGTTTCCCTGGTTGTACTGAATGGTTTCCAAGATGGTTTTCGTATTCCCTGCATGGGTCAGCCACAATCCACTAAGATGGTCAATGCCCCTTCAGCACACATTCTGGCTGACATTGTCAGGGAGAAACTTGAGGAGGAGGTTCAGCTGGGGTGCATTGCTGGCCCTTTCGCTAAGCCCCGGTGGGAGCATCTGGCGTTGTCCCCACTAGTAGTCGTTCCCTAAAAGCAGCCAGGAAAATACAGGCTTATACATAACCTATCACATCCGCTGGGAGCCTCTGTTAATGACCATATTCCCTCGGAATACTGCTCAGTACAATATTCGTCCTCTGATACTGCATTGGACTTAAGATCCTGCGGACAGAGTGCCCTTATGGCGAAAGTGGATATCGAGTCTGCTTTTCGATTATTCCCAGTACACACCCAAGCAGTTTCCATTTCGAGAGGGGCTTTTATTATGACAAATGTCTGCTAATGGGATGCTAGATTTTGTGCACCTACTTCGAAAATTCAGCACCTTCCTACATTGGGCAACTGAAGAGGCATCCGGGCTAGCATTGCTAGTTTACTATTTGGATGATTTCTTATTTATAGGAAAAGGGGGTTCACCCAAATGCATTAAGTTGTTTGACATGTTCCGCAAGTCCCAAGGCCCGATAACGGTCCTTACCTTCCTAGGGATCAAGCTTGATTTCAACCGGATGGAATCCAGGCTCCCAGGCAACAACTTAGCAAAACCGACCGATATGATGGCTATCACCATGCGCAGCATGAAAATTTCACTGAGGCACATGAGGTCCCTCATAGGCAGCCTAGCCTTTGCCATGCGAGTTATTCCTATGGGCAGGATTTTCCTGAGTCACCGAATTCAGTCCACGGTAGGTCTGGTTCGTGACCTCTACCACTTGTGGGTTAGCAGACCTATGAGTTTATGGCTTTATGGTCCATATCCCTCAGAGACTTTAATGGAGTTTCAGCGTGGCTTCCTAGACTGGTGAGCAGTGATAACCTACTGCTATACTCTGATGCATCAGGAGGCATTGGATCTGGTGTCCTTTTCAGGGGAGCCTGGTGCGCTACACGCTGGCCAGACTACTAGACGGCATGCGGCCTAACCACAAACATCACATTTCTCAAGCTTTTTCCTATTGCAGTTGCTGTGCACATCTGGGGTGAGGTGCTTAATCGTCAATGGGTGGTGTTATGGTACGACAAAGCAGTAGTAGTTCAATCAATAAACAGACAGACTTCCAAGTGCCTCCTCATGGCAGAGTTGTTAAGGGAATTTGTGTTATGCTACCTGCGCATGAACATTGTGGCATGAGCAAAGCATTTTCCTGGAATGTGCAATGAGATAGCAGATTCTCTTTCTCGCTGCAAGTGGTCCCTGTTCAGGATCTGGAAAGGAATACGATGAGTGAGGTTATCAAATTTGCAGTTCTTAGTGTTTGGGTAGTTACCAGGTTCTTGAGGCCTGTTTGGCCTCTGTTGGAAACAGGATGCTGGGCTTGATGGACCCTTGGTCTGACCCAGCATGGCAATTTCTTATGCTCTTATGTCCTTAAGCTGGCGCTGCAGGCAAAGCCGAATGGCAGAGAGGTCCCGGAACAGCTATGGTCCTTCAGAACAGGACAGCGCACAAGATGCTGAGATAATCCCTTGCCCTCTCCACATGGAACACCAACATTTGCAACTACAACAAAGTGAAGGCATTTCTCATTGTGAACCGCTAGTCCAGTCACCAAGTTCCAGAGGACCTCTTCATTAGCTGAATAGTGCACACCAAAAGCAGGGGTTGTCCAGGAACATGGTTCGTACACACTTAGCGGCTCTAGTGTTTTTCTCGAAGCTGGAAATGGGCCGCACGGAGGAGTGTTTCGCTGTAAAAAGAGAGTGATGCTAGGCTGGGCCAGGGAGTCCCTGCCTCGGCACGATGAGCGGAGACCAGTGACTCATGACTTACTGTTACAGTTTTGTTGCGTCTTGCCCTTGTTAGCTATAGACGAGTTTGAGACTGCACTCTTCTGGGTTGTATTTGTGCTGGCATTCTTTGGAACCTTGCGTGCTAGTGAGTTTATAGTGCCATCGCGGAATGCATCACAGCTTTGTGACTTGCTGGGGGAGGACGTCAGCTTCTTGAATGTCACGTTATACCTAAAATTAAGACAGTCCAAAACTGATCGGGGGCCCGCAGTCAAGTCAACACATTGACTGCAGTCTGAGGTTTGGTGACATGTCTGATTGTAGCTGTGTCTCTATACTTAACCCTAAACCAAAAGAAGACTGTCTGTTTTTGCTTCACTGCGATAAATCCCCATTAAGCAGTTAGTCTTTGGCAGTTTTCAAGGAAGCCCTAACTGAAGCAGGGCTTCAGAGCAAATGTTTCGGCACTCACTCATTCCGCATTGGAGCCGCTTCCAATGCGGAATGAGTGAGTGCCGTCAACACGGCACTCACTCATTCCGCAGTGCAGTCAACACCGGTATCCCACAGGCTATGATACTGCAGATGGGTTGATGGAGGTCGGGAGCCTATGCATCATACACTAGGCACAAAGATGATTCCCCTGTGCTGGTGCCAGATCCAGGTTGGGAATACTAAGATTTAAGTTCTTCTTTCACTTACAGCTGCCATCAGACATCATTCTGTGTGGATCGGCGGCCACTTGTTCATCACGCATGTCCAGAAAAAGGCCATGAGTGGGAAATTTGGGCACAACTTAGGGTTGTTGGAAGAAGGCTGAACAATCAAATGACTAGGTAAAGGAGACATGCATTGGTACCAACTCTGGCCCATACTGCAGTTGGGAAGAGCTAGTCTGACACTACCAGACCTTATCATACACCTTGGTGGCATCGATTTGGCTAAGGGCATAGGCCTCGCTCTGTTGAACATGATCAGTGACAATTTAGACTATCTTGCCTCATCGTGACCATCCTCAAAAATCTGCTGGTTCAAAATCATACCTCAAAGGTACTGTGCCAAGTTCAATCATCAGATAGCCAAAGCCATCCAACACTGAAGTGGTTATTTGAGACATGAATGGGTGGGAAGAGATTGTGCAGAATTGTACACTCTGGACAGAGTACACCTGTCAAACATGGGAAATGATCTGTTTCTGCAAGCTATTCAGAGGTTATTCATTGGTTTTGTTTTGAGGGGGAGCCTATCAAGCGTGGGCAGAAGAGTACTTCCTAGACCTCATGTGCCAGGACCCTTGTGGTGGGAGCGACTGAGTCCAGGAAAGCCTACTGTTACACAGGAGGAATTAGAAGGAAGCCTGGAGGTGCCGTTATGGACAAGAGGGGCCTAGGGGCCACCACTCTGTTTTGGCCACGGATTATCAATGTCAGGCCCGGGGTGTGGGCTTTGTTGGATCAATGGCTGGATACATGGGAAGGAGCTCTAGCGGGGCTTGCTGCGTGGCATCCGGGCAGGGCCAAAACCCCTCCGGTTTTTGGTGGGCTCGCAGGGAGCAAGACCCCATTGTTCCGCTTGGGCAGAACGAGTCAGAGTTATCGGCACCTTCCCAGCGGCGAGAGTAGGCATTATTTGGCAGGACTCCATGCCTAAATTAGACTCCCGTTAGGGTACTCTAATAAACGGCTGCGGCCATTTCATCCAAGTTATGTGTCACGTTTCTGTGTGTGTGTAAATTGGAGGCATCCAGCTAGAATGGATGGGATTGGGGTAGAACTATGGGTGTCCGGGCTGCTCGATTATGATTTTCTGAGTTATCTGTGATTGCCTCCAGGGAACCCACATGAACCACCACATCATGGTCATGACAAGAAAGCCCACAGCATATGCTTAACCCAGGATAAGCACACACTGGAATTCAAAATACTGTTAATTTGAGCATAATCTAAAGCATTTCATCTTTACCTACTCACATTTTTTGTGAAATGGCAAAGCTAAAATACTCTTAAAGGAATTACAGTGATAAAAATATAGCACTATACATCTTCAAAATGAAGAAAACTTTTACAAGTTCTTTTATATCTGGTCTTGGGGCTTGCTTCCTGGTGCCAACTTAGAACAGAGTTGGTGCAGGAGCATGGGGCTTAATAAACTGCAGGACTTGAAGCGTGGCTGGGTAGGGAAAAAGCCTTCTGGCATGTACCAGTATTGAAATCACAAAGAAAATAACTCAATTTGAATGTGTTCTCTCTGTGAGGAAATACAGAGCTATGTACACTAGGGAAGTATTTCAATGTTGCAGATTTTTGTGAAAACAAACTAAAAGGCCTCTTCAAATTACAGAAGCTTCTGTTACTCTATAACATGCAATGCATATGCTAAAGCTGTCATAGATATTTCCATAATTCAGCCTCTTTAACAGCTATGCATACTATGTATGTAGGATCATTCATTACCTCTGAACCAAGTGTTAAACATGGCGCAGAGAAATGCAGAGCAGAATCATCAACCAGGTATCTGAATCATGAATTGGTATCATATTGTTGCATGTCTATTTATATGATGAGCAATTACCCAACAATGCATGGCTGTGAGCCAAAAGAGGAATTGTTCTTACTTGCCAATTCCTTTTCTTTGTCTCATGCCAGTCTAGACCACAGGGTTTAGTTCAATCTATTGGAACCTCAGAGTCCAATAAGACTATCCTGAATCTCGTAATTGCAAGAGAGATCTGCGTGGCTCCTTCTTTCTCTCCCTGGATTGATCACTTTGACAGCAGCACATCCAAGACATACTAGATTATATTAATATAGAAAAGCCACAAAGGCTGGGTGGCCCAATGACTCAGTGGTCATGCTGTGTGTTATGTAGAAGGACCTGGGTTTGATGCCTGTCTCAGGGCCTCCATTTCCTAGGTTGGCTGGGAATGCCACAAAGGCAGCATTCATGGCCTCTGGAATGGAAGGAAGTCACTGTTCTTGCACAACTGCGACACCTACTGGCAGGATTTGGGGTCCATAATTTCAGGGTACCAGAAGAATATGCATACAACCATACATAACAAGATGCTTGAAAAAAATAGTACTGGGAAGGAAGAGTACTAGGATTAAGGGGACACTTCATGAACCTCATAAGTAGCACAACTACAACAAATCGGAGAATGTTCACTGAGTGAAAAAATTACAATCAAACTGTGGAATATCTTGACAGAGAATGTGGTGGAAACAGCATATCTGGTTTGAAAAGGATCTAGATAAGTTCTTGAAGGAATGGCAATGGCAATTTTTATTTAATAGACCTACTTTCAATAAAATCTCCTCAGATTGCATTCATATATAAATATCAATTACAAACACAGAATTAAATCAATAAAATACATAATCATAAAACAATAAAAGTAACAAAAAATAACTGAAAAAATAAGATAAAATAAATAATTAAAAATCCTAAGACTAATAAAGCATTAAAAACAACTGAATAACTACAAGACAGGGAGGGAATCTGTTAACCACTATCAGCTGTTTATGAGCTACAAGGACTGGATCTATTCTTTTGGATCCTGATGAGTACTTGTGACCTAGATTAGCCAATGACTGAAACAGGATGCTGTCCTTGAATAATCTTTGGTCTGACCCAATTTAGCTTTTCTTATGTTCTTATTAAACTAAGAGAAAAGGAATTGGCAGATAAGAAGAAAAAAAAGTGTTCTTCAGCAGCACCTGCATCTCATCCAGTCTGGACCATAAGAAGTTACCACTGCTTGTACTTTACATGAAGAGACTGATAGTAAATGTGCAGAACTCTTTTTCCAAGCACTGCCGGAATTGAGACATTTGTCACTTCTATGGTGCTTTGTAAAGGTAGCTAATAATTTCCACCTGGTTACAGAAGCATTCATGATTTCCACTTGCAATGCAGCCACTGCTCTTGTATGTAAGCCCTCATAAAAGCTACAGCCTTTAACTCGCCAGTCTTTACACTTCAAAAATGCAGTTCTTCATCCACCTGGAAGCTTTTGAAACCTTTTTCTTTTATTACAAGCACAATACAACACAAACACCTGCCCCTCTTACTTAAAAGAATGCAATTTTTTTCCCCAAGTAAAATGTCACACACTTAACATTCAGAGTCTGTAAGCTCTTTTTTTTTCCAATAACAATTTTGGTTGAGGACCAGGTTAGCAAAACAGTTTATTCAAATGGAATGTTGTATTCACTTCCAGAATAAAACCAAGGAACAGTTCCAAATATCTTGAAAAAAGACAGCTGTAAAAAATGGAGCCACAGAAAACAGGCTCTGAGGTTCACTAACCATTTTAGAACAACAGATAATAATCAAGAAAAAAAAAGTTTTCATTCTTAGATCATAAAATGAAACTAAACACAGAGGTGTGAATGGAAGAAAAGAAACAGCTTCAATCTAAACTGCTGGGTTGAAAAACTTGACAGAACTAAAGCATCATTAATCAGAGGCTAGTGGACAGGGCTGACTATGCAGGGCCGGAGGAACCACTAGGTGAGCTAGGCCTCTGCCTAGGGCACCGAGACTTAGGGGGCGCCGCGGCAGAATTTTGAAAGGGCAAAAAATGCCCTTTCAAAATTCTGCCAGCCCCCACCTCACCCTCCTGACGCCCCCCTGGTGGTCCAGAGGATGGCCTGGGAACGATCTGCCGCTCCCAGGGCCTCGGCTGCCACTAACCAAAATGGCGCCGGTGGCCTTTAGCCCCTACCATGTGACAGGGGCCAACCATTTCGATTAGTGGCAGCCAACGACCCGGGGGTAGCAGATGGATCCCGGGCCCCCCGCTGGACCACTAAGTGATTTGTGAGTTTTCTTTTTGGGGGGGGGGGGGGCGGCGCAAGGTTGAAGGTGCCTAGGGCGCTCAATCCCCTTGCACCGGCCCTGACTCTATGGCGTGCAGAGTCCAGGACAAACCGGCCAGAGCATGCTATTCAATGGGGGCTTGTCCCAATCGGCTGATACTAGCCCACCTCTGCTCTCTCCTCCACAGATTGAAGACATGGCAGGCACCAGGAAGCACTGTCCCTCTCCCGCTGCTCCCCCTATCACAAGACAGCACTCTTGCACCCCTTCTCCCCTCGCTGCCCCCCAGAAATCAGCAAGCATTCTCCCCAGCCTCTGAATCTTCTGGGCACCTATCTGGCTGCTCAATGCTTTAACCCATGAGGACTGATTACCCGGCCTTTCCTCCATGTGCTGTGAGCTTGCTTTGGGGGCTGAAAACTCTGGTGGGCTGACAAGTGTCTGAAATCTCCAATGCAGGCCTGAAGACACTGGGATGTCTTCCTGGACTCTTCCTGGACTCTGGGGTAGGAAGGGGCTGATGCTACCACCTCTTCTCTGGCATGAATGGGCACAGCAGCTCTTTCTTATATGGAGCCAGCCCACCGCCCCAAACCTTGGATCCTAGGGCAGTCACCCAGATGTGCAGCCCTCCCCCCTTGGATGGCCCTGTTAGAGGAAAGCATTGGCAATACTACTAAACTACAGCCCCTTTCTGCCAAACAGAATGTGAAACCTTTCTACAAATAGAGAAAGATTGGGATGCAATATGAATTCCACGCATTAAGAAAGGTGGAAGGAAGGTAAAACGATTACAGATAAGGTTAAAAGGTGAGATGAAAGAGGCTATTTTAGCCAAAAAAAACCCATCCTTCAAAAACTGGAAGAAGGAACCTTCTGAAGAAAATAGGATAAAGCATAATCATTGTCAAGTTAAGTGTAAAACACTGATAAGACAGGCGAAGAGAGAATTTGAAATGAAGTTGATGAGTCTGATGAACTGAACGAAATCACTATGAACCTGGAAGATGTAGTAGGCCAGAATGACAAACTAAAGCAGTGGTCCCCAAACCTTTTTGGGATATCCTCAATGAATATGCATGACAGAAAATTTACATGTTATGGAGGCAGTGCATGCAAATTTTCTCTAATGCATATTCATTGAGGATATCCCAAAAATCCCCAACTGGCTGGTGGCCCTCCAGGACAGGTTTGGGGACCACTGAACTAAAAAGAGTAGCAAATCACCTGGACCGGATGGTATGCATCCTAGGGTACTGAAATTTCTTATCTATTAGTTTAAATTTGTAACCTATCATTAAAATCATCCATTGTACCTGAAGACTGGAGGGTGGCCAATGTAAACCCAATATTTAAAAAAGGCTCCAGGGGCGATCCGGGTAACTATAGACCAGTGAGCCTGACTTCAGTGCTGGGAAAAATAGTGGAAACTATTCTCAAGATCAAAATCATAGAGCATATAGAAAGACATGGTTTAATGGAACACAGTCAACATGGATTTACCCAAGGGAAGTCTTGCCTAACAAATGTGCTTCATTTTTTTGAAGGGGTTAATACACATGTGGATAAAGGTGAACCGGTAGATGTAATGTATTTGGATTTTCAGAAGGCGTTTGACAAAGTCCCTCATGAGAGGCTTCTAAGAAAACTAAAAAGTCATGGGATAGCGGGCGATGTCCTTTCGTGGATTACAAACTGGTTAAAAGACAGGAAACGGAGTAGGATTAAATGGTCAACTTTCTCAGTGGAAAAGGGTAAACAGTGGAGTGCCTCAGGGATCTGTACTTGGCCCAATGCTTTTCAATATATTTATAAATGATCTGGAAAGGAATACGAGTGAGGTTATCAAATTTGCGGATGATACAAAATTATTCAGAGTAGTTAAATCACAAGCGGACTGTGATACATTACAAGAGGACCTTGCAAGACTGGAAGATTGGGCAACCAAATGGCAGATGAAATTTAAGGTGGACAAGTGCAAGGTGTTGCATATAGGGAAAAATAACCCTTGCTGTAGTTAAACAATGTTAGGTTCCATATTAGGAGCTACCACCCAGGAAAAAGATCTAGGCATCAGTGGATAATACTTTAAAATAGTCGGCTCAGTGTGCTGCAGCAGTCAAAAAAAGCAAACAGAATGTTAGGAATTATTAGGAAGGGAATGGTTAATAAAATGGAAAATGTCATAATGCCTCTATATCGCTCCATGGTGAGACCGCACCTTGAATACTGTGTACAATTCTGGTCGCCGCATCTCAAAAAAGATATAGTTGCGAGGGAGAAGGTACAGAGAAGAGCAACCAAAATGATAAAGGGGATGGATCAGCTAACCTATGAGGAAAGGCTGAAGAGATGGCTGATGGGGGATATAAGGGATGTACAAAATCATGAAAGGACTTGAATGGGTAAACATGAATCAGTTATTTATTCTTTCAGATAATAGGAGGACAAGGGGGCACTCGAAGTTAGGTAGTAGCACATTTAAAACAAATCTGAAAAAAATTATTTTTCACTCAATGAACAATTAAGCTCTGGAATTTGTTGCTAGAGGATGTGGTTAGTACACTTGTAGCTGGGTTTAAAAAAGGTTTGGTTAAGTTCATAAGAACATGCCATACTGGGTCAGACCAAGGGTCCATCAAGCCCAGCATCCTGTTTCCAACAGTGGCCAATCCAGGCCATAAGAACCTGGCAAGTACCCAAAAACTAAGTCTATTCCATGTTACCGTTGCTAGTAATAGCAGTGGCTATTACTAGCAACAGTAACCATCCAGTAATTGCTATTAATCAAGCTGACTTCAGGAATAGTCACTGCTATTACTGGCATCAGTAGCATGGGATCTTGGTGTTTGGTTACTTGACAGGTACTGGATTGGCCACTTTTGGAAACAGGATGCTGGGCTTGATAGACCCTCAGCCTGACCCAGTATGGCAACTTCTTTTGTTCTTATGTTCACATCAGTCCCTCCGCACAAGTTTCTCTCCCATCACTACATACCCTAGTCTCTCCCCAGCCCATTTCTACAAGTCTCTCCCTCCCACCTCTTGCCCAGCCCCATCCTACCAGTATTTCAACCCCTATGACTCCTCCCTAGTCTGTCTCATCCCAGCACATCTTTACTAGTCATTCCCCCAACTCACAGCCCAGTCTCTCTCTCTCTGGCCTCTCCCCCCCAGTCTCTTTTTTTCAGGCCTTCCCCACTCCTGCCAACCTCACCTCAGTCTTTCTCCCTCAGCTGTCAAACAACCCCATCCCCTCTGCCTTTCAGTCTCCTTCTAGCTGTCAACTTTGTACTTTTTGTCCAAGGGCCTGCAAGGGAATTTTCAAAGGGCCACTCCCCATGGAATGTCCCTCTGAATGGTCAGGGCCCGGTGGCACAGCAAGTTCTTTAGTATCCACAGATTTTACACACAGGGATTTTAAAATGATTCCTGGTGGCTGTCTGCCCCCACCTTACTCATGATCCTGGGTGGTTACTTCTCCTTCTGCCCTCTCTCCTTATCACTTTCACTGGTCCTCTCACTCCTACCTTTCTAATGGCCCCTTCCTGAATGCCTGCTTATCCCCATCCTTGATCCCTTTCTAAGAGGCTTTCCCTCTTACCATCTCCTCCCTGCAGCCCCTTCCCCGGTTCTCTCCCTCCTGCCCTTTCCTTGGACTTCTTCCTCCTGGCTCCTCTCTGGGTGCTACCCTTGTGGCCACTTTCTGGGATCTTGTCCTCCTGCTATTCGCCCCTCTCATGACCTCTTCCTGAGAACTCTCCTGCACTCGTTCCCGAGTGCTGCCTTCCCAAAGGACTTCCCTCCTGCCCTGCTTCCATAGCACCTTCCCAAATGCATCTCCTCATGGCCTCTTCCTGAGTGCTCTTCCTCCTGCTCTCTCCTCCATGTGGGCCCTTTGCTGCTTCTTGAGTGCTTATTTTATTATCCCCTCCCCTGTGGCCCTTTCCCCTCCCCCCATGGCCATTCAACTCCGTGGTGCTTTTGTATCAGGCCAGCAAGACAGCCAGAGCACACGTGGCAGTGCCCGGAAACCCTCCTCAGAGTCATCACCCTGCTTGCCACTACCTCCTCCAGTCATGTGAAGAACAGTTACTTTGGATGCTGAAGGCAGCAGACGTCCCATCCTCTTTGTGCAATTTCAGGCTCCTCGTGGTGGTTACTTGCTGCACTCTTCCCCCACCTCTTCTCTCTGCCAATTCAGAATCCTCCTGGCAGCAATCAGCCCTGCTCTTCCCCACCCCCTCTCTGTGCAGGTTTGGGCTCCTTGAGACGGATCTCACCTTTTGGCATAAGCAATCTGGGATCAGCCAGCAGCAATCAGAGCAGAGCTCCTCAGAGATGGCCTTCGGAACCTGTTTGGGGTGTAGAACCCAACTCTCCCTGCCTAGGGCGTGTTTGGGTTCAGGCTGCCTCCCCCTCTCTGTTACCCACATCACTGTTGTTGTTGTTGTTGTGCTCGCTGGCATCAGGTTGGGTGTCTTTTGGTCCCCTTTCATGATGGTGAGCAGTCTGTCGCCAGGGATTCACCCATGTGTGAGGATTACCATCCTGCTTGTCCTTGGAGAAAGCAGAGTTGCTTACCTGTAACAGTTGTTCTCTGAGGACAGCAGGATGTTAGTTCTCATGAAACCCGCCCGCCACCCCGCGGAATTGGGTTTCTCCTATTTTTTTTTTATTTTAGTTTTAATTATAATTCTATGTTACAAGACCGTTGAGGACCCCCTGTGGATGCGTAGTATAGGGCATGCTCAGTGTGCAGTCAGTCAAAGACTAAATTTTCCGCATCGGGGCTCCATCTAATGATGTCACCCATGTGTGAGGACTACCATCCTGCTTGTCCTTGGAGAATTATTTTGCCACCAGATGCACAAATGGATGAACAGATTGACTCAGACCCCTTTTACGTAAATCCTTTCAACATTTCATATGTTGCAAAGTATAAAACCTGTATCACATGTGACCAAGTAGTTTATTTAGCTTTTAAGAATTTTACTTTTCACAGGCTGCAATAACCTTTTCCTTGAATCAACACAAGAATTATCCAAAAATGATGCTCTGCAATCTTTTTTTTTGTTTTGTTGCACACCTGACAAAGGGTCTAACTTCATTAGTGTGACACCATCACCTTCACCCTTAACTTCTGTTCATTTCCTTTCCAACTGGCATCTTCACCTTCCCTCCCCACTGCCTACAACATCCTCATCCCCTCTCTCCCCCTTCCCATGGCTTCACCACCTTCTCCCTTTCCTCACCCCCCCCCCCCCCCCCCCCCCCCAGTATCATCCCCAACTTTCTTCTTCCCTGGCATCATCACCTCCTTCCCTTTTCCGCCACTCCCCTGGCCTCCTCACCACCTTCTCCTCCCTATCTCCCCCACCCCCAGGCATCATTATCTTCCCTCTCTCTGCATCATTACCTTCCCTCTCTTTCATCCTCTGCTATCATCTTTTCTCCCCTCCCACCCCTGGCATCATCACTTTCTCTTCTCCTCCCCTGGCATTTTTTCTTCTGTTCCCTATCCCTCCCCATCCCCTTTCTTTCCTGGCTCCCACACCCTGGCATCATTACTCCTTCCTCTCTCCCCACCCTTGGCACCATCACCTCTTCCCTCACCCTCCAGTATCACTACACCTTCTCTTCTCTTTCCTCATCCCTCTCTCGCATCATCATCATCATCATCATCTTACTTCTTCCTCTATCCATCTGGTACCATCATGTTCTCGCCTCCACTTCCTGGCAATATCACCTTCTCTTCCCTACCCCTTGGCATCATCACCATCTTCCTTCTCCCTCCACACCTCTCCCTCTATCCCAGCCCCTTGGCATCCTCACCTTCCCTTTCCCCCACTTCCCTAATATCACCTTCTCTCTCCCCTACCCCTAGCACTACCACCTTCCATTTCCATTTCCTCCATACCCCGTCCTTCTCTCCCATACGCCTTGGCATACTCAAGCAGAAGCAGCAGCAGATAAGCATTGCTCTCTGACTCCCAAGCCCCCCCTGCTGGTAGGGTGACACCTTGAAGGCTTTGAAAGAAAGAGGAAATGAAAACCTTCATCTTTCGAGATCACATAAGCCCTTTCTTCAGATGCGTTAGGCAGTACAGGCAAGCAATACTGTAAACTCTCAGCTGTATGTAGAGAAGGAATCACCATGAATGCAAGTGAAACACTATATAATACATGTTTAGCCTATCAGCAACCCAACTCTACCGACTCTGAAGGTAAAGTGAAGACGCAACACCCTCCCCCACAATTATCAATGTCACTTCTGTAATAAATAAACCAGAGAAAGGACATATCTCCCTGATGGAGTAGAAATACATTTGAGATTTGCAGCTTTGACATATTTATGAGGGCAGAGTCCACGTGCTGAGAATTAGGAAAGCCTGCCTGACAATCCACCTTTGCTTTTGCCAAGAATGCAAGTACAACTGCCGCGAACAGTGCCTTTACTGTGCAGCCTGTGGAAAATAAAATGTGATCCAAATGCCTCCCCTTCCTTCAAAACGAACAGTATCAAGAGCTGAGGAACTGAAAGTTCAGCCCTATTCCAAGCGCTCTGGCTCATTCAGAGGAAGCCAGAATCCAGCTCCTTGCATTCAGGTGCACAGCACACAGCGCATGCAGCATTTAGGAACACATCTGCAGGGATTAACTATGTACAAGTCTCTGAGCCACCTAAATACTTCTACACTATTCTTAACCAGCAAAACCTCTTTTGTGTTTTAAATTCCTTTAAATCTTTTGCACTCGTACATTTGCATGTGAACACGGCAAACAGTACAAAATTAAATGACAAAAAAAAAAACCCCAACATTTTGTATTTTAACAAAATGTTTGGACTAGATGTCTCCGTTTATCACTCAAATCACTATCAACCTTAAATTCCTAGAATAAGAAAAAAAAAAGGACTGGGACCCGTTCTAAGTGAGAACTGGACATTATTATAAATACATAAAAAGAAAAGAAAGGTGGGTAATGATTCTAAGTGCCTTTGCCTGATAGAAACAAAAGGCAGGTAATTCTAAGGGTGTCTTTCTTTAAGATACACACAGGCCACGCGTACCGTTTAACACGCAATTGGCCATGCATTTCCCACTGGCGTCTATTATCCCTTATACTGGAAGGGGTAATAGTGCGTGGAAAACGTGTAACCAACCCCCCCCCCCCCCCCAAAAAAAAACTAACCTATTAGTTAGTTGCCCACATTTTACTCTCAGAAATTAACACCTGCCCAAGGGCAGGCATTAAGTTCTAAGCGACCCTGAAAAGTGTATAGAAAAGCAGAAATTACTGATTTTCTGTACACCCACCGACTTAATATCCTAGCGATATTAAGTCGAAGGAACCAAAAATTAAAAAAAAAAAAAAAAATCTAACTCGGGCACTCAATTTTGCCGGCAGAGTCCAACAGGATAAAGATCCTGCAGGAGACTAAATGCATAGTAGAATCTTTATCGGTGGAAAGTGCACGTGTGATGGGGAAAGAGTATAGCAGTGGGAATATCTTGCCATCCACTCGGCCAACATGAACAGATAGATAATGAAATGCAAACAAAAATTAAAGGAAGCTAACACATTTGGCAGCACAGTAATAATGGGAAATTTCAATTACCCCAATACTGACTGGGTAAATGTCGTATCAGGATATGCTAGGGATGTAAAGTTTCTAGATGAAATAAATGACTGCCTCAAAGAGCAGCTGGTATGGGAAAAAGCAAGAGGGGTAGTCATTTTAGACCTAATTCTTAGTGGAACACAGAATTTGGTGAGAGATAATTGTAGAGGGGAAACTCGGCGACAATGATCATAATGTGATCAAATTTGAGTTATTGATTGGAGGAAGGACATTAAGTAAATCTACTGCTCTATCATTTAACTTTCAAAAGGGAGATTTTGATAAAATGGAAAAAATAGTTAGGAAAAATCTAAGGTGCAGCTACAAAGATAAACAGCCTGATTTTAAATAGCATTTACGCAAGTAAGTGGGCTTTTGGAAATTGCTATAATATTTGCCATTGAATTGTCCATAAGATTTAGCCACGTAAATGCACTTTACTCGAGTAAATGACTTTTCAAAATTGCTACAATAGTAATTACGTTTCTAGCTCCTTTTGAAAATTATCCCCAAACAGTTTACAACAGATGTGAACATTATTTAAAAATACCATCTTGGAAGCCCAGACCAGATGTATTCCATGCATCAGAAAAGGCAGAAAGAAGGCCAAATGACTGCTGGCATGGTTAAAAGTTGAGGTAAAAGAGGCTATTTTAGCCAAAAGAACTTCTTTACAAGGAGAAAATTCCTTAAGTAGCTACGAATGAAAGCTCATAATGTCATATTCCAGTCCTGGTTCTGACTGAGCTGGACATACAAAGGAAAGGGAGGAAAATGCCAGGTCAAAAAAAAAAAAAAAAAAGGCATCTTGTTATACCAACCCTTTAATCAGAGACATCCCCACTGAAGCAAAGGTCACAAATAATGGTAACTATCAGAAATTGAGAAAACTATGAAAATACAACATATCAAAGTTAATAGCAAACATAATGATCAAAGAAAAAACCAAACACTATTAGACTTCACTAGTTCTGGAAGCAAGTGGAGTCAACTTCTTTTCTGCCAGGACAAAGCTTTATGCGACTAAAAGCTCCTGGAACACCACCATCAAATCTGATTTCTAGAGCAATTATAATCAAAACATGCACAATGCCAAGAGCTAGAAGGTAAATTACACAGCAAGGTTTAACCACTCCTTTTATTTTCTGCATTTAGAAGAATTGTAGAGCAAAATGTATTTTGGATGGCTGGGAACAGAAAGACAGCAAAATGAAGGAAATCTGCTGCCTTATCTTTTCACGTTCTAACAATATAACATCTGATCTAGGATTAATATTTTGAAATGACTCTGAGCCGCAAAGGAAAGGTTATGTCACTCATCAGCAGAACTTCAGCCGCCGGCTGAATGATAAATTGATTCCCTTGCTGTTTCTAAATTACGTGCAATGCATCACAACAGCAAATCAGTCAAAAATTCAACTGCATGCATACTTTATAGTACAACTGGTCTGATTCAGAACAAAGAGGTAGGTAGCAGAACAAGTTCTCAGATACCAGGCAAATTTACCATTGCTTTACAATGATAATCTTGCCTTAGAGTGGCAATCACTATGCAAAACAGAATGAAAGATTAAGCTGTTTAACCAGAAGTAGCAGGATGGTATATTCTTTACAAGCTAAGCATTAATATCAGGCCTTCGATATTGGCCAAGCTTCCTGATATGGACAAAGCAAAGAACACAAACACCAATAAAACACGGGAGAAGAATTTCATAGACAGTGTTTTGATCTGCACATTCTGACTCATTAGGGACTGCATTTAATTAGCGTGATCCTGTTAAAGACACAGCTACGACGCTCAATCATTTGCAGTAGCTCCAAATTGAGACATTTTCTTTACCTCTTCATATTTTCTGAACTAGTGACTTGGAAATACGTCGACTGATCCAGTGTTCCCACCTCGCTTTCCTTAACGTTTTATAACCTACCATGCTGCTTCTTGCTGTCACTTTCCCAGCTCCCAAATTGATTTTTCAATTGGCTTTATTTCTTTTTAAAAATGGGCTGCGGGCAGCTATCCTCTCTTCCATTTTTCAGCTGTCTTATTTTCCTCTCCTTTGTCGCCGCTGCCCCCTCCCTCCCCCGCGATCCCTTTTGTCTTCTGGCAAACGAGCACAACTAAAAGCAATGCATGTCAATGTATACAAGATTTTATAACATTTAAAGCACTGATGACCCTAGCTAATAATGCGTATTGTATTTTAATGTATTTGTATTTTCGATGTATTATTTTAGGATATCTATTTCTGTTTATTGGCTTTTTCAAGTATTATTTTTATAACGTATTGCTACTATTGTCATGTATTGTGAAATGCTTTGGCTTGGACTAGGTCTAAGGAAGGCGGCATATAAATATAGCATAACATTCTTTGATCACAATGTGCCTGTCTCAGAACTCACCCATGCCTTGTGATAGACAACAGGAATGTAGTTTACCTTCATGCCGACCCCTTTGGCCAGTTGACCGTTAAAACTAGTTGATGGTCATGTGTCTCGCAAAGCAACTTGCTTCACCCCGTACATATGTTAAGATCTTCTATATATATTACAAAAGATGGGATATTTCAGATTTAGAGTGACAGCGGAAAGTTGAAGGAGCATTAGACATTATAATAAATTAATTTGATTTACCACGTTTCCATTAACAAAACCATTGAAAGTGCATATGTAAACATATGACAAAATAAAATGTAAAATAATTAAAAGTAGATTTTAATATAACTGCAAGTAGAGCTGAGAATTAACAGTAAATTACAGAGGTGAAGCAGCCGACAGAAATCAATGGGCAGGGGGTATCAAACTGGCCCTTCAGGCCATTAACAGATCTGCTTAATACGATACACCCAAAGAATATTTACAAAAATTATTTACCTTCTATGGCTTCTTTAAATGCATTAAACTTTCTTTTCTTTTAATTTTTCTGGTGGCTTATTTTAGTATTTCTGAAGGTGTCAGGCAGACAGCAGTCCATTTATCCACAGAGCAGGTATGGTGGGGGCAGAGCCAGCGCAAGCATCCCCCTCACTGCTTTATCAACATGCATCAGCCCACTCCGGAGGGGCCAGTCCTAGAGGTGAGGGGGCAAATCAGTCTGCGCGCCTGAACAGTCTTTGGCATTTCTGCCACGCCATCAAACAGTGATGGTAAGGTAGTTCCTTCTACCATCTTTTTCTTCCACTTCAAATGGAAACCAGCATTGGGATCCTGAAACCATGAGCCTTCATGCACACTTACCAATGGTGTTCTCCTCCTGTTTTAATGGACCCTCCCCTCCCACTGTTCCTACTCTGGTCAGTGCAGCAACGGTCCTGACACTGGGGACATGCACCAGGGCTCCTTCTGGAATCAGGTACCATCAGCTCTATATCCGGCCACCAGGAGTCACCCTGCGACTCCCTCCCTTTCCAGAGGCTTTGAACACTGCTTCTATAGCACCCCAGCCCTGGCTGACCTGGGGCGTGGAAAGCCCTAATTACTGAACTGGAGATCTTCCACATGGACATGCACAGCGCTTGCCAATAAGCCAACCCTGTGGTGGTGGTTATGATTTTTATGTTTGTTTGTTTTTTTTTAATAAGATTACCTATTCACCAGGAACTAAACTGTCACCACCAACTAACTTTCAGACTAACTTTTGGTCACTACTAATTTCATTCAAATTTGAAAGGCTAACTTAGAGATGAAAAACTTGGGAACCTTCTGACAACCCATAGACCCAACCAGTTCTCCTACAAGTTGCACCGTTTTGCCTGAAAACCAGATCTTGAAGGCTGGAGCATGACACCCTTAATGGAAGAAGGGTACCTAATGATACAGCAACACTGGAACCTATGCACCTCAAGATTATTCAGGACAGTCATTCTATTCTCTGAGTGCCAGGTAACTGACTAGCCTATATAACTTTCAGTGATGGATGGCCCAAGGTAGCATAATAAAAAGTCCAGATAACCAGCCTTGTGGTCAAATGCAATTGATCACCAGGCACGTGTCCCTATGACATGTCTGCTGCCTCATTTGGACTTCAAAGGCCATCATCATCCAGTACGCCACCTCGCTTTTTCTCTCATGCACACCCTCTGTTACACAGCCTCTCACTGACTTGCTTTCCAGGTATCAATCAGAAATGTGACATCTCCTATTATCTGACCTAATTCAGCTTCAAATGGGGTACATTAACAGCTGTACTTTTAAGCGGTCGCAATAAGAGTATATATATATTCACTTTTACAGTGCTTGCTCTCTTTAATGCCTATATCTTCAAAAGATTTTTTTTTAACAAAGAAAATTGACCAAGCCAATTGAGCATATGAAATGCTGTAAATATCTCCATTTTTCACCTGCTGAAGCTGCTCTGTGCCCTGCTCTTCTTGGCCCTATGGCACTGTGCCATGAGTGAAACCGGGCAGACCAAATGAGCTATATGATTTTGATCTGCTGTCATTCTATCTTTCTAGGTTTCTCTTTCTCCACTTCTATTTTCTTTGTAGATCTTGCTCCCAAGTCTCATGCAAGCTGCCATCCCTCTGATCCTCTGTAGAGTCTATTGGGTTAATGGAGCAAATGGCTCTATAAAAACTCTACAGGGGCTTGGCATGACCCTAATAAAACAAATAATTTAATTTAAAATCATCACTCTGAGGGTAGGCAGTGCTATATTTTGACATGGTACACTTGCAGGTAACACTAAAAAAAAAAAAAAAAAACAACCAAAACCCATAGCTGACATTTTGAGCCAGCAAGGTTAAAGTCATTCTTTACTTACCATAAACATAAAAGTTGCAAAAAAAGTAGAATTTTAGCCATAAAAAAATATTTTTAGGATTCTTATCCTTCTACCTAGGACTGCAACAGACTATGATTATATCAATACTTCCCTCAAAACTTGCCATAACAAAATTACAGTTCTATATAATCAAAAAATGTGATTGTCTGATTCATTGTCACAGGTCTAGTCTCAGATCTGACTATTTCCCAAGGGTGAATTCATCATAGCCTACTTACCACAAACAAGTTCAGACCAACAGTCATCTTGAGATGACAATACCACTACATTCAGCCTCCTTTAAAAAAAAAAACAGCTGAGGGAAATTATAAAACGTAATCCCCCCTCAGTAAGGAGGGGGGAAATAGCAATAATAGTTACACAATAATATCAGTATGTCAGAAAAGGAAAATGGATGGCATGAAAAAAAGGGTTACTCAGCACCTAGAATAAACTAAGTAGGAATAAGGGAAAAGTATCTGTGAAAGGAATTCCCCACGGATATTAACAAATGTGCTCAAGTATTTTGTAAAAGAAAAAAACTAATTACTATAATAACTTAACACTACTATTCATTTCTATAGCAGTACTAGTGAAAACTGTGTGGCATTGCTCGGGTTATCTGGTCCACAGTAGCTATAAATTTTAAGATTGAACTAATAATAATGAGACGTTACCACTTATCTGATAATTTCCTTTGCCTTAAGGTAGATAGATGGATTCAGGACCAGTGGGTTATGCACCTCTACCAGCAGATGGAGACGGAGCAAACTAACGTCACAGAATATATACTCTCCTGTAGTGACATCAACCTGCCAGTATTCTCTTCAAAAGCAACTATGGACAGACTAGCAAAAACTTAATTTAAAACATATAACTATTTCAATACTAATCCAATATGAAACACTGAGCTCAGACAATAAGCACATTAACACTAGTCTAGGGACTGGATAAACACTAGTCTAGGGACTGGATTAACACTAGTCTAGGGACTGGATTAACACTAGTCTAGGGACTGGATTAACACTGGATAAACCAGTAATCCCCTGGAACACATAGCCACACAGGACTATCACACAATCATTTGGCAGCCCAGGGCAGGAAGCTGAATCCATCTATCCACCTTAAGGAAAAGGAAATCAGGTAAGTAGTAATTTCTCATTTCCTAGCACATGGATAGATGGATTCAGGACCAGTCCTGAATTCACCAGCAGGTCTAGGAACTGAAGACCCTAGTGATCCACTATCAGCTGAAATGCCTCATCCAATAATACCCATTCTCCTAGGTCCAGACTGTCCCTGCCAAGAAAGTCTTCTCTTACGTTGTCTTTTCCTGCAATGTGAGAGGCCGAGATCTCCTGGAGATGCCCTTCTGCCCATTCCATAAGATGGTCTACTTCCTGTGACACTTGCTGTCTCTTGGTTCCTCCCTGCCGATTAATGTAAGCCACCATTGTTGCATTGTCCGACATTACTTGGACAGCTCAACCCTGCAGTCTGCTGCTGAACTGCAAGCACACCAACCGGACTGCCCTCGCTTCCAAGCGAGATTCCCCAGAGAGATTCTTCTGATTTCCAGCATCTTTGTGCTGCTAGTTCCGGAGACTTGCATCTGTCATGAGGACCAATCAGTCCGGCAATTTCAGGGAAACTCCCTTTCCCAGATGATCCACTTGCAACCACCACTGGAGGCGAGAGCAGATTTCCATCGGCAAGTGGAGCTGAATCAATAGTCCTGAGACTTCGGGTTCCAACGAAACAGCAGGGAGCGCTGAAGAGGACGTATATGCGCTCTCACCCCCGGCACCACTTCCAAGGTTACCACAATCAAACAAGATCCTGTAGGAAGGACCACACTATCGTGCGAATAGTGTTCACCAAAAGACACACCTGCGACCAACTTCTGAATGCGAACTTCTGGTAGAAAAACTTTGCCCTGCTTCGTGTTGAATCCAACACCCAGGTACTCTGACAACTGAGATTGGCTGAAGACTGCTCTTGGCTAAGTTCACCACCCAACCTAGCTCCTGCAACAGGGGAGGGGGATCACCTTGCGAGTCACCAAGTGGCTCTCTTCCAGGGACTTGGCTCAAATCAGCCAGTCGTCCAAATAAGGGTGTACTAGGATTCCATTCTCTCTCAACTCTGCCGCCCTCATTACCATAACTTTAGAAAAAGTTCTGGGAGAGATGGCTAAACCAAAAGACAGCGCCCAAAACTGATAATGGTGCCCCCAACTCCGCGAAACACAGAAAACGCTGGTGTTCCAATCAGATGGGGGTATGGAGGTATGCCTCAGACAGATCCAAGGAGGTCAGAAATTCCCCCAACTGCATGGAAATTATCACAGAATGCAATGTTTCCATGCGAAAATGAGTCACCTCCAAATGACAGTTGACTCCTTTGAAATCCAGGACTGGACGAAAGGAGCCCTCCTTTTTGTGCACAACGAAATAAATGGAATATTGCCCCATACATTCCTGAGACGTAGGTCTTGGAACCACAGCCCTCAGACTGAGGAGATTTAACAGTGTAGATTCCACCACCTGATTATTCTGCAGAAAATGGCAGGGAGACACCATGAACACATCCAGAGGAACAGCTCTTGCCTCCAGCACATCTCCTTCTCGTATCACCTCTAGGACACACTGATCTGATGTGATCTCGTCTCACCTCTAATAAAAGAGAGAGGCGTCCCCCTATCTCCTGTTCCTGAGGGTGGGTCAGTAAACCTTCATTGTGAGGCTCAGGAGGATCCACTACTCGAGCGCGTGCCTTGCTTGGGCTGTTTGGGATGAAAGAACCGAGACCTGCTGAAAGGCCGAGTCCTCTGAAAGTCTGGCCCTCTGTAGGGACAAAACTGCTTGGAACCCCTGAGACAACTGCTTATACCAAAAAGGCGTGGTAACTGCTGCTTATCCTCCGCCTACTGAGGAGCTGGGGATTCGCCCCACTTACTGACCAGTTTCTCCAACTCGCTCCCAAACAAGAGCAAGCCTATAAAAAGCAATTTCATAAGATTAACTTTGGAAGTTGCGTAGGCCGACCAATTTTGCAGCCATAACCGATGCCTGACCGCAATTACTGAAGCCACTCCTCTGGCCAAGGTACAGACCAAATTGCAGTCTGCATCTGCTAAAAAGGTGGTGGCAGGTTCCACAGCTGCTCTGGAATTCACTCCAGACTAGTCAACCTCCTGAAAGAGAAGACAAGAGCGAACCACCAAGGAACAGGAAGCTATCTACAATGTCACTGCTTCAAATGCTTGCTTAAGGATGGCCTCAATCCTCCTAACATGCACATCCTTCAAGGCCGCTCCTCCCTCCACAGGGATAGTCGTCCACTTATAGACGGCACAGACAAGCACATCCACTTTCGGAAAATGCATATGCTCTCTCACCACTGGATCCAGGGGATACAGGCCTTCCAAGATCCGATCCCCTTTGAAATTTGCCTCCAGGGTGTCCCATTCAAGATCAATCAATTCTTGAATGGCTTCCATAAAATGGGAAAAACAAGAGGCTTTACGCAAGGAAACCAAACTGGGATTTTTCTGTGGCTCAGACATGGAATCTGAATCAGGTACTTCCAGTATCTTCAAAGTCTGGGAAATCAGGGCCGGCAGTTCATCTCTATGGAAGAAAGGTTCCAGTGCTGGAGGAATTTCCCCATCCTCCAGAGAGTCAGGGTCTGCCTCATTATCAGTGACATCAGGATTCTGGGCAGAAACATCTACAGCTCGAAGTGTACTTCACAACTCAAATGTAAGTACCAGAAGAGGGAGAGGCCACTGCCTGAGGATGTGACCTGACAGGACTGAGGACCACTGAGCTGCCATTCCCTGCTAAGGAACCAGTCAAGGGAGTTCCAAGGTCAGCGCTGACAGGTTAGTGGGCACTCCAGGCTGAGATGCCCAAATATGTCAGGCGACACAGAGAGAAAGGCGCTTAGGTTTCTTGGTCACCAGCACCATTAGTCCATCAGTACGCTTAACAGGCAACTGAAGATGTGCATCAGCTGATTCACGATGAAAAAATTTCAGACACACAAACGTTAGGTGCCCCAAGTGTATACGTCTCAAAACTAAACGCACAGTCACCACGCCAAACCTGGGCGCACAACAGATAAGTGTGAGAATGTATGCACAGGCAGTGCACCTAAAAAAAAATTGGGCGCACAATTCGGACGCACAGCCAGATACACCTACGCACACCGACAGTCCTGTAGAGAGAACAGGCAAATGTGCAGTAAAGCGCGTGAGAAACGCCATTGCAGTCTACCATGCAGCGCACAGAAAAAAGCCTAACAGTGGGATCTAGCCCACCTGTGCTGCTCAACCTGCCAGGCTGCCCAGTTCCCTTATGCCCACAGGAGAACGACATGCCAAGCACAGAGACCGGAGGAAGTCCAACACAACCACTCTACTCTGTCTCTGACTTTTTCTCTTTTTCTTTTTTTTTAAATTTACCTGAACTCAGCACATCCCAGCTGAGTACAGAGACTGCCTCCGGCTGAAGGGGGGTGGCACATGCCGTGATCACTGCGCTCGGCTGTTTAAACAGCTAAGTCCACGCTGGCTGAAAAAAACAAGCTACCAGACTAAGGCACTCATCTGAGGGACCACAGAAATCACCTCAGGAATTCTCAATTGGGGGAGGGACCAGTTACTATCACCGCAGGAGAGTGGGGCGTTTTATTTTAATTTTTTCTTCTATTTCTCTTATCAATATTTAAAGCAATCCCCAGTAGTGAAAACCACGTCCACCATCTGCTGGAGACAGAGAATACTGGCAGGCTGATGTCACTGCAGGAGAATATATACTGTGACGTCCGTTTGCTCCGTCTCCAACTGCTGGTAGAGGTGTATAACCTACTGGTCCTGAATCCATCTACTCATATGCTAGGAAAATATTGTTTAACAAGAAGCATATAGAACTTAGGGGAACCTCTCCATAAACTAAACCAACAGTATATTAAATTTCTCTTGTTGTCCAACTCTAGAGAGTGCTAAATAGTGATTGTTATAGAGGAAGATTAAAAAGCACCAATTCCAGTATGGATTCATGGGACACTATTTGCCATCCTCCATTGAGAGAACTGACCAGTTAGTCTTGCTTTCCATTTCCTGTCTTTCAACCAGTTCACAATCTACAACAGTTGTATAGCCACGAGTGGTATAGCCACGAGTGGTATAGCCACGGCCCAACCACTTAGGACTCAAGCTCACGCAATCAGGGATGCCCAACACCAACAGAAGAGGCCTGCAGATTGGCCACTACTGTTCAAATACCATGTCGGCCAAAGAAAGAGAGGGCCACTGTGGATCCCATCCTGTGGCGGCTGAAAAAGGGGGATCTGGAAGTAGATGCTGTGCGCGCGCATGTAAGTGAGAACCTGTGTGGGAAGCTGTGGATGTGCCTATGTGAGTGCTTCCGTGTGTGCGTGCCTAAGACACAAGGTTTTGCAGACAAAGTATATTAGCAAAAAGTATCTGGCATTGCTCAGGCTGTCTGGTTCAAAACGGATGTAAACTTCAACACTAAACGAAAGTGGAAAAGATAAATATTCTTTTAATGTATTAACAAATTAAGAGACGTGCCTGTGTGCATGTGTGAGAGAGCCTGTGTGTCTGCCTGACAGATAGAACTTTCCAGACAGAGCATATTCAGGCCAATGCAATACAGTGCGCTCAGGCTAGCGCACAGGTTCGCACGCGTCCACAACCCCTGATGCAATAAGGGGATCAGCATGTCCAAAACATGCATCCAAACCAGCATGTAGCTAATAGCGCTCTTCACGTGTAAATGCCATGTTGATGAGGCTATGAGCTATTACCCCCTTATGTAAAAAAAAAAAAAAAATAGCCGTGCAACCGACGAGCACATTTTAACCCTCAAAACTTAATGCTGGCCCCAGAGCTGGCATTAAATCTTGAGGAGCCCTAAAAGTTTAACAGAAAAGCAGAAAATACTGCTTTCTGTGGTTCCTCCAACTTAATATCATGGCGATATTAAGTCTGAGGAACCACAGAAAGCAGCAATGTGGGGGGAAAAAAAAATGTCTTGATGGCAGTCAGGTTAGGAAAACGGACGCTCGTAAAATTGAGTCTGTTTTCCTAACCCGCGCACAGCCACTTCTCCTGAATGCCCGATGCCAAGGAGGTGCTAGAGAGAGACAATTTCCCCTAGCGCTTCCTTTTTAACTCAGCGGCTCATTAGCCTACTGCACTGCGCACCTGGGAGAGGTGGATGGGTGTGCATTAGGAAAGCAGGCACTCAATGATGAGCGCCCGTTTTTCCCACATGGATATTTCTTCGGCCTGATTGCCTTTTCACAGTGCACCTTCCACTGTTCAGGGTGCCACCTGGTGGCCACAGACACGACAGTGTGACTGACACGTATAGATTAGACCAGTGGTTCTCAACCTTTTTTCTGTCCGGACGCACCTGACAGATGGTTCTCACATGCGTGACACACTGAACACATTACCGTCATGGGGCTCAATGTAAACATATATTCTATCTACGGGATCCACCCTGACCCCCCAACAAGGGGTGCAGAACAGAACTAGGACATTCCCCTTTCAATATACCACGCAAAAAAGATATTTATGATGTCATCTCGCTAACAGCAGCATAAACAGTTTTTATGCGCAGTAGCCCTCCTTATGAAAAACAGTAATTTACCACAATACATGTCCTATTGAGAAAACACAACAAATAATATTGATACAAATGCCTACATGCTAGTAAAATACTTCACATCGGTCACACACACAGAATCGACCTTCACAAAGTACAGAAAGACCGCAAATTACAAACATGGAGACAAACTGGAATGGAGATCCAAAAAAGCCTCTCTGCATGCAGTGCAAAACTGAAGAAATGGAAACAGAAACATAGCACCTCTTAGACTCCCAGGACCTGCAATAATGCACACAAACTAAGAGCAAAAAGTTACACCTGCATTATAGAACTCATTCACACAGTAACAATCCTATCTATGAAAAGGCAACACTACAAATATTTAACCAGGCCCTAAACACCAATACACTCCCTATGAGGAAAACAGAACAAGCCAAGCTGCTATAGATCCCTACCAAGAAACCACAAGCTCGCAGAATACCTTTACCTGGGTCACACACGCAGAACACAGATAGACCCTCACCAAATACAGAATAAAGTGACCATCAAGTTAATGATTTTGTTTTCCCATTGTTGCACTGCATACACTCAATCTGGCTTCTTGCTGTTTCCAGTTCAGTTTTTGTCTCCACATTTCTATTTATACTTGTCTCAAGTAATATAAAATAATAATTCTAAAACTAGAATAATAAATATAAAACAGCTGTTAAATAGAATAACATCCAATCATTAAAAACTTACAAAACTGGGAGGCATTCATGGGAGAGACCTCTCGTTGAGAGAGGGTTTGGCTGGAACTGAGCTCAGGGCTCCTACCCCTTTGGGGCCGGAGCCAGAGGAAAAACGCGGACTTGCCGGTAGCCCCGCCCCCGTGAGGTCATCTTTGGGGGACGGGCTGCTTCATCTTTAAAAGCAAGGCGGCTACGGAGATTCTTTGGAGGCATTCGTGGGAGAGACCTCTCGTTGAGAGAGGGTTTGGCCGGGACTGAGCTCAGGGCTCCTACCCCTTTGGGGCCGGAGCCAGAGGAAAAACGCGGACTTGCCGGTAGCCCCGCTCCCGTGAGGTCATCGCTGGGGGACGGGCTGCTTCATCTTTAAAACCAAGGCAGCTACAGCGCGCTGCCTAAGCCGCGCGCCCCTCCTCAAAAAAAAAAATTTCTTTTCTCTTTCCTTTATTACATCTTTATGGGCAGGAAGAGAAAAGTGAAAGTTTGAACTTCTTCTCCAGGGCTGCCTGTGAGAGGACCAATGGACTCACACGTCGCTAGAGGGGTAAGTCAAGCCACCCAGAGAATAATTCCTGATATATCCTTTTCTTCAGGATCTTCAGAAGCTCAAGGGCCATTGCAATTGTCTCAACCAATTATGGAAGAGTCTAATACTACCCAGACAAGTCTCCATGGACTAAGTGTTTTGACAAAAGTAAATGGTGAATTGACTAATGTAATTACAAATATAGAAAGCGGAGGGGAGCAAGTAGGCCCTGGTCCGCAAGAAACAGCCATGGTGCCTTTAGCCCCCCAGAATATTACCTTAAGGGATGTATGGAAGGCTCTAGATAATCTTCAGAAAATTATGGCTAACTCAATTGAGCAAAATAGAATCACTACTTGTGAATTTAAAAATGCAATGGAGAGACATAACAGTCGTTTGGTACAGTTAGAAGAACAAAATAAAACTATGTCTACCCAGATAGATGCACTTAAGAGATGTAAACAATTCCTTTATAAAAGATGGGTTCATAATCCATAGACAGATAGAAAATCTGGAAAATCAAACTCGTAATCGAAATCTTAGATTACTAAATTTTCCTGAAACCAGATTGATATCTGCCATGGAATTGCTTAAAAAATATTTGGTTGAAGAGTTGTCTATTACGTCAATTGATGAGGCTAGCATATCTAAACTATATTATATTTCAAAATCTAGATTAAGGACACAAGTGGGTCAAGAGGATATGGATATTGTCCAACATTCTCCTAATCTAACTTCATTTTTGGAAGCATCCCAAGATGATATATCGCAAAGGTCAACATTGTTAGTTACTTTTTGTAGAAAGAGGGATAAGAATCAGGTCCTACAAAAATATTTTGAAAATAAAGATTATAATTTTTGTGGACAAAGAATCCAAATCTTCCCTGATGTAGCCAGAGCAACACAGGTTAGGCGTAAACAGTTCTTGACTTTTAAGTCTAGAGTGTTAGCCTTGGGAGCAACATTTTATTTAAAATTTCCCTGTAAATGCTCTGTGGCCTACCAGAAGAATACGTTTATTTTTCAAGATCCATCCCACTTAAAGTCCTTTATGGCAGATAAAGAATTGGGTTGAGAAAAGCAACTGCAAAATAAATGTTACATTCTCCTATTTCTGTAAGATGTGATTACAGTTTTCCTATTTGTTTTTTTTTCCTTTTAAGATACCTCCCATAATGTGGACTAGATATTACCGTTTTGAAGGTATATGGTAAGAAGTAATTGCTTAATATGTTATCACTTTTTCATAACAGAATATTTATTTGTGTTTTTTACAATGTAAAATTGTTTAAAACTTAATAAAATATAAATTAAAAAAAAACAAACTTACAAAATTATTAAAAATTCCCTAAAAACCAATAAAATATTTCAAACAGCAGACACATTACATAATACCCAATAATTAAAATGGCAGTCAGTCAAGAAAGATAAACTTAAAAAGCCACCTTTACTTACCGTCTCTGGCAACTCTCCTACTCCTTTCCCTTGTAGGCCTTAGAACACACCAGAAGCAGCAATGGCTGCTGAAGCTCTGTTCTGACGCTCTTCTTCCTTAGGGTCCATGACTAGTCTGTCTCACACACACATACACACACACTTTCAGTTACTCATACACAAAGTCACCTCCCTGACCAATCTTTCTCTCTCTCTCACACACACACACACCACCTCCCTGACCAATCTCTCTCTCACACACACACACACCTCCCTGACCAATCTCTCTCTCTCACACACACACACACACACACACACACACACACACACACACGTCACCTCCCTGAACAATCTCTCTTTCTCTCACACATACCAGTCACCTACCTGACCAGTCTCTTACTTTCACACATTTTTTCTCTCTCTTACATTCATAGTCTCAATCACACACATTCTCTCACATACTTACACACATGCTGGCTCACTCTGTCTCACTCACTCACCCCCACCCCACATGGTAGCTATAGCACAAGGCAGCCGGTATTCTGCTATTAAAGCAGTCATGACAGGCTAAGAACTGCAGCAGGAGTGACTCCCCAGGCCCCGCAGCGGTAAGAAGGCAGCACTCAGCTGTGCTCCTCGCAGCACAGAGCAGTCAGCTGAAAATGTGGCCGCGGGGATTTCCTGCCATGCGGCTGTTTGGGAAATCTATCGAGTAGCCATGATGTGCAAAGGTTGCGGGAGTCAGTGACTGTCTCTCTCTGTGGGCCACTGTTGGTTGCACGGGTAAGTGGCCAAGAGCAGAGCCAGGGGAATTTCTGTGGTACAGAGGGTGCAGGGAGGAGGGGCTGAGAATAGTGGCTGTAGGCTGTGGATGTCCAGAGCCTCGGGAAGCCAATGACAGGCTCCCCATGGTATGAAGAGGCTGCATTTTGATCGGCAGGAGCCAGTTACTCGCAGACTGAGGAGAGGCAGGAAGTGTTCCCGAGGGGAAGGGCTGGAGCGAACATGAGTCTCTGAGCCTAGTGCTACCACGAGGAGAGAGGGGAGCTGCAGAAGGCATTGGGGGGCCTTACGATTTAGGCCTCAATCCTGCAGACATCAGCAGAACCCGTAGGTCTGGAGCAGGGGCCATATAAAAAAAACAAAAAAAAAGTTAAACGCCGCAGACCCGAGGCAGCTAATCGATGGATTTCCCAATCAGCTGCACGGCAGGAAATTGCCACGACCACTTGCTCAGCTGACTGTACTGCGCCGTGATGATCACAGCCCAGACAAACAGCTGATTGCTACCTTCTTACCACTGAGGAGCTGGGGGGGTGAAATCTTGGGACACGAATTTGACAGTGGCAGCAGAAGCAGTATGCCCTTTCTTCTTCCCACGTGCCTGGTAAACATCACTTCCTCGTCCGGGCCGCAGGGGCAGGAAGAAGAAAAGGCCATGCTGCTGTTGCTGGCTTCCACAAACTCTGCTGCCGTTCCACTCTGGGCTTGAAAGTGCTGATAGCCCGGGCAGGAACAGCAGCAGTGTTCGTTGAAGAACTGTGTGCATCTTGCTGGGGTGAGGAGAGGGAGGGAAGAGCGGGAGACCAGGAAGTGCACCACACACCTGCCGATGCTTGGCGACACACCGGTTGAGAACCGCTGGATTAGACAGCAGGAGGATACACATTTGGGGATAATCAAAAATAATGCTTTTCACATGTACAGCCATTTTCAGCTGACAAGTTCCACCAACTTTCCTCCATTCACAATGAAAAGAAGGTCTCTAACATTGACTTTGAAAGATTATAGTGCTAATAGATTAATGAATAAGGTCATTAACTTCTTAAGACAAAACTCTGCCTTCCCTTACCTGACTGGAAGACATATCTAGCCAAGCCTTGCATTAATTCTGCCGGCCACGTCGGAGGTGCAGACTCTCCAGCTTCTCTCTTTAGCCGGAATGTCAACTCAAAGCCAAACCCACTTGGACCGTCTGTTCCTGTGTATCTGGAAAAGATTAAAGCTCAAACTTATGCTTCTGTCCAACGTAGCTATTTCTGATCACAGCACATTCAGCTGAGGAATTCCGTCCAATATTCCTACACAAGGGAGCGGTTTTCCAGCAAACTCTTAACAGGGGGACGTTTTACTTAAGGCTTAAAGAACCAAGTACAATGGAGCCAAAATGCTAACCGTGTTTTCCAAACCATCTCTCGGTAACTATTTGTCCAATCAGTGAAGACCATACACTGCTAAAGAGCTGAGATTTTTTACCTTTTCAATAGGTAGTCATTTGTGGGATGGGGACTTTTGGAGATGACACTGTTTAAAATTAATGTTACAAGAACCATGCCTGAGTCAATCTGACACATGTGGCCCAGCTTCAAATATTTCAATGGTGCAAAAGACCCCTTATTAACCTTGAAACATATGACCAAGGAGCAGATGCAAGGTTTTCCAAAGGCTGATCGGCGACTGTATACTGGAGGGTAAATTTACTGAGAAGGTTCAAAGTGGTAAATGTATTCGGCTAGCTTGGCCTTGTCCGGTGCATCAAAAAATGGATATGCAAGCACATATCAGCTGTGATCTACACTTTGCAAATAGAAAAACCTATTTTACAATTAAGTGATCTACATGCATACAATCTATTTTACACATTTATAGATCATGCACTTAGAATGATTTGCATATCTTTATCTGAATCTGCAATAAAGAATTAAAAACCAAACACAAGCATTTCCCTTCCTTCCTGGACACGAATTTGTGAAGCACCTGCATGCCTGACAAAGTGGAGCAGTTGCAGGAAAATAGGGCACCCCCTACAGCTTGGACATCGGCGGCTATGGTTTCCCGGCAAGCCCCAGCTTAACATTAAACCAGACCCCATTAACCCCAAACACTTCAGTCTTGTGGGGTTTGCCTTCCTATCTCAGCAGGTTGCTGATAATAAAAAAAAAAAAAAGCTCTCAGTAATGACTCTCTGACGGGATCAAAGAGCAGATGCAGAGGATGTTAAGTCAACAAATGATGAAATCTAGTCAAGTATTTTTACTGGAAAACTTAAGTCCCCCATCTGCCACAGCTAGGGACTCCCTGACTCAAGTCAATGCAGCAAATATGGAGCACTGGAATGATGAACCCTGTCCTTCTGCAGAGCACAGCCAACGTACTGAAGTTACTCCAACTAAAACCAGTGAATGTCCAGTGCAAGCCATACAGATCTAAAATGATTAAGACGTGATTTGGAACTGTTCACAGAACTTGCTTAAAGCAGTGATTTCGCACAGCTCCCTTGGAACGCCACCTTTTAGGTGGCTGTATCGCTTTACTGTACAGCCCTGGAAACCACACTTTCAGGCTGGCTATGCTGAAGGGCTATTTGAAAGAAACTCAGTATGAAACAGTTCCCACAGCCTTGACTGCTGCAGGGTCAAAGTCTGCACAGCTTCCACCTGAAAGGGCCAAATTCACCTCCTCGCATGCCCATAACCCCAGGTTAGCTACACACCTCTCAGAAGTCAAACATCACATAGCTAATGCAGTCTGCTAAATGAAAAATAGAATACATTTAATAAAGAAGTAATAAATGGATCAGACAGACCCCTGCCTTAACACAGGGGTGAGCCACGCCCCCTTCCATCCCCACCCACCAAATTTGGGTTACATCGTGTATTTGCTGTTGGACCATTTGCCAAATAGCAAGCAATAACTCTGCCAGCCAGAAGCTCAAAATACCAGCTTTGATTCTCTTCAGGTTGCTGAAAGGAGCAAATAGATCCACACAAAACACAAACAGGCTGATACAGAAAAACACGCGGGAGAGCTGGCGAGCGCCCGCTCTCCCAGCGCGTGCACAGGCCACTCTCCTGGGCACGCGATTCAGGAGGATGGCCTATGCAAATTAGGGCCCATGGTAAAAGGAGACGCTAGGGACACTAGCACGTCCATAGCGCCTCCTTTTTGACAGGAGCAGCGGCTGTCAGCAGGTTTGACAGCCAACGCTCAATTTTGCCGGCGTCGGTTCTCAAACCCAATGACAGCCACGGGTTCGTAAAACGGACGCCGGCATAATTGAGCGTCCATCTTCCAACCCACGGGCCGATTTTTAATTTTTTTTTAATTTTTACTTTTTTTTTTTTACTTTTGGGGCCTCCGACTTAATATCGCTAGGGTGTACAAAAAAGCAGAAAAAACTGCTTCCCTGGCAGAAATTAATGCCAGCCTTTGGGCAGGCGTTAATTTCTGAAAGTAAGATGTGCGGCTTGGCTGCACATTTTACTTTCTGTATCGTGTGGGAATAACTAATAGGCCCATCAACATGCATTTGCATGTTGCAGGTGCTATTAGTTTCGGGGGGGGGGGGGGTTTGGACGTGAAGGGGTAATAGCGTGTCAAAAACACACGTCCAAACCTGGGCTAACAGTGCGCTCCATCGGAGTGCACTGTACTGTATCGGCCTGACAGGCATCTCACAGTAACATCAGCACAAACTCCTTCAACTGCCAGTCACAATGTGAACTAATAGAAAAGACACTCAAAATCTATACAGCACACCTATCATAACGTAACAATAGTAACACCAAGAACAGGAGTGGAGCCGAGTGATTGGAGAAGAGCAGTGGTGATCCCGCTTCACAAGAGTGGAAACAGAGAGGAGGCTGAAAACTACAGATCGGTTAGTCTCACCTCAGTGGTGGGAAAAGTAATGGAGTCGCTGTTAAAAGAAGGAATAGTGAACTATCTACAGTCGGAAGAATTGCTGGATCAGAGGCAGTATGGATTCACCAGGGGAAGATCCTGTCAATCAGTCAAATCTGATTGACTTTTTTGACTGGGTAACCAAGGAATTGGATCAAGGAAGATCACGTGATGTCATCTACTTGGACTTCAGCAAGGCTTTTGAAACGGTCCCGCACAGGAGACTGGTGAATAAAATAAGAAGCTTAGGAGTGAGTGCCAAGGTGGTGGCCTGCATTGCAAACTGGTTGATGGACAGAAGACAATGTGTGATGGTAAATGGAACTTACTCTGAAGAGAGAGCAGTGTTGAGCGGAGTGCCACAGGGGTCGGTGTTGGGACCGGTCCTGTTAAATATCTTTGTGAGCGACATTGCGGATGGGATAGAAGGTAAGATTTGTCTTTTTGCAGATGACACTAAGATCTGCAATAGAGTGGACACACCGGAAGGAGTGGAGAGAATGAGACGGGATCTAAGGAAGCTGGAAGAGTGGTCAAAGATATGGCAGCTGAGATTCAATGCCAAGAAGTGCAGAGTCATGCATATGGGGTATGGAAATCCAAATGAACTGTATTCGATGGGGGGAGAAGGGCTGATGTGCATGGGGCAAGAGAGAGACCTTGGGGTGATAGTGTCTAATGATCTGAAGTCGGCGAAACAATGTGACAAGGCGATAGCTAAAGCCAGAAGAATGCTGGGCTGCATAGAGAGAGGAATATAGAGTAAGAAAAGGGAAGTGATTATCCCCTTGAACAGGTCCTTGGTATGGCCTCACCTGGAGTACTGTGTTCAGTTCTGGAGACCGTATCTCCAAAGAGATAGAGACAAGATGGAGGCAGTCCAGAAAAGGGCGACCAAAAAGGTGGAAGGTCTTCATCGAATGACTTATGAGGAGAGATTAAGAATCTAAATATGTACACCCTGGAGGAAAGGAGGAGCAGAGGTGATATGATACAGACGTTCAGATACTTGAAAGGTTTTAACGATCCAAAGACAACGATAAACCTTTTCCGTCCGAAAAAAAAATCAGCAGAACCACGGGTCACGATTTGAAGTTCCAGGGAGGAAGACTCGTAACTAATGTCAGGATGTATTTCTTCACGGAGAGGGTGGTGGATGCCTGGAATGCCCTTCCGGAGGAAGTGGTGAAGACCAGAACTGTGAAGGACTTCAAAGGGGCGTGGGATAAACACTGTGGATCCATCAAGTCTAGAGGACGTGAATGAAGAGTGGATGGCTTGCGGGAATGACGGCTACTACCTGGAGATAATACCCTTATTCAATAAACATACACACGGTTAATGCGACTCCAACATTGCTCTAAGCTTCAATGGCAAGAGGAAATGTGGAAAAAGATTTGCATTCACAAAAAGCTGTGAGTAGCTTGCTTGTTACGGCAGTTATTACCCCAAACCAAATAAGCCTGATATTTCACTTTCAATGCATATCCAGCATAGCTCTCTGCTTCAACGGCAGGGGGAATGAAGAAAAGTGGATCTATATACAGACAACAACCAACAAGGACTGAATCACATAGTCTGGGTAAACAAATAAGCATGGGTGTAGCTTGCTTATTGCGGCGGTTACTACCCTAAGAACATAAGAAAATGCCATACTGGGTCAGACCAAGGGTCCATCAAGCCCAGCATCCTGTTTCCAACAGTGGCCAATCCAGGCCATAAGAACCTGGCATGTACCCAAAAACTAAGTCTATTCCATGTTATCATTGCTAATGGCAGTGGCTATTCTCTAAGTGAACTTAATAGCAGGTAATGGACTTCTCCTCCCAGAACTTATCCAATCCTTTTTTAAACACAGCTATACTAACTGCACTAACCATATCCTCTGGCAACAAATTCCAGAGTTTAATTGTGCATTGAGTAAAAAAGAACTTTCTCCGATTAGTTTTAAATGTGCCCCATGCTAACTTCATGGAATGACCCCTAGTCTTTCTACTATCTGAAAGAGTAAATAACCGATTCACATCTACCCGTTCTAGACCTCTCATGATTTTAAACATCTCCATCATATCCCCCCCTCAGCCGTTTCTTCTCCAAGCTGAAAAGTCCTAACCTCTTTAGTCTTTCCTCATAGGGGAGCTGTTCCATTCCCCTTATCACTTTGGTAGCCCTTCTCTGTACCTTCTCCATCGCAATTATATCTTTTTTGAGATGCGGCGACCAGAATTGTACACAGTATTCGAGATGCGGTCTCACCATGGAGCGATACAGAGGCATTATGACCTTTTCCGTTTTATTCACTATTCCCTTTCTAATAATTCCCAACATTGTTTGCTTTTTTGACTGCCGCAGCACACTGAACTGACTATTTCAATGTGTTATCCACTATGACGCCTTTCTTGGGTTATAGCACCTAATATGGAACCCAACATTGTGTAACTATAGCATGGGTTATTTTTCCCTATATGCATCACCTTGCACTTATTGATATTAAATTTCATCTGACTTTTTGATGCCCAATTTTCCAGTCTCACAAGGTCTTCCGGCAATTTATCACAATCTGCTTGTGATAATAAAGCTAGATATTTCACTTAGATGCAGCTCCAACACTGCTCTTTACATTAATGGTGGGGGTGGAAGGGAAATAGAACCAAAGGGTTACTAAGAGCCAAGAGTAACAGATACGTATGAGAAAACAAAAAGTGCGAAGCTTGCTGGGCAGACTGGATGGGCCGTTTGGTCTTCTTCTGCCATCATTTCTATGTTTCTAAGAACTCAAACAACAAGAACCCTACCTGTGAAAAAGCAGCATTATAAATATTACACAGGGTCCCAGAATACCAATACACCACCTACTGGGGAAACGATACAAGCACGATTGCTATAGATCCCTAGATAGACACTACACTCTAGTAGAATCTCTCACCTTGGGTCACATGCACAGAGCAGAGACAGACTCTCACCGAATACAGGATCACAAATTAGAACTAGCAATATACAGACAAAAACTGAAATGGAAGCCTCAAGAAGCCAGACTCTGTACAATGTAACAATGGAAAAACAGAACCAGCATGCCTCATAAAACAAACAAATCATGAAACATAAAGCATCAATTATAACAGTAAAACCAAACTAATAAAATAATTAATATTTCAAACCTACTGACAAATAGAACATCTATTAAAGTCAAATATATTTGTTTTAAATTTCACAAGCACCTAAAAAATATTTCAAAACAGCAGGCACATCAAATTTAACACCAATAATTAAAACTTATAAGGATTTAAAATGCCCCTGCTGTCCATTTCTGGGAACTCTATTTCCAATCCCCTGAGACTGTCAAGGAAGAGGGGGTAGAGGAGCTTAAAAAAATTATCCTCTCTCTCACACACACTAACATGTTCATTCTCTCTCACACGTAGACTCTAACACCCTCTCCTCCCCATGCACACAAAAGCTCTTACTCCCCCAGACTCTCACCCACACAGATCCCCAGGCAGGCACCCATTCCTAGACACACACGAACACAGGCAGACACCCACTCATATACATACATTTCCATTTCGCCGGAAGCCTCAGAGCTTGTCTCACTCCTGCTACCGCTGTCACCACTGCCGCGTGGCTGTTGGGGAGGAGCCGATCACTCATCGCTGCTTCTGGAATCGAAGCCTGTTTTGCTGCCTCCCCTGTGAAGGCCCTGCGATATTAAAAATAAAAAAATAAAAAATATTGGTAGGGCTAGCACTTCCTCCATGATATCCCATTCATTGCGAGATCAGCATAGAGAAAGTGCTACTCTTCAGATTTCTAATACCACGAGGCCTGCACAGACGACGGGACGAGGTCTGCTGGCAGCCGCGTGCACCTTCCCCCGCGGTACACCACTCCAGTAGGCCCCAGGCAGCGGATGCAGGCATTCCTTTTTTTTATCCGGCTCACTGCTGCTGGTGGTGGCCCCCCCTAGAAGCTCGTTTGCGGCCCCTCCCCCCGTGGGAGCTGCCCCTTTTGTTGACCCCTGCCTTAAAAGACTTTGTTTTAAGCCTTGGAAATTTCTCATGTGCGAGCATAAGAACTGACATGCCGGGTAGGATTAAAGTCCATCAAGCCCAGCATCTGGTCTCCAACCGTGGTCAATCCAGGTCACAAGTAACCTGGCAGATCCCATAAAGTAGATCTATTTCCTGTTTCTCACTTCCCAGGGACAGCAATAGCTTTCCTCAGGCTACTAGTCTAATAACGTGTTAAGGTCTTTTCCTCCAGTAACGTGTCCAAACCTCTTTTAAACCCCGCTATTCTAATCCCCTTCACCGTGTCCTCGGGGAATAGATTCCACAGTTTATAGTGCACTGAGGGAAAAATGTATTTATTTATTGGTTGGTTTTTATATACTGTTGTTTGGAGCAAGCCTTCACAACGGTTTACAGAAATAATAACTGGTTACATAAAACATAGCAAAACTGATTACATTATGACAAAAAAAACAAAACACTTTAGGAGGGGCAGAGATTTGAGAACAGGCCTTCACAACAGATTACACGACGATTTGTTTTAAATCTGCTGGTTGTTAGTTCCATGGAGTGTCCCACTCATATGATTTTATAAACTTCAATTGTGTCCTGTCTCAGCCATCTCTTTTCCAAGCTGAAGAGCCATAGCTTGCATAGCCTCTCATCATTTATTTTATTTATTTACCATTTTTCTATACCGAACTTCATGACAAGCTTCATATCAGGCCGGTTTACATCAAACTTGGGGTTAACTGAACAAAAACCATATAACAGGAAGGCCGAGGCGCAGATACAAATAACAGGGAGAATGAACTTGGGGGCTAGAGTAGCCAGGAAATAAAGGACAGAAAAAACTGGAGAATGAGAACATATGAGTATACAGTGGCTGGGTCGGTCATCATAGGAGAGCTGATCCATTCCCCTTTTATCATTTTTTGTTGCCCCACCTTTTCTAGTTCTGCTGTGTTAAGGGTGGCCAACTCCAGTTCCCAAGAGCCACAAAAGAGGGTCCGGTTTTCAGGATACCCCAAATGAATACGCAAGATTGATTTGCATTCATTGGAGACAGTGTATGCAAATCTATCTCATGCATATTCATTATGGATATCCTGAAAATCAGGTCTGGTTGTGGCTCTTGAGGGCCAGAGTTGACTGCCCCTGCACTATGTCTTTTTTGAGATAATACACCAAGAACTATACACAAGACTCAAGGTGCCATCGCATCATGGCTTGACAGAGACAATATAATATTTTCCATTTTATTCCCCGTTCCTTTTTGGATCATTCCTAACATTCTATTTGCTTTTTGACCACTACAGCACACAGATATGAGGATTTCAATATATTGTCCACAAGGATGTCTCCTAATACAAAACCCAGCATTGCACACTTGTAGTTGGGATTATTATTTTCTCTATGGCATTTTTCACTTTTCCACATTAAATTTCAACTACCATTCAGATGCAAGACCTTGCAAGACCATTCTTTTGGTCTTGCAAGGTCCTTCTGCTGGACTTTGTAATCTGCTGCTGTTTTAACAACTATGAATAATTTTGTGTTATTTGCAAATCTGATCACCTCACTTGTCATTCCCTTTTTCACATCATTTATGGTCAGTGGTGCTCAATCATTCTATGCCTCTTCATTCAATCCCATCCTCTAGCCTTTAGGGATCCACAGTGCTTATCCCATGCTCCTTTGAAATCTTTCACAGTTTTAGTCTTCACCACTTCCTCCGGAAGGGCATTCTAGGCATCCACCACTCTCTCCGTGAAGAAATATTTCCTGACATTGGTTCTAAGTCTTCCTCCCTGGAGTTTCAAATCGTGACTCCTAGTTCTATTGAATTCTTGACCATGGATCATTAAAACCTTTCAAGTATCTGAAGGTCTGTATCATGTCACCCCTGCTCCTCCTCTCCTCCAGGGTATACATATTCAGGTTCTTCAACCTCTCATAAGTCCTTTGATGGAGACCACCCATCATTTTGGTCACCCTTCTCCGGACCGCTTCCATCCTCTCTGTCCCTTTTGAGATATGGTCTCCAGAACTGAATTCGTGAGGCCTCACCAATGACTTGTACAAGGGGATTATCACTTCTCTTTTCTTACTAGATATTCCTCTCTATATGCAGCCCAGGATTCTTCTGGCTTTAGCTATCACCCTCTCACATTGCTTCGCTGACTTCAGGTCGTTAGACATTATCACCCCAAGGTCTCTCTCCTGCTCTGTACACATCAGCCCTTCACCCCCCCCCCCCCCCCACACACACACACAGTTGTTTCGAATTACCACACCCCAGATGCATGACTCTGCACTTCTTGGCATTGAATCCCAGCTGCCATATCTTCAACCACTCTTCCAGCTTCCTTGTATCTTGTCTCATTCTCTCTACTCTTTCTGACATGTCCGCACTGTTGCAGATCTTGGTATCATCCGCAAACAGACAAACTTTACCTTCTAACACTTCTGCAATGTCGCTCACAAAGACATTGAACAGAACCGGTCCCTACATAGTAACAGTAACATTAAAAACATGGTATTGCTGGCACGAAAAGACCAAATGGTTCATTCCAGTCTGCCCATCAGGCTTCCCATGGCAGCAACTGCCGCTCCATGCAGGTTACCTCATACCTTATGTTACGGACAGTAATACTTACAAGCAAAACCAAGCAACTACCCTAACCCATAACAAAATTACAGCAACATTTTTACAGGGTGAGCAGCCTACCTGATAATTCAGACAATGCTGCTTGAACATTCTTTGCTTTTGGACTTGGCTGTAGAAGCTTTATCCCCAATGTCAGCGTATCAGTATCCCAAGATCTCGTTAACATGTCTTATCAATTTTGGAATAAAGGGACGGTACTATCTTAGACCTAGAGCCATTAAGTTACCATCGATTTTTGCGGAAGGGGTCCCACTTTCACGGGGGCGGTGTCTTCACAACAGTGGGCCCCCCCAAAACATTGTAGCTATATGGCACGTTCTTTTCTCTTGCAGTCAATCAATGGAGGAACAAAAGAATGCAGCGAATGGCTCTTTAAAACAATGGCGGCCCCCCAACTTCAAGGGATCACCATTGCCTTAAAGGGCTGCTGGATAAAAATTAAAAAAAAAAAAAGTCCCATGGACAAACAGGGATATTGAGCCGGGAGTCAATACTGATCTTCGGCTCAACTTGGAGCCACCACTTGAGGCAGTCCCTGACAAACCCAAAGTTAAAAAATAGTTCATGTTACTCACACGCCTACAGTCCCTTCCCCTCAAAGTGTTACTAAAAGTCACTGTAGGAAATGTGTTTGGGATATTCCCCTAATATTACCTTTAGTTTTATTGGTAAGAGAAATGGACCCTAATAGAACTCAAACATAATAGTCTAATCATACACATACTTGGCAGGGTTTGCCGGATTGTGAACCCTCTCCTTGGGTGCCTGTAGCACCTTTGTTCATATTATTTCCAGTAGCATTCCTTAGGTTCCAGTGCTCCCCATGTCCTCTCCCCCCCAAAAGGATCAGATCTGCATTGCCTTCCCACCACCCCGAACCCCCTAACCTTTCATAATGGCACCAACCTGACCTTGGCCACATGGCCTGGGTTCAATCCTTATCCCAGTCACACAGCAGGAGCAAGGTCAAGTCAGTGCCATTTTGGAAAATGGCACCAACTGGGCATAAGGGGCACCCACCGAGGGACCCCAGACTACTTTGAAAAGTTCTGAAGGTGAGTTGGGGGTGTGAGTGAGGTCAACTGGGGGGGACGACCAGCCAAGGGGGTTTTTTTTGTTGTTTTTTTAAACTTACCTTTGGGGGTGGGAAGCGGGGAGGGTTGGGTGGGCACTGAACCCCCAATGCGGATCTGGCCCAATGTGGTTTTTTACTTTTGGGAGGGGAGTGGTGGGGCCGTTGCCACATGGGGGTCAATGCTCTGATTTTTTTTTTTTTTTTACTTTTGGAGATTCTGGGCTGCCTTGAGTGGCAGCCCTGGGTTGAGTCTGGAGTCAGCACTGATCACAGCTCAACTTCCCCATTTTGCTGTGGGACATTTTTTTTCCCCCAGCCGACTCTTTAAATGTGACACAGGAACCTCAGGACTTGCTTTAGGATCCCGGGCCTCCCACCTCCATTTACTGGGTTTGAAATAGGTGTTATTTTAATCGCATCTGACCAATGTCTCGGTAAGTTGTGATAAAATACTTGCATCAAATTGCCTATTAAAGATCTTCTTTGATTGCATTTGCTCTATTAATGAATTCAAATAGCATGCAAAGAAGGTCATTGTAATAGGGGAGGATGCCAGGGCAGGGATATGCAAAATATTGTGTATTTTGCGTGATATTTGCTGTTTAACACACATTAGAGCACTACAGCAGCTTGATGCACCCCCCAGTTTGAATCTTTTTTTTTTTTTTAATTTTTATCAGTTTTCTCAATTACACAATCAAGAACATCTTGATATGTTACATCATATGGTTTAACAGAAAAAATTACTTATTACATAGTTGTGTTTAAGAGTAATTACTAAACTAAACCATACATTTTCTAAGTCCTCAAAGAAGGGGGGTTCCTTGAACACTTGAAGGCTTATATTACTAAACAAATAAGAAATATCAAGAAATATTTCACAGCCTAACAAGGAGTTACTTTTACAGCTTAGAGAACAAATCATAGCTTTCTAAGGGGTCGCTACACCACAATTTTCATCCTTATTCCTATCCAGAATAAATTTTGTCAAATGTGACGGCTGGAAGAAACAATATTTTACATTCTGGTAAGTTATACAACACTTACATGGAAACCTTAGTTTAAACAAGGCTCCCATTTGCAAACGTTTTGGTCTAATGATCAAAAATTGTTTCTCTCTCATTTGTGTATCTTTAGTGACATGAAGAAAAATCCTAACATTTAATTGACAAAACTTTTCTGTAATATTTCTAAAATATAAACTTAAGACCCACTCTTTATCGGTATTTAAAAGAAAAGATATAATCATAGTAGCAGGTTAGGCCTCTATCGAATTAGAAGATTCTAATATTTCTGAGATATTTAAGGGTGATATGACTTGAAAATCTTGATCCTTTCCCGGAGCTTTCTTCCGTGAAGGAAGATAGTAAATTTGACTAACCTCCATGAAGTTGAGCAGCCCATCTATAGACTTTAAACTCACCAAAAATTTCTTGGGAAGTCAGAAAGTCATGGGATAGGTGGCAGTGTCCTATTGTGCATGGCCAGCTGGTTAAAAGATAGAAAACAGAGAGTAAGGCTAAATGATACATTTTCCCAATGGAAAATAGGTGAATAATGGAGTGCCCCAGGTATCTGTTCTGGGACTGATGCTTTCTAATATATTTATAAATGACCTGGAAATGGGAACAAGTGAGGTGATCAAATTTACCAATGACAAAATTATTCAAATTTGTCAAATCACAAGAGGATTGGGAGAAATTGCAAGAGGACATTGCAAAACTGGGAGACTGTTACTCATCCCTAAGTGCATCACTTTGCATGCTCAAACTATAGCAACACAATGCAAGGTTCCACATTAGGAGTCACCACTCAGGAAAAGGATCTGTGTGTCATTATTGAAAATATATTGAAATCTTCTGCTCAGTGTGCAGCAGCAGCCAAGAAAGCGAATAGAATGCTAGAGATCATTAGGAAAGGAATGGAGAATAAAAGAGAGAATATCAGAATGCCTCTGTATCGCTCCATGGTGCGACCTCATCTCAAGCATTGTGTTCAGTTCTGGTCACATCTCATGAAAGATATAGCAGAATCAGAAAAGGTACAGAGACAGGTGACCAAGATGATAAAGGAGATAAAACAATTCCCCTTTGAAGAAAGGCTAAAGAGGTTAGGACTCTTCAGCTTGGAGAAGAGATGATTGAGGGAAGATATGACAGAGGTCTATAAAATGAGTGAAATGGAGTGAGTAAACGTTAATCAGTTGTTTACTCTTTTGAAAAGTACAAATACCAGGGAACATACAATGAAGTTACTGGGTAATACATTTAAAAATAATAGAAATTTTTTTGTTTACTCAATGCATAATTAAGCTCTGGAATTCGCTGCCAGAGGATGTGGTGAAAGATATTAGTATAGTTGCGTTTAAAAAAAGGTTTGGACAAATTCCTGGAGGCGGACGTACGACTGCCGTCCTGCCTAAGTAAAACAACAAGGCTTAGCATTCTGTGCTCTCTCCCTAACGATTTTTTTTCTCTCCCTACAGACACTGCCCAAAGAAAACCACTTACATAACCTGTTTCTTCCATTCTGTGATCTCTCTCCCTACCGATTTTTTTTCTCTCCACAGACGCTGACACCTCAAACCAGGAAGTGAAACCAGCGCCCCTCCCCCTTTGGCCGACGTTAATGACATCATGGACGTCTGAAAAGCACGCCAAAAGGGGGGGGATTTAAAAGGGGCCTGGGACCCGGAGGCGACGCGCGCCGGCGTCACGCAACAAAGGGGCACAACAAAGGGGCAGAACAAAGGGGCAGATGTAGACTGGAAAATCCCATCTGCAGAAACTAAAAATAGTAGAGCGATAGTGGATGCCATGCAAGTATCTTTGTTCAAACAAATGGTATTGGAACCAAAGAGAGAAGGAACTATACTCGACTTAGTGCTCACTAATGGAGATAATGTCTCCGATGTCTCCGATGTCCAGGTGGGCGCCCACCTCAGCACCAGTGATCATCAAACGGTATGATTTAATATCACTAAAAGAATAGGGAAAAGAACCACAAAGACCCGAGTTTTACAGTTCAAAAACACGGACTTTGAGGAAATGGGGAAGTACCTGGAGGAAGAACTAAAAGGATGGGAGAACGAGAGAGATGTGGAGCAGCAGTGGACCAATTTAAAAGGAGCAATCACCAAGGCAACTACTCTATATGTTAGAAATGTAAAGAAAAGCAAAAGAAAATTGAAACCTATCTGGTTCTCAAAGGAGGTAGCTGACAAAATTAAAGCTAAAAGAACAGCATTCAAGAAATATAAAAGATCCCAAAGGGAGGAACACAAAGAAGAATATTTGATTCAACTGAGGGAGACAAAGAAATTAATCAAGTTGGCAAAAAGTCAAGCGGAAGAGAGGATTGCCAAGGAGATAAAAAATGGTGACAAAATATTTTCAGATACATCAGCGAAAAGAGAAAGTCCATAGTGGTATTGTGAAATTAAAAGGTGGTAATGATCAATTACCAGACGAAGAAATGGCAGAAATATTACATAGAAATGGCAGAAATATTAAACGAATACTTCAGTTCTGTGTTCACTAAAGAAGACCCTGGAGAAGGACCATCTCTACACAACAAGAAACTGGAGGGAAGTAGAATAGATGAAAATCCTTTTACAGTAGAAAATGTATGGGAAGAGCTAAAGAATCTGAAGGTGGACAAAGCCATGGGGCCTGATGGGATTCATCCAAGGATACTGAGGGAGCTCAGAGATGTTCTGGCGGGTCCGCTGTATGACCTGTTCAATAGATCCCTAGAAACGGGAGTGGTACCGAGAGATTGGAGAAGAGCGGTGGTGGTCCCGCTTCACAAGAGTGGGAACAGAGAGGAGGCTGGTAACTACAGACCGGTTAGCCTCACTTCAGTGGTGGGAAAAGTAATGGAGTCACTGCTGAAAGAGAGAATAGTGAAATATCTACAGTCCGGAGAATTGATGGACCAGAGGCAACATGGATTCACCAGTGGAAGATCCTGTCAGACAAATCTGATTGACTTTTTTGACTGGGTAACCAAGGAATTGGATCAAGGAAGAGCACTCGATGTCATCTACTTGGATTTCAGCAAAGCTTTTGATACGGTTCCGCACAAGAGACTGGTGAATAAAACGAGAAGCTTAGGAGTGAGTGCCGAGGTGGTGACCTGGATTGCAAATTGGTTGACGGACAGAAGACAATGTGTGATGGTAAATGGTACTTTCTCTGAAGAGAGAGCGGTTTTAAGTGGTGTACCGCAAGGATCGGTGTTGGGACCGGTCCTGTTCAATATCTTTGTGAGCGACATTGCGGACGGGATAGAAGGTAAGGTTTGTCTTTTTGCGGATGACACTAAGATCTGCAACAGAGTGGACACGCCGGAAGGAGTGGAGAGAATGAGACTGGATTTAAGGAAACTAGAAGAGTGGTCGAAGATATGGCAGCTGAGATTCAATGCCAAGAAGTGCAAAGTCATGCATATGGGGAGTGGAAATCCGAATGAACTGTATTTGATGGGGGGGGGAAAGGCTGATGTGCACGGAGCAGGAGAGGGACCTTGGGGTGATAGTGTCTAATGATATGAAGTCTGCGAAACAATGCGACAAGGCGATAGCAAAAGCCAGAAGAATGCTGGGATGCATAGAGAGAGGAATATCGAGTAAGAAAAGGGAAGTGATTACCCCCTTGTACAGGTCCTTGGTGAGGCCTCACCTGGAGTACTGTGTTCAGTTCTGGAGACCGTATCTACAAAGAGACAAAGACAAGATGGAAGCGGTACAGAGAGGGGCGACCAGGAAGGTGGAGGATCTTCATCGGATGACGTACGAGGAGAGATTGAAGAATCTAAGGGGCGGATTTTCAGAGCCCTGCTCGCGTAAATCCGCCCAAAACCGGGCGGATTTACGCGAGCAGGGCCCTGCGCGCCGGGAAGCCTATTTTACATAGGCCTCCCGGCGCGCGCAGAGCCCCGGGACTCGCGTACGTCCCGGGGTTCTCGGAGGGGGGCGTGTCGGGGGGCGGGGCCGGAGCGCGCGGCGTTGCGGGGGCGTGTCGGCAGCGTTTTGGGGGCGGGTACGGGGCGTGGCTACGGCCCGGGGGCGTGGCCGCGCCCTCCGTACCCGCCCCCAGGTCGCGGCCCGGCGCGCAGCAGGCCCGCTGGCGCGCGGGGATTTACGTCTCCCTCCGGGAGGCGTAAATCCCCCGACAAAGGTAAGGGGGGGGTGTAGACAGGGCCGGGGGGGTGGGTTAGGTAGGGGAAGGGAGGGTAAGGTGAGGGGAGGGCAAAGGAAAGTTCCCTCCGAGGCCGCTCCGATTTCGGAGCGGCCTTGGAGGGAACGGGGGGAGGCAGCGCGGCTCGGCGCGCGCAGGCTATACAAAATCGATAACCTTGCGCGCGCCGATCCAGGATTTTAGTGGATACGCGCGGCTCCGCGCGTATCTACTAAAATCCAGCGTACTTTTGTTTGCGCCTGGAGCGCAAACAAAAGTAGGCTGTTCGCGCTCGTCTGAAAATCTACCCCTAAATATGTACACCCTGCAGGAAAGGAGGAGCAGGGGTGATATGATTCAGACTTTCAGATACTTGAAAAACTTTAATGATCCAAAGACAACGACAAACCTTTTCCGTAGGAAAAAAATCAGCAGAACCAGAGGTCACGAGCTGAGGCTCCGGGGAAGAAGACTAAGAACCAATGTCAGGAAGTATTTCTTCACGGAAAGGGTGGTGGATGCCTGGAATGCCCTTCCGGAGGAAGTGGTAAAGTCTAAAACTGTGAAGGACTTCAAAGGGGCGTGGGATAAACACTGTGGATCCATCAAGTCTAGTGGGCATAAATAGAGAGGAGGCAGCAAACACTGCACGGAGCGGCAGTAGCCACTGAGGCATTCACGGAGCGGGATGCCAGTGGCCAGTAGTTGGTGTTCCACTTTCATGCAACAAAACACTGCACGGAGCGGCAGCAGCCACAGAGGCATTCACGGAGCGGGATGCCAGTGGCCAGTGATTGGTGTTCCACCTTCACGGAGCGGAAGGATGGAGGGCTGCCATCTCAAAAAAAAAACAAAAAACAAACAAACAAGCAAACAAAACAGGGGTGGGTAAGGGGCAGGGGTGTGGCCTGCTGGTTGCGGCGGTTGCTACCCCTGATTGAGCTGGATGTTCACTAGGATGGCGCTGCTCTCTGCATTGGTGGAGGGGTGGAAGGGAATTGGGGCCGGAGGGTGCTGGAAGCCAATAGAGACGGGTGGGAGGGAGAAAAAAGGGGGGGGGGGGGGGGAATGGATAAACTGCGTAGCTTGCTGGGCAGACTGGATGGGCCGTTGGTCTTCTTCTGCCGTCACTTCTATGTTTCTATGTTTCAGTCTCCAACTTATCCCTAATAGCCATACTAATTGAAAAAACAGTTCAAAAACAACTATCAAACTACTTAGAAAGTAATAACATATATCCTGCACAACATGGTTTCCGCAAACACTACAGTACTGAGACATTATTACTAGCTTTATCAGACAATATCTTAAGAGGCTTTGATACAGGAACACATTACATTCTGATTCTATTGGATCTCTCGGCAGCATTTGACACTGTAAATCACAAAATACTAATCAATAGACTAAAAGAAATAGGACTCAATAACAAAACAATAAACTGGTTTGAGTCATACTTAAGCAACAGATTTTTCCAAGTACAAATCAAAAACACAAAGTTAAACTACAAATAGGAGTCCCACAGGGTTCAGCCCTGTCTGCAACACTCTAACATTTATCTCCTCCCAGTATGTCATCTACTCACTGGACCTGGAATAATACACTACATATACGTGGATGACATACAACTACTGTTACCCATTGTAAACACATTCGAAGAAACACTGCAACTGGCTAATATGTATCTTGAAATAATCAGACAACTCCTAAACCAAATGAAACTGGTAATAAACATTGATAAAACTGAATTTTTACACCTAGAATGAAAAAATATACACCCTACACAACCTACAATCGCAATCAAAAATAATCAAACCGTAGAGTTAGCAATAAAAGTATGGAATCTAGGTGTAATAATTGACCCTGAGCTTAACATAAAACACATTTCACAGAAATGAAAAGGTTACCCCTGCTAACACTGAATAATTTTCGCACAGTCCTACAGGCAATGATATTCGCGAGCACAGACTACTGTAACTATCTGCTATTAGGGCTACCTCAAGTTACTATTAGACCACTCCAAATATTGCAAGATTCCGCTGCTAGAATTTTGACAGGCAAAAAGAAAAGAGACCACATCACAGGTACACTTGCTGAACTACACTGGCTTCCAATTGAACAAAGAATACAATACAAAACATTGTGTATAATTCATAAACTAATCCATGATGAAAAGGCCGACTGCCTTAACACAGCACTGCGCATACATGTCCCACACAGAAACCTTAGATCTGCCAATAAAGCTCTAACTATTCCTTCTGTTAAATCAGCACGCCTCACTCAGGTAAGGGAGAGAGCACTGTCGCTGGCTGGACCTGTTCTATGGAACTCCATGCCACTCGAAATAAGGCTGCAGAGCAATTTGAAACTATTTAAAACTAGTCTGAAAGCCTGGCTTTTAAACAAGCTTTTTATAAAGACAAAGAGAAGGAGGAAAACAGTTGAAAGATGACGACGCACCAAGTAATCAGTTTTTTCCTCTATCTCCAATTGCATATTAACGCAAGATTTGAACTGCTTGACAGTTTTTCAACCGACATACAAGCCTTAATTAACACACAATCTTTTCTTATTAAAATATGTTACCGTACTATGTTGGCACATGAATAATTTGTAATCTATACTAATTATAGGGGTTTTTTTGTTGTTTTTTTCTAATTGTGCCTTTCTGTAAACCGTTGTGATGGTGAATTAACTTAACGACGGTATAGAAGAGTTTTAAATATAAATAAATAAACATTAATAATTATTAAGGTAGAGTTGCAGAAATCCACTGCTTATTCTTGGGATAAGCAGCTTGGAATCTGTCTACCCCTTAGGATCCTGCCAGGTACTTGTGACCTGGCTTGGCCACTGTTGGAAACAGAATATTGGGCTTGATGGACCCTTGGTCTGACCCAGTATGGCAAGCCTTATGTTCTTATAAAAAAAAATGTCAGTGTTCCGCCCAGCATCCTGTTTCCAACAGTGGCCAATCCAGGCCATAAGAACCTGGCAAGTACCCAAAAACTAAGTCTATTCCATGTTGCCATTGCTAATGGCAGTGGCTATTCTCTAAGTGAACTTAATAGCAGGTAATGGACTTCTCCAATCCTTTTTTAAACACAGTTATACTAACTGCACTAACCACATCCTCTGGCAACAAATTCCAGAGTTTAATTGTGCATTGAGTAAAAAAGAACTTTCTCCGATTAGTTTTAAATGTGCCACATGCTAACTTCATGGAGTGCCCCCTAGTCTTTCTATTATCCGAAAGAGTAAATAACCGATTCACATCTACCCGTTCTAGACCTCTCATGATTTTAAACATCTCTATCATATCCCCCCTCAGCCGTCTCTTCTCCAAGCTGAAAAGTCCTAACCTCTTTAGTCTTTCCTCATAGGGGAGCTGTTCCATTCCCCTTATCGTTTTGGTAGCCCTTCTCTGTACCTTCTCCATCGCAATTATATTTTTTTGAGATGCGGTGACCAGAATTGTACACAGTATTCAAGGTGTGGTCTCACCATGGAGCGATACAGAGGCATTATGATATTTTCCGTTTTATTCACCATTCCCTTTCTAATAATTCCCAACATTCTGTTTGCTTTTTTGACTGCCACAGCACACTGAACCGACGATTTCAATGTGTTATCCACCATGACGCCTAGATCTCTTTCTTGGGTTGTAGCACCTAATATGGAACCAAACATTGTGTAATTATAGCATGGGTTATTTTTCCCTATATGCATCACCTTGCACTTATCCACATTAAATTTCATCCGCCATTTGGATGCCCAATTTTCCAGTCTCACAAGGTCTTCCTGCAATTTATCACAATCTGCTTGTGATTTAACTACTCTGAACAATTTTGTGTCATCTGAAAATTTGATTATCTCACTCGTCGTATTTCTTTCCAGATCATTTATAAATATATTGAAAAGTAAGGGTCCCAATACAGATCCCTGAGGCACTCCACTGTCCACTCCCTTCCACTGAGAAAATTGTCCATTTAATCCTACTCTGTTTCCTGTCTTTTAGCCAGTTTGCAATCCACGAAAGGACTAGGACTCTAGTCTAAGTCTAGTCTAGTCTAAGTCCAATACTATAACCAAGGAAATAAACTGGGATTCCAGCATTTCCCTCTAGACGAGAAAACACAGCATGGTACCAGACTGACAATCCTTAGTAAGGTAGACCCAAACTTCACTTTTCTCTTAGTTAGGACTTACATTTATGAATACCAGCACAAAACTAGTACAGAAGAGAGGAATACCAAGAAGGAAGAGCAGTCTGAGTACATCCACCTATGCCAAAGCCATCTTGGAACTTGGATCTTATCTTGCAAGCACAATAAAATATTATACATCTTGGAAAAGTTCAAATGTACCCAAAGTTACATAGAAGCTTCCTACCAATACTGCCATTGTTGGGAAAAACAAACATACACACCATCATCTTACAGAAATTTATATCCCCAGTTTCTCCTCCCTTGCAGAGTCTTTGAATCTTTTTTTAACACAATGTACAATAAAACAAATGGGCATAGTACCTAGTTTGTAAAGTAACAAATTGGTTCGCTTTTTACACACACATCTTGATAGTGGAGACAGTAACTCAAAAGGATAGACAGAATACAGACAGTCCAAAGAAGGGCTACTCACACGGCAGAGGGACTGCCCCCAGTCTTAAGAACCTAAATGTGTAGACCCTACAGAAGAGGAGACACAGGAGGGATAGGATTCTTTTTTATTTCCAACTGCTTATTCATGGAGAACACTGGTCTAAGAGGTCGTTTGTTATTATGATTGATTAAAATGTATGTATATGTTAAAAGTTTTTATATAATTTTGGTGATTTTATTTTTATTCTCCTTATTTTGTTTTATTTTTATTGATTGTATTTCTGTTAATTCTCACTCACTTCTTCTATTTGCTGGAACAAACTGTCCAAGCTTAAGAACAAAGACCAATGATGGTTGTCCACTTTCAAACTTCAGTACTTTTTGGGCATTTGGGTCTGTTGATGCCTTTAAGTATGCCTGCCGGCCTCTTATGGTGGCTCTGATTGTGTAATCTATTTCTATAAGACAGTCATGCCTTCAGCTCTAGGAATGTATATCTCAGCATATACTGGTTTTTACAAATTAACTAATGGGTATGCAGGAGCTCTCATTCTTGTATCCTATTTTTCAAGATCTTTATGGGGCAAGTCTACTATTTCAAAGCTGTACAAGTACAGGGACTGCAAGCTGAAAGATAGCTTGTATTTTATTTTCTGTTTATAAACCACATTTTAGTATCACTTTCAGTTTCCAGTAGTACTCTTTGCTGATCTTTTCGCTCAGTGATTTCTGCTGAATTTTTCCATCTTCCTCCTAGATATTTATGAACACCTTCCTTTATACTGCAGTTGTCAGTCAGAGAGATGTTTTCAGTTTTGCTTAGACTTCCTCTAAGAAAAGTCACCTTTGCACATTTGTCCAGGCCAAATGTCATCTTGATGTCATCTGCAAAACTCTTCACTACTTGGAAATGATCTGCTAATTGATCATCATAAGGAGATGTAGAGTTTCAAGTCATCTACAAATAGTAGGTGAGATGTTAAAAGTTGAACATTAATAACTCTAGGATTAAGGCTAATTCCATAACCCAAGGAATTCATAAGAATACACCATGGATTTAGTGTTAGACAACAAGACTGGAGACAGAAAATCTCCCTGGATTTTGGTGTTAGGAATGACATAATTCAGATGGAGTGCAGTCTTCCACATTTTCATGATGAACCTGATATACACAATCATTTCAGGGTTCACTTTATCATTTCAAAGCAATTTATTACCCAAGAGTGTGGGATGCTATCAAAAACTCTCTTATGTCAATTCATGCTATACTGAGATTTTGACTTTTCTTATAGCTAGCTTTATATAACGGCTTTATTCAACATCAACTGGTCTTTGGTTTCATATATTCTTTTGTTACCCTTCTGATCTGTTGCCAAGATGTTGTGTATTTAGCCTTTTTAATGTGTATGTAAAATTGTAAGCCGCCCAGAACAGATGTCTGATGATTGGGCGGGTTAGAAATTACTGTTAATAAAAAAATAAAATGTTAGAGTCAATGTGATCATATATTTTACAGTGAACGGCTTGTAAGTTGTTGGCAGGTGTGTTATTGGTCAATTTTTGGGGACATTCTTTGGGGCTCACTTTGGAAGGAGACGTATTGTTCTTGTTGTCAGCTGTTATGGTATTAATTCTGACTGTCTGATCATCTTATTTTTGCAGTTAGCCATATCAAGATGAAGAGATGTTACATATTTGAGCCAAAAGTTGGCTTAAATATTTGGAACTTTTTTTAACCTGGTTTTCTGCTCTTTTATTATAACTTCAGGCCATTCCATAGTTTTGATGTTTCCATTTCCCCTCCTGAGCTGCAAAGGGGGTAGTGATGCTGCACATCTCCATGTTACGTCTCAAAGTCAGAATACAATAGCTGACAAAGAGCCCAGAGTCTCCGGCTTGAGGTTACTGCTTTCTGCAATTCGAGCTTCCCTCTCCTGTATGGTTGTGGTCTGGGTTTATACCATCTGACAGGCTTCCAAATATCCCTGATTGAGAAACCTTGTTGTAGAGAGTACATCCTTAACTCCTTCAGTTTTTCTATGTATGGCTTATAGTGCAAACTATGCACCATTTTGGTGGCTTTCCTTTGAATTACCACTACCCTGTCAAATCCCTTTACAGATGTGGTTTCCAGAACTGTACCACTACTATAGTAAATGAACCACTCGAGAAAGAACCATATAAATCACCTAAAGAAATTATCCACCTATGTTTAATGAACCTTATGATTCAAAAAATGATAATTTTGGGGACCTTCATACATAGCTACTATACACTATACAATGTGTTATAAGTGCCCTTTGGCTCTACATTCATATGCATAATGCCCAAATTTACCACAGAACCAGCAATCTATACCTGGTCTTCTATCAGGTCCAAACCCAGCTCCTTGTGATGGACTCCCATAAATCAACTGGGCAAGTTAAATCAACCAGAGCCAAACTAGGAGCATTTAATACTGACTGCACTAAGTCCTGCAATATTTCCAAATCTTGTTCAGTTAAAATCAATTTATCTTCACTAGCTGGGCTGCCTTTAAGATGTCTTCTCAATGACTTACTTTTGGTACTAAAAGCTGGAATCCACAATCTACAAAAGTTTAACAGTAGTCATTGGTCTCCCTAAATCCACTCTTGTCCAACATTTTTTTTTTTAATACATTTTTGCTTAAATGCAAATAAATTGCCCAATACTTATCATAGCTTGATGTAACTCTTGGAAAAGTGAATCATAATTTCTACCAAGTCCATGGTTGCCACAATGCGGATCCATATTTCGAAAGAATCTGACTCAAGGGTTACTTTCCATCAGGTCCCCAAAACTATTGTTTTTTGAATTATACGGGTCATTTAATATAGATGGATAATTTATTTGGGTGTCCCCAGAACTGTATACAATTCTCACGGTGGTATCATCAGATAACTGCACAGAGAAAATATTTCTATCTACACCTACATATACACTCAGTTTTCCCCAACTACCTTGAGGTCATCAGAGATAATGATCCCAACTCTCTTTCCTGTTTGGGGACTAATTCTTCACCTCTGACCTGTTGATGCTGCACTCATAATGGTTTTGGGGTTTTTTTAATTAAAAAGTGTAGTTATTGTACCTTTGACTCCATTTTCTAATAGTTTAAAAGTAATCTCATCCTAGTTACCCCATCTAGCATGTCTACGCTGCTGTAAATAAGCACATTGTCCCCTTCTACACCTCTCCCAACAACAGTCACATACAAGTGAGGAGCTTCAAATACTTCTCATGTCCTGCCAAGCTCAATGCTCTAACTTTTTCCCACGGTATGTTGCATGACTGGGGGGCAAATAAAAATCTTGCAGACATGTGTGTGCAGTGTTGCATACCATGTGATGCCTCAATACGCACATTAGAAAACATTTCTTGATTGTGACACTATTATGCAAACTGTATTTTGAAATACTTTCCTTTTAAAAACTTTCCCAATCTTTAAAAATTTTTTTTTTGTTTTTATTCTGTTCCTTTTTTCATTATCTTTCCATTTCAGTTTTTTCCCCTTGCTGTTTACTTTTTCTTTCCATCTGCTCTATGAATCAGCCTCTGCATTACTTGAATTTTGATGCTGTTTGGTATTTTCAGCACGCCCCCTCCCAATTATTTTTATTTATTTAAAACATTTTTATACCGATATTCTGTATTCAATCCTCTTGCTTCCTTCTCCGCCTTCTTTTACATATCTTCCTCTAGCTTTTCCTTGCCTCTTCCCATTTCCTAAACAGTGTCCTGGGTCCAGTGGTGTAAAAGTTGTAGGCCCCTCCTCTGCAACGCTTGGGTTATGCTGAGCGCTCAAATGACTCACCAAAATATCAGTCACTAAAAAACACCGCCCCTCTAAAAACCCTTTTATGTTATTGTAAGCCATAAAAAAACCAAGATGAATCTCGAAGCCAAAACTTCCCAAAAGTTAGTGTCCTTGGTGGGAGGTGCAATAGAAAACCTCCCTTCCTTCCCGTCTGGGATCTATCAGTTGTTGGCTGACAGATTCCTACCCTGGACAGTATTATTGCTTATTTGTAAGAACGTCAATGCACCAGAGTCAGCGCTAGATGTCTGAAAAAGAACACACTGCACTCTCACCAGGTGTCTTCGCATTGCCAAGTGACTCACTGCTTCAATATTTCTTGATCAGTTTCATCATTAAAAGAAAACCATATTTGCTTTACTTAAAAAGTTTTAACAGATGTGATCCACCTGTGCTAGATTTACCACCCACTGAGTTTGACACACAATATGAAATGCTTTGGTACAGGGCATTAGTGCTGAAACAGATGGAATGTCACTTTAAGTCTCTGGCTTTTATTGTTAGATCTTCAATAGGACTTTGGATTAGGGTTTCATCTTAAAAACAAAGCTCTAACTACAGAAACCACCTACTTGCAAAGTTTGCTTATTTTTAAACATATGTACTTTTCCCACACATACTTCTAGAGGAACCAAAAACACAGCTGAAGGTCTGTCAGATTCTATTTTCTTTCCTCGCTGCTTTAATAAGTTTGAATGACAGTTAACTGAGAAGAGCCCAGCTCATTCCCAGTATAACGAAAATATATTAAGGATCTTCATGCTGCCCAAAAACATTTAAGTTGGACTGGTTTACAGGGAAATGCAATCTTTAACTATTAATTTCTGATCCTGCCGTGTCTCCCACTTTTGCACTGCCCTCTTGCAATTTCTCACAATCCTCTTCTGATTTAACAACTTTGAATAATTTTTATGTGATCAGCAAATTTTAATCACCTCACTTGTTGCCCCCACTTCCAGGTCCTTTATAAATATATTAAAAAGTGGTAGCCCCAGAGGCATAAAATCACCTAGATAAGGATACACAAAGCTTCCTTTCTCCTGAAGTCTTACTATTAAGGTAGCAAACAGGCTGAACAGCAGAACTCTGTACCAAAAATACAGACCATCCAATATTAAGTGGAGGGTTGCGTCCGTCTGTGCTAAACGGCTTCGCCCCGTTTGCCTCACCTTGTTCACGGCTCCTCCCGCTTCCCTTGGGAAAATGGCTGCCGCCGCATCTACAAGCCGATCTCTCTGGTGTCCCTGGAACGGCTATGGTGCTGCCTCCCGCCATACTCCTCCCAAGGGCCTACCAGGGTACGTGTGCGCATGCCACCCCCATCTTTATTCCAGCATACCTACAGCAACCATCTAGTGAGTAGTCTAACTCTCAGTCTATCTCATCCACAGTGCTACCTTGCTGGGAAACCTGCACCGGAATTCCCCTATACCAACGGGGTGAGAAGGGCCCCCTCTGCCGAGGGTCCTGAGACTGCTACTTCCAGACTACCTCACTACTGCCGCCTCTGGTGGTACACTACAAGCTGTTTAATAAAAGAACTAAGCTCTGTGTTTGTGCAACTGCGTTTAGCCCAGTACTGAGGCGCCTCACAGGGCTCCTCCCCGTGGGCATGGTCATCTGCCACAGTACCCAAGAAACCACCCAAACACCGCTTAATCATAACATGGAGGTATTTCTGGTGACACACAGTAATGAAAATAAGACGACAAGCAGACACTAGAACAAAGGAACAGAAAAGAATCTTTTGGTATGGACTGACCCAGTAACAAATATCAAGCACTGTCATGCAGAAGACCTGCGTTTGATTCCCGAGGCCACATTTCTGCTCCCCCGGCTGCAGGGCCAGTGCAATTGTATTAGGTGCCCTAGGCAAAACTTTAGCCTTACCCATCCTCCACTAATTAAATTTCAGGACTTTAGGTCCCCTGACATTTTGATAATTAAACAATCATGATCACCCCACTCCCACACCTCCCAGAATGAAAAAAAAAAAAACAAATAATCAGACATCAGATCAATATTAAACTGTGTTTTGTGTGTGTGTATACACACACAAAATATGTTTCAGAAATCATGTCACAGTGTCTGATGATATCTGTGATTTCTAAGCACCTAAATTGTGATGTATCTAATTGTAATTTTGTGGTAATCTGCCTTTAAACTATCTTGAGTAAAGCCAGAATAATAAATATTTATCAGAAATTCATACATAATTTATAAATTAAAAGAAATCTGTAACACATTGGCTAAAGTTAATCTCTGAAATGGGTGACTGGGCTGAAATAGGTTTCCCTTGACCATTTTTAAAGAGGGTCAAATTCTGGTGTTCCTTCATCAATAGTGACACAAACTCCCTCCATTAGCAGACACTTGTGAAATAACATCAAACCCTGCAAAAATAATCCTCAGAACTTACAGAACAAAACTGCCATGCCAAAACATCACTATAGTTTTGCTGCTCTCTGGGGCCTCGCCAGAAGCTGCCGCTCTAGGCAAGTGCCTAGCTCTCCTCATGGTTAAGCCAGCCCTCCCAAGCTGGCCGGGCATGGTGTGGAGGCACCACTGCCAGCCATGTTTAAATAGCAACACCTAGTGGCCAGACTTAGGATCCACATTAGCTGGGTTCCGGTGAGAGCCACAATTTGCAGTCCTTGGTTGCTGCTGGACTGAACTGAGGGGAGACCGGGGGAGTGGGGAAGATATAAAAATAGAAGAAAACCCTTATTAGTACTGAATTAAGGTTCATGGTGCCATAGCCCAAGAGAGGCCAGTTCAGACTGAACTGGAAGCATTAAAACAAAAAACACAAGTCCAAGGAGGAAACTGCTGAGCAAAAAAAAATAAAAAGCAGAAACTCCTTCAGCGTGATTGACTGAGTGATGGAAGGCAGATTCCACATGAAAAATCTCCTGTACCATTAATTTGTTCAGCCTCTTATAGTCCAAGACTTGGTGAAAAGCCTCTTATTTTCATTAGGCATCAGAAAATAAACTTGAAGACATGAAAAAATACCTCTCTTCCATTGGTACAGGCAGCACTACTTCTACGCCTTATAGGTATCTTTTTCCTTTGCTCAGAGCTCTTCCTTTTCCCTTGTTTCTTGGCTGTCTGGTGCAAAGACAACCCCTTAATCTGGGCAGGGGGTGAAATTCTCTTCTATTACCTCTTTTTATCATGGTTAATGCTTACTGTGTCCCTTACTGACAAATTCCAAACTGCTCCTAGCCCACAAAAGGGTAGGAGAGTTAAAGAATGATTGGAAATACCTACCCATTTCCCATATCTTGCCACAGGAATCATCTGGCTCCCTGACTTTTACAATTCTATCCAGATGCAAGCCAAGTAGATGTTACTTTCAAAGGGTAACCCCCATCAAGTGTGTTTGAGAAGAACAGTCAGCAAATTACTCCTGGCAGAGACCCCACACATTCAGGCAGAATGTGTGGGGTCTCTAGCGCATCCAGGATGCGCTAAAAAAAAGTGCTTTCAGCACATGCGCACACGCCCCTCTCCTGGGCGCACGATACATGATGCAAATGAGGGGTCATGCTAAAAGGAGGCGCTAGGGGCAATCACGCGCCCCTAGCGCCTCCTTGGCTCAGGAGAGGTGGCTGTCAGCGGGTTTCGAAGACGGACGCTCAGTTTTACGAGCGCCCGTTTTCCTAACCTGATGTGCCAGCACCATTTTTTTTTTTTTTTTTTAACCTTTTTGGCTCCTCTGACTTAATATCACTAGGATAATAAGTCAGAGGGTGTACAGAAAAGCTGTATTTTCTGCATTTCTGTACACTTTTTCCCAGCTACTCTTGGGCAGGCGCTAAGTTCTGAGCGTAAAATGAACGGATTGGCCGCACATTTTTTTTTTTCAGTATCCCGAGCAAATAACTAACAGCCTCATCAACATGCATTTGCATGTGATGAGCGCCTTCAGTTTCCGGGAGGGTTGGGCACGCGTTTTCGCACACTAAACCTCTTACTGTATAAGGGGTAGTGGACACATGTCGAAAACGCGCATCCAAATCGCGTTAAATGGTGCACTAGCCCGGACGCACTTTACTGTTTCAGCCAGATTGTTTCAAGTCATATATTGCTAATCCTACGTATTTCTATAGTGCTACTAGACAGACATATACAGCACTATATAGATATATACAAGAGCAAGTCCCTGCTCCATAGAACTTAAAATCTAGACAAGACAAACAGACTAGACAAATAAGAAGCTTCGGGAAATGTATTTATTGCAGAAAATATGGTTTAGTCCTGGGGGAATTTTGCGCTACTGCAGAGCGCCGAATTCCCTCCCCAGTGCAGAACTGCTAAATTGTGCGCAGAAAATGGCAGAGGAGACCCCGGCACGCCATTTGCGACAAAGATGAAGGTCCTGGTGAGAGTGAATGTATGTAGAGAGGTGAAGGGGGAGGAAGGTGTGTGAGAGAGGAGGGGGAGGGGCAAAAGAGAACAGTGGAGGCGGGTGTGAGAAGTGAGGGAGAGATGTTTGCGACAGCAAGCAAGGGGACGGGGTGCGAGAGAAAGCAGGGGGTGCGAGAGAGGCAGTGCTTAACAGTGGGTGCCAGAGAGAGAGAGCCTATATGAGGAGATTGTGAAGGAGTGTGTATGTGTGAGAGAGATCGGGAACACGTGTGTATGAAAAAGGGATTGGGTATATGTGAGGGTGCTAGCCTGTGTGAAGGGATTGTGTATGAGAGCGAGCCTGTGTGAAGGGGTGCGTGAGAGAGACACAGGTAGCATGTGTGTGTGCGCGCATGCACACACACACACACACACACACACACACAAGAGTGAAGGAGCCTGTATGAGGGTGTGTGTGTGTGCACTAGAAAGAGGGAGCATATGTTTGAGAGAGGGAGGGACAGAGGGAGCCTGTGTGAGGGGCAGTACAGAGAATGGGGTCAAACTCTGGGACTGGCGATAGAGTGGAAGGGGTTGAGCCTAGAGGTGGAGGGGAGAGATACTGGCAGGTGGAGGAGTTGGGGCCTGAGAGCGTAATGTGACCAGGGGAGTAGAGAGAGTGAAAGGGACACTCTCAGTGAATTTCTAGGGAAATTCTGCTCAAAATATTTAAAATTCTGCATCTTTCAGTAATTACATTTTAAATTAATACAGAAAAAAGTTATTACTTAAAGACAGTCATGTAAATTGTGTTATTTTGATCAATATAAAGTTTGCAGAATTTTAAGTTTTTGTGCGCAGAATTTTAGGGTTTTTGTACAGAATTCCCCCAGGAGTCAATGGTTAAATATAAGACTATGAAAAGACAGTCATGATTTTATTTATTGATTTAGACATTTTATATACCGTCGTTCCATTTATAGATCACAGCGGTTTACAAAGTGACTTTCATACTTATAACACAATTAACAGACAAATATGGGTTAGTTACAGAGGTGGTATTCAAAGGCAGGCATTTATCTATCAAATCTATCAATGATTTATTTACGATTTAAGAGCAGCCTCAAAAAGGTGGGCTTTTAGGCAA